>NW_028241914.1:0-531084 GCF_964263255.1 Lissotriton vulgaris | reverse complement strand
AAGCAGGCATAAGGAGTGACGCAGCATGTTAGGCATAGGGCGCCCCCTGAGCATTGCTGGGGTTGCGCTGCGCTTGCGACACGACTCCAGGAATGCGCCGCCCTTACGCCACATGATGCGACACGCATCACCCTATCCTTGCGCCACAGTGCACCTCATTGTAATGCGACGCATTTGTGGTGGAGCAGGGAGGGAATTGCGTGTCACATCTGTTCTGGCGCATCCCTGCTGATTTGCAGAGATGCACCAGATCGTAAATTTGCCCCATAATCCCTCGGATGAGAAGAGGCTGCCGGACTGGGCCTGAGTTGGTACCTCCCACTCCCGCGACGTCTCTCACTGCTCGGACCATCACCTCCGTGGATCACTCAGGGCTGCTGACACTCTTCAGGAACACTTTGGCGTGCCGGCCCCAACATTTGACCTTTGACAGTCTCTGGGCTTCAGGCAATCACCAGGTCCTCCCTGGCAGGTGAGGAGGCTCTCGCCTCATAGGGTTCAGAGGGTAGGGGAACACCACCAGACTCTGTGTCCATGTCCTCCCTTTCAGAAGGTGTCCTGGTGTCTGAGCTCTTAGAATGTAGGTACTTCTTGAAAAAGGAGATGTTCTGATATGCTGAAAATCATTATAGTAATTGTACAAATGTGCTATTTAAAATGTAGTAGGCAGTGAGAGAAGTTATGATTTTGGGATCCTCCCTAACCTAGGGGAAGAAACCAAGTAGATGCCTTGAAAACAAAGAGCAGATCCTGCACATCCTGCTGAACAAAGCATTGACATTATTATTTCATCAAGCTGCAGTTCCACCAGTCGCTTCAAATGCAAAAGCATTAAAACCCTTTAATGAAGCTGCAGTTCCACTAGTCGCTACTAGATGTCTCTCATGAGTCGAATGCAAACGCTGGATGTAATAATTTCAATAATTTTGCATTTGACTTGTGAGGGACACCTAGTAAGGACTAGTTGAACTGCATGTCTTTGTAGAATTATTTTGAAATCGTATACTATAATATTCACTGCTAATCTTGTCCCATAATGCATTGCAGGGCCTTTGGTTGGGAATGTATTTTTGCCCATAACTGTGCTTGGGGTGGTCCTAAGAGGATGGGACCATCACTGAATCATTCAAAATATTATGCTGTTTGTGTTCAAGGCATCTGCTTGGTCCTCCCCCTGGGTTAGGGGGACCCCAAAATCATCACCTCTCTCAGTGCCTAAAACTTAAGCTTTCAAAAGTTCACTTCTGTCAATTGTGTACATGTGTTTTAGTATGTAAAGTTGTTTTGTCAAAGCATTTGTGGATGCAGTTTTGTGATTTAATCTGTTGTGTGCTTTTTATGTCATGAGCCACGGGCACAACTGCTGCTGCTCTGCCCACGCCGCCTTAATTCCCCGCCTGTGGGGGTGAATTAATGAGCGGGTGGGGTCATGATGGAACCATGCCAATATGAGCACACGCCACGCGTGACTCATGACAGCATGGTTCCATAATGAGCAGCGCCGCGCTCACCCCTAGCCCCGCCGCACCGTGGCAAAATTATTGCAGCGGTGAAGAGGTTAAAGGAATGCATAGTTATCAAGTCTCTGCATCATCCACACTTTGGGGCATATTATCAAGAACAGCGTTAAAAATTATCGCTGGTTTAGCGGCAGAAAACTGCTGCTAAAACGGCGATAATGGACTTGATAATATGATCTTGTGAATTACCATAGAAGCCCAGGTTCTAGTGTCAACCTGGGCTTCTATTGGAATTCTCCAGGGCATATTATCAAGCCATTATTGCCGTTTTAGCTGCAGTTTTCTGCCGCTAAACCGGCGATAATTGTAACGCTGTTCTTGATAATATGCCCCTTTTTGTCTATGATGGGCCAAATGTTACAATAAGTTAACCAGTTCGTTGTAGATACAAGGCCAAACGCATTCTTCAAATCAATGACAGAAAAGTATGTGGCAGAGGGAAGAATCATGGTCAGGTGAGGAGTGATGTCGGAAACAACAGAGAACTGGGGGACCACAATCTTATTCACCTCCCGCAGGTCAATCACAAAGCGGTAGACATTGGGGTGATCATCTTGGGAACCCAATGGTGCCTTTTTTGAGATGTGAAGAATAGGGCTATTGCACACATTCGCAGTCGTCTCCTCAACAACCCCAGACGCAATTAAAGCCTGTATAATCTGCAGCAGCGCCGGTTCTTCTGCCTTTGGTATTTTCTAATGGGGAAGATGAGGCAGAATAGCATTGTCCTTAACCCTGATGGAGAACGGAGGTATCTGCAACAGCCCTATGTCTGTATCACCTGTAGCCCATAATGCCATTGGCACCTCCTTAAACTCAGCGCGAAGGGGCTCATCCTCTGACAAACACTGCTTAGAATTCACTACATTGGGTTCTATGGTCCTACGGTCATATAGACGCCATCGGGGGAGCACGAAATAGTTGCATGTAACTTCTTCAACAAATCTAAACCCATTAATTTCTCTCCAAAGTTAGATGTCAATAAGAAGGGTGAATCTATGGTAAAAGGACCGGTAGTGAAGGCCAGTGGCTCAGAGATGGGGTTCACAATCGGTATACCTGAGAAGCCTACCGAAACGTTATTTTGTCCAGACAGGGCTGCCCCAGGGACCAGTGAACGAGAAACAGAGCTATTCATTGGGCCTGTGTCCACCAAGAATTTCTTTGCTGAGCCCTGCAGATCAGCAATAACATAAAGTCCCCGCTGATCCACAGGGATCTAAACTGATCCCTTGGCTGTCTTAGCCGTGGGTAAGTCTCTTAACTTCACCCAAATCATAATCATCATGGTAATACTGTCACCCCCTCGGATCATCGAAATAGTTCTGCTCAGACCGACCTGGCTGTTCCTCTTCTCTCCGACCTCCACCATAGCTACCTGCTCCCCGGACTCGTCCTCTGGAACTCGGTCCCCTCGGAGCCTCAATCCTTTGCAACAGCATTGGACACTCACTATGCCAATGCCGCTCCTCCTTACAATACGCGCACTGGTTCGGCCCCATGGGCACAGGATTCGTGCTAGTGCAGGGCAGAAACTGGGCCAGATCAATGCCCTGTCCTCTACCGTTGCCCCGAGATGCCTAATGCACCAACACCTTTGTCTTCAACTCCTTATTTTTCTTGTCTACATTCTCCTTCTTTTAGTTCTCTCTGTGATCGTAATACTGTGCAATACTTAATATTACCAATGGAGAGGAGGTAGTCCAAGTGCTCTCCGAAGCCTGCAACCGAGTCGCGATCTAAGCAAGCAAGTTCATAACAAACCTTTTAACAAATAGCCGGAAGCCTCCCTCCATCGACAAATCCTGTTAGTTAAAATCCCAAAACACCCCTTCAAACGCAGTGAAGCAGTCGAATACACTTTCATCTTTTTCCTGGCAACATGCTGATAACTTATCCCAATCTACTCTTCTAGGTGGGATCAAGGCGTGCATATACGTGATAATTCGACCCAGCAAAGCTAGTATCTCAGCCTTAGGCTTCTCGCCAGACTTCCTCTCTTTATCCCATGCCCTGAACTCACCCCAAGTGCCACCTAACTCCACTACATGGTCCTGCGTGTGCAGCAGCCACCAAAAAAACAACCAATATATCATACAAGGGGACAGTGTAATGTGTGGATCAATCACTGAGCACAGAAGGGGTACACAGGAGACCAGGTAAGAGTGGGAGAGTTGTTATTTGCATAGAGAAGCACAATTTACAACTAAATTGCAGTAACCATAACAATCATCGGTGATTGATACATGTTGGACTTGGCCCTTTTCACAGATTTTTTTTTGCTTTTTGCTCCCCTAATTCTGGAAGTCCCCCCTTGTAATGTAGTTGTATAGGCCCTGTGAGGTTAAAATGCCCTGGGTAATGTTAAAATCACTGCTAGGTGCAGGTGCAGGTGCCCTCTACCCTCAACATGGCTACCACTGACCCCTGTTACTGCAGCATGGTCTTGTTAAGGCGCATTCTAGTTGCAAGGAGCTGGCAGGGACCCCAAACATTGTTGCCATTCCAGCCTGCCTTGTCTGCCCACAGTTAGAGTAGGGAAGCTCCTGGCACCTTCTAGAATAGGGGCGGAGCTTAGTTTTGCCCCCTTAGAGGGTGGTCACCTGACCTGGGCCTATAAAAGGAAAGCGAGGGAAACTTTCCAGTCAGTTGGGGCATCTCTGACCTGGGGAACCCACGCAGGAGATTTAGGCGGTAGGGCCTAGTCAGGGACTTATGCCACTGGGAGTGACAAGTTGAGTGAGGTACCCTGAGCTAGCCCACTGATATGGCCCGGCGGGAGGGGAACCCAGGGACCATCTACAGTGTCCTGCTGAAGATTCCTGTCAGCAGCCCTCAACTCAACCCCCCTTCAAGTAACAAGAAACAAGAGACTGCTATTTACAAGGGCACCAAAACCATCCAGCGCCAAGAAGAAACCTAACTACCACAGGACTGCTGGGGACCAACCAGGTACTGGGCTGTGTTACTTCTGGGCCCCTTAATCCTGTCCTGGACCCCCTTTACTGATTTGCCACTGCCGTGTTGTAGTGATACTCTTCCTTCCCCCAATAACTCTCGGAGTCGGATGGTGGTACCAACCTCTTTATTCAGGTACATACATACAAGGAGCGCAAAGCATGTCCTGCGCCCAGCCTGCTCGCGCTCTGAATGCCGCGCTCCGCCTGCCGCGCCTCTACGTCAACGTACGTCACGTAGCCACGTGACGTACCGTGCTAGCGCGCTCACTACATATCTCCCTTTTTTCCGAAGAGTTATGTGAACAAGTCCTGACTCATATCGTAGTCTCTGAACCTCACTGGTGGGACCACCGCCCTGCCCCTTCTCGTCAGTCTTACCGGGGAGCTGGCAGTCGTTGCTTCTTCACTCTGTCCACTCTCTAGCGCAGCCGCGCCAGGCACGCTCCGACTGCTGTCTTCCTCCGGCTGACACTCTGCACTTGCCTCTTGATCTTCGTTACTACTTTCTCCTAAGTCCGGGCCTTCACCTCCATAGTCACTGGAGTGGTCACTGTTGCTCTCACTCTCTTCCATGTTGCCTCTGCTTCTCCAGTTGAGTATTTTATTGCACCTGGCCATGCGATCCTGCGACCACACGTTTCCGTCGCTCAGCAATGCCGCCCGGCCCTTGATTTCCACAACTCTCAGGGGCCTGCTGTACTTACTTTCCCCTTTTTTCTGTAGAGTGGGCAATCTTACTCTCACCCATTCCCCCTTTTCGAGGGCAGTGTCTTTTACATTCCTCCTCGCATCATAGTGTTTGGTATACACTGCTTGTGCCTTCTTCAGATTGGCTTGCACCACTGCCGGTGACCACTCACTCTTAATAACTCTGTCTTTCCATATCCTGTTGTCTTGGGTGAACGGTTCCCGGCCTCTTAATATCTGGAAAGGGCTATAGCCAGTGTTCGTGGGAGTTATCCGATACGCCCACACCATGTGCCATATCTCCGCCTCCCAGTCTTTGTTGTCTGCAATAGCCGCTTGTATCGAGCCCATCACCACTCTATTGAAGCGCTCTACCAACCCATTCCCCGCCGGGTGATATATGGATGTGTGTTTAGACGCTATTCCATTTCTTTGCATAAATTGGTTCCATCTGTCAGAGCGGAATTGGGGCCCATTGTCACTAAGGAGACACTTAGGGATGCCCTCTCTCACGAAGGTCTCCGCCATGAAGCTCACTATTTTCCCAGTGTCCATTGTTTCTTCGATCTTTACTTCCGGCCATTTCGAATAACGATCCACCATTACACAAATGTATTTCTGTATACCTTGTGCATTCAGCACTGGCCCTAAAATGTCGATGGACAGTTCCTCCCACGGGTTTTGTGGAGGATCAATCTTTCCCAGGGCAGGGCGCAATGGTTTCAGCGTTTTGTCCGCGCCCTGGCACCTCAGGCACTCTCTCACATGTCTTTCCGCTCTTATGTCCATTCCTGGCCACCAATAATTCTGCTTGGCCCTTAGTTTCAGCTTTCCCACTCCCAGGTGGCCTTCATGTAACATGTCCATCAATCTTGGTATCATCGTTGACGGGGGTATGACTCTTTCCCCTCTGTATATAAATGTTCCCTGGTCATCCATAGATAGTTCCTCTCTCACCTCGAAGTAGGGGACAAGGCCTCGCTCTACTTTGCATTTGTCCGGCCAGCCTCTCACAATGTAGTCCTTCACTTTCTCCAGATTTGGGTCTCCTTCATATGCCATTCTCCATTCCTGTTTGCTGATGGATACTTCGAGGTCCTCGGTGAGTGCGACCCACTCTTCCCCCGCCTCGGGGCATTCTGTACTGGGCTCCATCGCTGCCGCCCTACTCAGGTAGTCCGCCACTTTGTTCCTGTTCCCTGGAATGTGTTCAACATCATAACGGAACTCCATTAATTTGAGCGACATTTTCGAGATCCTCGGTGTCGCTTCTGCATGTCCACTAGATGTGAGCACTTTGAGCAGGGGCTTGTGATCGGTCCTCAACCGGAACCTTGTGCCCCACAGGAACTGCCGGAACCGGGACATGGCCCACACCACCGCCAACATTTCTTTTTCAATCACACTATATCTCTTTTCAGTGTCATTCAGGGTGCGGGATGCGAAGCATATGGTTTCGACTCTCCCTTGGCCTCGGTCTTGCATGAGGACTGCGCCCAGTCCTTTATCACTCGCATCTGTGGTGAGTATGGTGCTTCCTTGGGGGTCGAACCCTTGCAGTGGAATTGCCCCTGCCACTTCTCTCTTTATCATTTCAAATTCCCGTTGAGCTTCCTCTGACCAACTGAACTCGCTGTTCTCTCGGGTTGACAGCCTCATATGGTGAGTTTTCGAGGCGAAATGTTCAATGAATTTCCCATAGTATTCCGCCATTCCCAGGAATGACCTGACTTCCTCCTTGGTGGCTGGTGAGGGTGCGTCGCAGATCGCCCTTACATTTTCACTCTTGGGAGTCACTCCTTGAGCACTGATTTCGTGGCCCAAGTACGTTACTTTCTCCATCCCTATCCGGCATTTGGCCCATTCTGCTGTGAGGCCCTTCCCTTCCAGGATGCCCAACACCGCCTCCAGCTTCCTGTCGTGGTCCATCCTGTCCTGGCCCATCACCAATATATCGTCCTGGAAGTATTGCACTCCCTTGAGGTCCTGAAATAGTTGATGCATGAGCTTTTGAAATACTGCAGCCGCCGAGGCTAGTCCGAACGGCATGCGGCGGAATCGATAGCATCCGAAGGGAGTTATGAAGGATGTTAAGCTGCGGCTCTCTGGGTGTAACGCTATCTGGTGATACGCTGAAGTCAAGTCTATGGTGGAGTACCACTGAATACCCCTTGTGCTGGCCAGCATCTCCTCTATCCGGGGAAGGGGAAACTTCTCCACCACTATGTTTTTGTTCAACTCACGTAGGTCCACGCATAAACGGACCTTCCCATTCGGTTTCTTCACCACCACCAACGGCGATAGCCATTCAGCACAGGCTATCGGCTCGATGATCCCTCTTTTCTCCAGCTGTTGTAGTTCTTCCTTCACGTCGTCCCTTACTGCTAGCGGGATGTTTCTCACCTTGTGTGCCACCGGTACAGCTCCTTTTTTGAGTATGATCTTGTGTGCAAATCTGTCGAGTCTGCCCACTGAGCCTCCGAAGACTGTTGGGAACTTCTTCCTCCAATTATCCGTGTCCAGCGCTTCCTCCGGCTCCGTCAATAAGATCTGTTCCTTGCCTCCCGGGTCCAGCTTGATGCCCAGGTCTCCTTGGTCGAGCCACCCTAGGACGGAGGGACCTTTCTCGGAGACATACAGTTTGCACCTGGCCTCTCTGCCCCTGAACTCGAAGTTCAATCTCCTGCACCCGGCCATGGGGATTCGATCACCATTGTAGGTAACGGGACGTATGTCCAGCTTGTCCAGCTCGGGGCCCAGTCGCGGAGCAAACTTCTCTTCCCACACACTCCGGGGGATGATGGTGTAAGGCGACCCTGTGTCTGCCACCACTTGGACTTCGACGCCTCCGATCTTCATCTCCATGACGGGTTTCATCGTTCTTCCTCCGCCGGTGCCACGGCCTCGGTCTTTTATGCTTAAGATTTCGTCGTAAATGCAGAGGACTGTGATCACCTCTTCCTCTGCTGCTTCTTCTGGCTCCTCTGATGCTTGGGCCACGTACTTCACTGCGTTCTTGGCTGCCTTCTTCCTGCACGCCTTTTCAAAATGGCCGACTATTCCACAGAACGTGCATTTGGCGCGAAGCGCGGGGCACTTCCGGTCGTGCGCCTCGTGCGCCCAACTGCCGCATCTGTAGCAAGGCCGTTTGTTGCTTCCAGCCTGTTTGCCAGGGTTGCCTGGGCTGTTCCGCCATTTGTCGGGACCCTTTTCTGGCTGTTTCCGTGCCTGATTATCCTTGTGGTGTTCTTCCTCGTCTACTTTGTTCACCGTTCCACTGGGCACAACCTCTTTCTTCGTAGCCGCTGCACACCTTCGTGCCAGTTCAGCCCTTTTTACTATTACCAACACTTCCTTGAGAGAGGTGTCCCCTGCAGCCCATAGCTTGTCCTGCACGCTCGTGCAGGTGGTGTGCATCACCACTTGGTCTTTTATGAATTCACTTTCCCAGTTGGCATATTTGCACGAGACCGCCAGTTTCTTCAACGCCGCCACATACTCTTCCACCGTTTCCCCGGGTAGTTGCTTCCTTTGCTGGAAGTTAAACCTGTCTACTGAGACGCACACTGAGGGTTTGAAGTGTTCTTCTAGGTCTTCCAGCGCATGGGCATACACGTCGTCATCCTCTGTCTCTCTCTTCTTTGGCACCAAGCTTTTGTAGATCCTTAGGCCTTCTGGGCCCAGATTTAGCAGCAGGATGCGTTTCTTTCTCGGCGGCTTGAACTTTTCCTCGCTCTCGTCTTCCATCACTTCTATGAAATTGTCTATGTATTCCTTCCAGTCCTCCCATTTCATGAGCGGTTCCCCTGGTCGGGGAAGGAACTGGACTGGTGCTATCGCGTAGCCCGCTTGTGCATTCATCTTCTCCGCCCGGGCTGCGGGCAGCGTACCTTCCAGGCTTCTCGGGCTCCCTGGTGCACCGTTTCGTTCTTCCTTCTTGAGCAAGGGTGGAGGGCTGTTCCTTTCAGCCCTTCCTGTTCGGGTGGAGTAGCCAGTGCGTATCCCGGTGGGCCGTGACCGTGACTGGCTTCCTACCTCGGTTGTTCAGGGTTCTTCGACCGTCGCTATTCGTGCTCTCGGTGCTCTGTTCTCTTTGCTGAGGGTTGCGTTGCGCTCCTTGCCGTGCCCTATGAGGGTGGGGTCGCTGTGCGTACCCTCGGGCCTTCCTCGTTTCTCCTGCGCCACCACTCCGTTCCGCCGTGCTTCTCGCAGTCTGTGTGGTGGGGGTCGTGGGTCAGTATCCCACCCTCGTCGCCACTGTAGTGATACTCTTCCTTCCCCCAATAACTCTCGGAGTCGGATGGTGGTACCAACCTCTTTATTCAGGTACATACATACAAGGAGCGCAAAGCATGTCCTGCGCCCAGCCTGCTCGCGCTCTGAATGCCGCGCTCCGCCTGCCGCGCCTCTACGTCAACGTACGTCACGTAGCCACGTGACGTACCGTGCTAGCGCGCTCACTACACGTGTGGCCTGTCCTGTTTGAGCTGCTGACTAAACTGCTAAGCGCTCCCCTATCTCTGCACCAGTATCCTGGACTGCCGATCTGCTTAGTGCTTCTGCCAACAGAGTGCTGTTGTAATTGCCCCGAGAAGCGCTGGTGACTGCCAGAGTTGTGGTGCCCTTAAAGCGCCATGAAGCTCCTGGGCGCTGTTCCTGCCTGAAGCGCTGCAAAGGCTGAGCGCTGTGTGCATCTCTGAAGCGCTGCCCTTATTTGCGCTGACTAGCCCCCACTCAGCGCCGCAGCCCAGAGTCTCACTGGCGCTGCCTTGAGGCGCCGACATTACCAGCCATCCCCCCTCGGCTGCCCCCGGTACCAGGAGAGGGCCGCCGCCAATGCTGTCGATTGGTATCACTGCCGCGGCCTGGCGTATACCTGCGGGAGGCCACCACTGAGGAGATCGTTGCAGCGGCCCCCGGCGTCAGAAGAGGGCCGCCGGAATTCCTGTCAGTCCGCGCTAGGCCTGACAAGCCCTGAAGCCTTAGCCCGCATCACGTGACGTGGGTGCATCAAGTCACGCCCCCGCCGCGCATTGATTGGCTGCGTGGCTGAGCCCCTGTCAAGCGAGCCTCGGATTGGCTCTGGCGCTCGGCACACGCTATTGCTGCCCCGAGATTGGCCGCCGGGGTCGAGCCCCTCTACAGCCGCGTTCCTATTGGTTCCCGGGCCGTGGAGGCTGCAGAAGGCCCAGGAACAGCCTGCGGACTCAGACGGGCCCCCGAGAGGGTGCAAGGGCCCCCACCAAACGGGGCAAGCCCCGGAGGGGCCGGAAGAAATCCCCAGGCCGCGTGAGGCCAACCGGAGTACCGGAGCCCCCCCACCGGCTGCACAACCACGCAAGGGCCCCGGAGGGCCGAAGATTGAAGGTAACCCCCGGGGAGGAGGGCGGGAGGCCGCAGAAGGCCCGAGTCCGCCCCTCCGCTGGGAACTCTGTTGTTGACCCCCGTTGTGCCCGCAAGGCTTCTGGAGCTGGGCAGAAGGCCAGTATTAACTGGAGAGCCCACAAGATAACCCCTGACTATGGGAATGGTGAACACGGATGCAGAACTGCTTTTAGGGGATCGGCTAGGCCCCTGTTCTAATTATTGCACCGGGGTCCCCAGCCATGATTGGCAACAGCTAAATAAAATGTTGATTCCTACTTAAGGAACTGCTGATGCATGGCTTAACCTGGCTAATGAAGCCTTTCACTCCTAATTAATTAAATGTTTTACTCCTGTCTAGGGTAGGGGTTCCCGAATGCCTACAGGGATATAAGGAAATGTTTTCCTTCTGCCAAGGAAACGCTTCATATGCCTAAGCCAAGTTTCATATGTTTAAGGCTATGCTGATTTCTAATGTGATGAGGTGCTCATGTTACTGCAGGCACTGTTTCCTAATGGCTTTGAAGTCTTGGTAAAATGGTTGCCTAATGAAAGGGGTGGTTTTACCCTACTGAAATGTTTATTCATGGCTAATGAAATGTGGTCTACTCCCTACAAAGTGTTAATGCAGAGGTCATGGTGGTAAATGCTGATGAAGACGTCAGGCACCAGAATTACTCCTGCCTACTAAGCCTGTGGTTTCAAGTGGGACTGCAGAAGTTTACTATGAAGTGGTGATTACCTTTACCTATTGATATACCAGTGGGGTATGATTACATGTTGAATACTTCCTACGCCAGTGCTTTATAACCCTGCCCAATGAAATGGTTACTCTTGGGTAATGGGGATAGTTTAATGGTTGTTCCTGAGTAAGGAAAGGTTTATGCTGATCTAAAGAGAGATTTACTCTGGGTCAATGAACTGTTGATTCTCGATGTCTAGTGTAGCCAGGCTCATTTTACCTTAGGCACTGCCTCTTCTTGTCTTACGGAAATTCGCCACATACGGTAAATGAAATGTTTATTCTATCTAAGGAATCACACCCTTTACACCTGCAGTGAACTGATTATTGAAATCTTCTTCCCAGTCAAGGAAATGTGTACCCTGGCGTAAGGAAGTGTCTATCTCTGCAAAGGGATTACTGAACAGGTTACTGGCCTGATGAGACGTGGACTCTTACTACATGTTATGCTAATCCTTGTTTGGTGAGCTGGTCGTCCAGGTGTAATGAGAGGCTCCCCTTCGCGGGGTGCCTTGGTATTTAAGGTCTGATGAAATGTTTTACCCTGTTTACTGTGAAGTAATGAGATGCTAATGCTTTCATGAATTGTTTATTGCGACGTGTTAAATTGGATATTGAACTGCCCCCTTTACTCCCCTCTGATGAAATGTTTTGATAAGTAATTGATACTGTGATTTTCAACTCCTGGACCTTGAGCTTAGATAAAAGTTATTTGATTTTTAATCAAACTCACTGGAGTGGCGTCAGTCATTGTGTGCCTTTTATTGTCTCAGTGGATGCGTGTGCTGTGTAGTCACTTAACACCTTAGCTTTCGGGTGCCTACCTGCTCGTGCCAGGCTACCCCCGGGGAACTGGTGGTCCCAGTTCCTACAATACACACATTACACGGTCCCCTTGTATGATATACCAGTTGAGACATTGTCTTATTGTTACTATATTCGCCCGGTCTCAGCTGGGATAACGGATTTACTCCTGTTTCTGTTTACGACCAAATATCAACCGGCACCAGGAAACTGAAAACATCTCAATATCGGCCGGCGTCATCACCGTCGAAGACACATCCTCTGTCAACTCTGTGCAATAAGCAGTCAGATTTTTCCTAGGGTCGGGCAACTAAATCTTAAGAGACAAAACCTCATTCTTTTCCAATGAGTATAAACCCACTGTTCCGGGAAACGGGCCTCTACTCGCTGCCTGGTGATTTGGTCCTTCCCATTTTGAAGCTCTGGTGTTTTGGGGTGGTAGATGGGATGCACCTCCATCATCAGGAACTGAGACACTGCAATCTGGCTCTTCTGGATCAACCTGCCTCGGTATCCAATCAACGTGGTAACATTACTAAAAACGTCATCAGGGCCCATGCCAGCTGCATACATACTGTCCCAAATATCATAGATAATTTGGGGGGCAACACAATTAAGACACTGCTCTCATAGCCCAATCAGGGTAGCCGACATATGCTTGAGGGCATGCTGTTGCACAAACGGCTCATAATCTTTCAATACTCTCCACACATCCTCCACACTGTAAATCAGACTCCGGTCCCAATGAGAGGCCTGGTCAGCCACGATCTTCTTCTCTGCATCACCCACATCAGACGGAATTAACACTCACCCCATTCTTTCCTTAACAGCCTCCCAATTCCCATCATCCAGACTCTGCACCAGTGTGCCAGCATACAACAAGGGCAAGGAAAGTGAGTCAGGCGTGTACGCTATAGCCTTTTGTGTTATGGCCTGCGTCTTCCCTCTCCGGGCCTACTTCTCTTCTCTTATCCATCTTTGCTTAGCTTCCTTTTGACATACCTGAAAATAGTCAAACATCGACTGCTTGCTTCTTTTTGCAAATTATTTATCCTGCAAGAAGTTCGATATCTGTTCATCAAAGGTACTTGTCAAAGGCCACTACAACTCGGCGTTGTCCCTTGTATATGTGTGCCATAATGAACTAAACATAATAGGGCCACGGTCATGCTTCACATACATGTCAAAATTTGGGGTGCCTTTTGGAGGCGCAGGGTGCCTATCTTCCAACCGAGCATCATCAGAGCAACAACGAGACCTCAAACAGCAGAACTTGCTAAAACAGGGCATTTTCAAGAATAAAGAGAAACAAATTTGCGGCTTGTACCTGACCAATTCCATCTCACAGATCATTTCATGGACCATACTGAATGCTCAAAGGCCAAAAACCGGTCCGCAGACCGCACCAATTCTTCAAATCATACTGCGCATCAAAAGTCCCAAACACTAGTCAAACCCCAGGCGTTTTCAAGAAAAACGCGACTTCACCAAGTCTCCTGGCAGAGGGTGCACAGCCACCCTGTATCTCCAAAGCAGTCTGCAGGCCTATCAAGTTCACAAACAAACCAAGAAATGGTCTCCAGACCATATCCAAAACCATTCAAGACAGCGACATATTTAACCTGACGATGATCAGACAGGCGGGGCAGCTGTTTAGGGTCACTCACGACCACCTCTCCACCTTCCCAGTAAATGAAGAGTCAGTCAGAAAGTAGAGAATCAAATTCATTTATTACTTACCCTGGGTAATGTAGCAGTTAAATCAACATCATCCTCAGATGCTTTGTTATAGCAGTTTTACATGTTCAAAAGCATATAACCAATGCACAAAAGTGAACTTTTTCAATAAAAACATTAGGCGATGAGAGAGGTGATGATGTTGGGGTCCCCCATTAACCTAGGGGGAGTTCCAAGCAGATGCCTTGAAAACAAAAAGCACATCTGCTTTGAGAAAAATCCTAATTTTAAGACTTTTGGTATTCATACAAGGCATTTAGGAGTCCTAAAGTTAGGAGTCCTAACTTTACTACTACTAAATTGAGAAAAATCCTAATTTTAAGACTTTTGGTATTCACAGAAGGCATTTAGGAGTCCTAAAGTTAGGAGTCCTAACTTCTGTGAATACCGAAACGAGTAAGTATCTTCTGTGAATACCAAAATGAGTAGGTGCATTCTGTGGATACCAAAATAGTAGTAAGTTTAGGATTGAGTCTTAAGTTCATTCTGTGAATCGGGCCCAGTGATCCTGCACATATAGTCACAATTAAAGGTAATGCTGCAAAATTAGACAATGGTCAATGGTGGAATTTTGGTTGATTGGCCAGAACCAACTCTGTTAATGATCCAGTGATTAATAATGGTTAGAGTTCTTCTACTGTCAGAAGGTGTTCAAGATCTAGAAGGACTCCTAGTAGGTAAATACTGTAAGAATTATTTTCTTGCTCATGTTAGTGGTAATTTTTATTTTTTGTTAAAAGGAGGGAGACGTGTGGTGTCTACGCTGCATATGTCAGTGCACTTTTATTATATACTAATGTTAGAATGTTGCTTTGCGCTTGTTCTTGTATTCCATGCATTACTTGTAACAGAATGTTTGGGCCAGAGATTGGAACTGCTCCGTAGTCAGTTGGAGTGACCATCCTGAGCCCTCTGCACATTTATTCCTGTGTATCCCGTTTACTTAATTAAACCTGCGGAAAGACTGAAGATTACTGGTCATCTATTATTGATTGATTGACTTCACAAACGTGAGCATACTTCAGGCACTCAGAACGGAAGCTCAGATTAGCAGGACAAGCTTAGATGAAGCAAACGACCTGGAAGAGCTAGAAAATTCATGGTTGAATTAATGAGGAGTCATCACTAGACTCAAACAAAACAGAGGGACCCGAGGACAATAACGCCCCAATGCAAAATGAAGGGGAATTACCTAACTTGGGAAAAACCTAGAAAGAAATAGAACAGCGATGATACCTATCCAGAATACCAGTCAAACAACAATCAGCAATCCTGTGTCAAGTCCAGAACAACATATGGGCTCAAAGCAAACATCCCAGCAAGACATAATAACCCACCCGGAGCTCCTTATGTCTGTGATAGATACCCTTCAATCATCCGCAAAGGCACTTCATTTGCAATCGGATGAGCTTGACATCCAAATTGAGCTAACGAACATCATAGCGCTACCCATAGCAGGGATAGACACCAAACTGGATAAACTTAACAAGCTAATAATAGCAGCTCAATCAAAATATAAGCTAGAGCGAAGTCTGTGTACCTGTGGCCCAATCATCGACAAGCTTAGCCTCCTTCCAACCCTACTAGAACAAATAATAGCCCTCAGACAGAAACATACGTCAAGCACAGAGTTTAAAGGAGCTGAAAGTAAAACACAATCAGACCCCTTTAAACAGGAGGAAAAGAAAGAAGATGACAAAGCAAAATAAAAACCAGCCGAAATAAGAGTGCTCCTGTTCTAAAACCGTGCATTTCAACTAAACCAAATAAACTAACAAGAAGACAAAAAAAATGTGAAAGGAAAGCAAGAAACAAACAACTAGTAGACAACTTGGAGCAAAGTACTAAAATGTTTCCAATATTCGGCGTAACTAGAGAAACAGACGATATGCTAAATGCCACAAGGTCTTCTGATGACACAACGGACACTTCAATTGAAGCTAAAAAGGAGTGATCCCCAGCAATGCCAGCAGGGAGGAACAAGAGCCTAATAAATGAAGAGATAACAATGGCAGTAGTATAGCAGAGCCCAGTCAAAGCGGAAAAAAGTAGCAAATATCGAGGAGTGTACTGAATCCCTAGTACGGAAAAAACTAACAACAAGCCCAGAGAGCAGCATTCAAACAGAGAGTGAACTAAGCTCAAGAAAAGGCAACATGGAAAATCAACAAAGAAGAGAACCTTACGAAGGGACAATGTAACAAAGGAAAAAGGAGGGGAAAGTGGGTAGATTGACATCACAACTATTCAAAAACAGCATTAAGCACCCGAAGCGGAAGGAAGGGACAAAAGGAACGACTAATGGGAATGAAGGCTCTAACTTGCAACAGAGTAAGGAACCCGGGGACACTGATAGGAGCCTGTTGGGAAGGTCGGGGAACAAAAAGACAAAAATGGAAATAAGCATGGGTCTAATAATTTTGCGGTAACAAAACAACCCCACGAGGAAAGGACTGCATGACCACCACTATCCAGCCTGCTAAAAGCTCATCTCCCAGTCCCGCAATAAGGACTATCCTACAATATGGAAACTTTACATTCGGTGAAAGCAGCCCCCTTGGAAAGTATACATGGGAACTGGCCATGGGCAGCAACCTTTGAAACTGAATTGGGACCCCAAAGAAAGGACCTCGCTGCAAACGGGAAAGAGAACAACCAGAGCACCAGTCCACCGCTAACCACCACAGTACAAGACGTTGAAAAGAGCAATACGTTCAAAGTTGACAGTCGGAGAATAGAAATATCTACATCGCCGGGAATTGATCAAGAAGTCTGCAATAGCAGCACCACTGAGTGGTCAGAATATTATTATTATTATTATTATTATTATTAAAGGGGTTTGTAAAGCGCCTGGTGATGCCTCCCGGCGTGTCCCCGCGCTGTGGAGAGATAGTATTAGGAGGGGAGACAGAGATACAACCAACTATAGAGTGAATAGATGGGTTTTCAACAGTTTTCTAAAAGCTACCTCATTAATTTCTTGTCTGATGTTTGTAGGGAGGGTATTCCATTTCTTGGCCGCAAGAGTTCGGAAGGATCTACCTCCCATTCTGGCTCTTTTAGGGCGCCATGTTTTAAGCAGGCCCATTCCTTTGGATCTGAGGGATCTGTTGGGTTCATACAATAAGGCCAGATCGGACAAGTAGGAGGGGGCTTTTTGGTGAATGATCCTGTGGCACCAGAGGAGTGCTTTGAATAGTATCCTTTTGCTAATAGGCAGCCAGTGGAGGGTGGCCAGGGAAGGTCTGGAAGGAGCTCTGCGGGGAAGTCTTAGCACTAAGCGTGCTGCTGAATTTTGCAAGACTTGTAATCTTCTGATGTTTTTTTCAGACGTGCCCAGCAGCAGCACGTTGCCATAATCTATTCAGGAGGTGATAAGTGCCTGAGTCATGGTACGCCTGGAATTCAGCGGAAGCAAATCCAGGTTAACACCAGAGTATGAGTCCCAGGGATGACATGACATCCTAAACAGAGGCAACATACTTAAATTGCTTGGAAGTATCCCTGGGCTAAAATATTTACATTCATCCCCTCTACTGTCTGTGGAATTTTGCCAGGAAGGATGGAAACCTTAATGAACAAACCTTTACCACCTGGCAAACGACGAAGATCACCCAGCTAATTATGATCTTTTAAATACCATTCGATATATTGGGCATAAGGCTTTGGAAATCTGTAAATCCATGTTACCCAGACCCACTAGGGGAAAAACCCACAGAGAAGGGGCACGGCCTGGTGGTAAAAGAACAGGCTTACTCAGTCCTCTAGGACGCAAGTGGAAGTAGCCTATTAACAACAAGAAAGGCGTGTAAGCAAAGGCCTCTGAATGCCCATAAGCCTCAGTGGAATAACTAAATACCCATATTCCTTTGCAGATATTTGCATACGAACGTCTGTTTTTAAAATCAGAAGCACTATTTTATTATTCATTGAGAATGTACAGCAAAACGTTAAGCTCGTGATTATTTTTTTAATACATTTTTAAGGAATATAACATTTAAAAGTACCTGTCCTAATACTCAAATAGACTTAGATCAGTTGGACTGGTGTCCTGCAACATTATTGTTTATCGTCTGCCAACAAATCACTACGATATCTGAAATCACTTGCACATTGTGTAGCAGTGAGGACAGATCCGTGAATTTTTGGAGGATCTTCATTAGTAGCGAAGATCCATAAATGAGTGCCGAAAAGGAGATGGAATAAGTTATATTACTGTTCAGTGTTACATTTAAGCGAGAGTTCTTAGTTACATACGATGGGAAGTAGTAAGCAAAATTTTGTATCGGATTTCTGAAACAGTGATGAAAACGAGTCTTTACTCGATCAGTTTAATTTAATAATTTGATATAATCGGAGAACCTTTGTTAATTAGAGGTCAAAAAACCATAGTTATTAAAAAAAACGAATTGATAAATGATACTATTTTCTAAATTTAAAAAAAACCCTTTTTGGGCATCAAGTGCTGCCTGGGGAAATGGGTGTCAGAGATCAAAGACTTCTCAAACTGTTGTCAACTAAGTGTCAGCTGTGGCATCATAAGAAAACACAAATCAAGACTCATGGCATGGACCATACACGTAAAGAGGCAATCTTACAAGCCAAATCTCAAACCCCTATCAGCTAATCTATCCATACTAATATAATAAAGAAAGAGCCCAAACCTTTGAGGCGGGTAATCTCAGGAACCACAGCACCAATCACAACACCCAATACAGCGTTGGATTGGGCAGTTGCAGCAGAAGGACATAGGCTATGCAGATACCAAGAACCATGCCAGAAAAGTAGTCCCTTGTGGGTGTGTCTGCGTTGTGCTGTGGGCTTGTGCTGGGGGGCGTGACAAATGCTGGGGGCGTGTGGTATGTTCCATCCTTCGGGCTGGACTGTTCCCATGAGGCACAGGGTCAAGGCTGATTTGCATATGGCCATGTCTGAACTGGGGTGGTGTGGAGTGTAAAAAAACGATGGATTTAGGCCCAGATCTCTGTACTGGGGTGAATGTATGACATTGTTCTGCATTCTGTCCATCAACTGTTGTTTTTGCATTTGTCACCCCGAGTGTGATGGGTATGCTCAGACGTGAGTCCCATGTTCTTCAGACCAATAGAGTCAAGCTATCCTGGTTGAAGATGGATGATAGCCAAAAAAACTTCCTAGGATGCTTGAGATCAGTCCTGGAAAAACTTGGATTGACAGTTAGGCCTGGAATGTTTCCATGAGGCACAGGGTCAAGGCTGAGGTGGTGTGGAGTGCAAATAAAGTGATGGACTTAAAATCAGATCTCTGTATTGGGGTGAAAGTATGACATTGTTCTGCATTCTATTCATCAATTGTTGTTCTTACATTCCACCCTTCATGCCATGTTTCACATCGACCCCAACACCCTTAAACATTAACCCACCTTTACCCTATAAATATACCCTATGCCCCAAAACCTAAACCTATACCTAAATCCTAAAAATACCCCTGTACCCCAAAAACCAAACCTACTCCTGAACCCTAAAATACCCCTGTATCCCAAAACCTAAACCTAGCCCTGAACTCTTAAAATACACCTGTACCCCAAAACCCAAACCTAACCCTGAACCCTAAAAATACCCCTGCACCCCAAAACCCAAACCTAGCACTGAACCATAAAAATAACCCTGTACCCCAAAACCTAAACCTACCCCTGAACCCCAAAATACCCCTGTACCCCAAAACCCAAACGTAGCCCTGAACCCTAAAAATACCCCTGTACCCCAAAACCCAAACCTAGCCCTGAACCCTTAAAATACCCCTGTATCCCTAAACCCAAAACTACCCCTGAACCCTAAAAATACCCCTATACCCCAAAACCCAAACCTAGCCCTGAACCCTAAAAATACACCTGTACCCCAAAACCCATACCTATCCCTAAACGCTAAAACTACCCCTGTACCCCATAACCCAAAACTATATCTGAACCCTTAAAATACCCAAACACCCCAAAACGTATACCTCAGTACCCCAAAACATATACCCCTATACCCATACTTACCTTATCCAAACATTAAAAAAAACATGCTTTCACCATTCATGCATTTACAACGAAGTTCGTTGTAAATGTGTGCGTGATAAAATCATATAAAATGTAATGCCATGCGTTATAATGGCATTGCGGAGTCATGGTACTTTCATAATAAATGTATGCGGAGTGATGGTCTGCGGAAAGAAAGTTGCGGAATAATGGGTGTTTACCCTCCCCCGGTAAGTACATTGGTGGCACGGCAGCCCACATCTCCAGCAACATACTCATATTTTTTTCACCACCCATTTGAAAAATGCACAGGTCTCTCTCATTGATGGCCTGCACCGACATACACTTTTAGACACACCTCCCGCCAAAAGTTCCAGAATTGCGAACTTTAGAGCTGGGGAGCTACGTTCGAATCTCGGCATCAGGTCAACATCCTGTGATTCCAGGCAAATTACTTTGTCTCCCCGTGCCTACCACAAATTAATGTGTTCTTCTGTAATGTAAATTGTGCTCATGCCATGTTGTCGAGTTCGCGCTATATAATATTGCAAGGAAAAATAAAGTAGGGAAACTGGAGTTCACACACTACTGAACGCGCACTCTTAAGTGCATCAGCAGTGCACTGTGAATCGGAGCGTTTCACAGGCCTGTCACAGATAAGAAATGCTATCAACACGAAATCCTACAAAACAATATACCACTGGCCGGCAGCAATTCATACCCGGACAACGTCGGGACGGCTGCTACTTGTAAATAACTAAGGCAATATGGTTCTTGGCTCAATCACAAAGTACTGTCAAGCCATTTCACGGTCCCAATGAGAGGCCTGGTCAGCCACGATCTTCTTCTCTGCATCACCCACATCAGACCGAATTAACACTCACCCCATTCTTTCCTTAACAGCCTCCCAATCCCCATCATCCAGTCTCTGCACCAGTGTGCCAGCATACAATAAGGGCAAGGAAAGTGAGTGAGGGGTGTACGCTATAGCCTTTTGTGTTATGGCCTGCGTCTTCCCTCTCCGGGCCTACTTCTCTGCTCTTATCCATCTTTGCTTAGCTTCCTTTTGACATACCTGAAAATAGTCAAACATCGACTGCTTGCTTCTTTTTGCAAATTATTTATCCTGCAAGAAGTTCAATATCTGTTCATCAAAGGTACTTGTCAAAGGCCACTACAACTCGGCGTTGTCCCTTGTATATGTGTGCCATAATGTACTAAACATAATAGGGCCATGGTCATACTTCACATACATGTCAAAGTTTGGGGTGCCTTTTGAAGGCGCAGGCTGCCTATCTCCAACCGAGCATCATCAGAGCAACAACGAGACCTCAAACAGCAGAACTTGCTAAAACAGGGCATTTTCAAGAATAAAGAGAAACAAATTTGCTGCTTGTACCTGACCAATTCCATCTCACAGATCCTTTCTTGGACCATACTGAATGCTCAAAGGCCAAAAACCGGTCCGCAGACCGCACCAATTCTTCAAATCATACTGCGCATCACAAGTCCCAAACACTAGTCAAACCCCAGGCGTTTTCAAGAAAAACGCGACTTAACCAAGTCTCCTGGCAGAGGGTGCACAGCCACCCTGTATCTCCAAAGCGGTCCGCAGACCTATCAAGTTCACAAACAAACCAAGAAATGGTCTCCAGACCATATCCAAAATCATTCAAGACAGCAACATATTTAACCTGCCGATGATCAGACAGGCGGGGCAGCTGTTTAGGGTCACTCACGACCACCTCTCCCCCTTCCCAGTAAATGAAGAGTCAGTCAGAAAGTAGAGAATCAAATTCATTTATTACTTACCCTGGGTAATGTAGCAGTTAAATCCACATCATCCTCAGATGCTTTGTTATAGCAGTTTTACATGTTCAAAAGCATATAACCAATGCACAACAGTGAACTTTTTCAATAAAAACATTAGGCGATGAGAGAGGTGATGATGTTGGGGTCCCCCCTAACCTAGGGGGAGTTCCAAGCAGATGCCTTGAAAACAAAAAGCACATCTGCTTTGAGAAAATTCCTAATTTTAAGACTTTCGGTATTCATACAAGGCATTTAGGAGTCCTAAAGTTACGACTCCTAACTTTACTACTACTAAATTGAGAAAAATCCTAATTTTAAGACTTTCGGTATTCACAGAAGGCATTTAGGAGTCCTAAAGTTAGGAATCCTAACTTCTGTGAATACCGAAACGAGTAAGTGTCTTCTGTGAATACCAAAATGAGTAGGTGCATTCTGTGGATACCAAAATAGTAGTAAGTTTAGGATTGAGTCTTAAGTTCATTCTGTGAATCTGGCCCAGTGATCCTGCACATATAGTCACAATTAAAGGTAATGCTGCAAAATTAGACAATGGTCAATGGTGGAATTTTGGTTGATTGGCCAGAACCAACTCTGTTAATGATCCAGTGATTAATAATGGTCAGAGTTCTTCTACTGTCAGAAGGTGTTCAAGATCTAGAAGGACTCCTAGTAGGTAAAAACTGTAAGAATTCTTTTCTTGCTCATGTTAGTGGTTAATTTTTATTTTTTGTTAAAAGGAGGGAGATGTGTGGTGTCTACGCTGCATATGTCAGTGCACTTTTATTATATACTAATGTTAGAATGTTGCTTTGATCTTGTTCTTGTATTTCATGCATTACTTGTAACAGAATGTTTGGGCCAGAGATTGGAACTGCTCCGTAGTCAGTTGGAGTGACCATCCTGAGCCCTCTGCACATTTATTCCTGTGTATCCCATTTACTTCATTAAACCTGCTGAAAGACTGAAGATTACTGGTCATCTATTATTGATTGATTGACTTCACGTACGTGAGCATACTTCAAGCCCTCAGAACGGAAGCTCAGATTAGCAGGACTAGCTTAGATGAAGCAAACGACCTGGAAGATCTAGAAAATTCATGGTTGAAGTAATGAGAAGTCATCACAAGACTCAACCAAAATAGAGGGACCCGAGGACAATAACGCCCCAATGCAAAATGAAGGGGAATTACCTTACTTGGGAAAAAACCTAGAAAGAAATAAAACAGCGATGATACCTATCCAGAATACCAGTCAAGCAACAATCAGCAATCATGTGACAAGTCCAGAACAACATATGGGCTCAAAGCAAACATCCCTGCAAGACATAATAACCCACCCGGAGCTCCTTATGTCTGTGATAGATACCCTTCAATCAACCGAAAGGCACTTAGGGGCAGATTTACAAGCCCTTGCGCCACTTTTGCGTCACTTTTAACATGGGGAAAACAGACGCAAAAGTGGCGCAAGGGGCTTGTAAATCTGCCTCTTAATTTGTAATCGGATGAGCTTGACATCCAAATAGAGCTAATGAACATCATAGCGCTACCCATAGCAGGGATAGACACCAAACTGGATAAACTTAACAAGCTAAAAATAGCAGCTCAATCAAAATACAAGCTAGACAAAAAAAATGTGAAAGGAAAGCAAGAGACAAACAACTAGTAGACAACATGGAGCAAGGTACTAAAATGTTTCCAATATTTGGCGTAACTAGAGAAACAGACAATACGCTAAATGCCACAAGGCTTCAGATGACACAACGGACACTTCAATTGAGGCTAAAAAGGAGTGGTCCCCAGCAATGGCAGCAGGGAGGAACAAGAGCCTAATAAATGAAGAGATAACAATGCCAGTAGTATAGCAGAGCCCGGTCAAAGTGGAAAAACGTAGCAAATATCGGGGAGTGTACTGAATCCCTAGTACGGAAAAAGCTAACAACAAGCCCACAGAGCAGCATTCAAACAGAGAGTGAACTAAGCTCAAGAAAAGGCAACATGGAAAATCAAAAAAGAAGAGAACCTTACGAAGGGACAATGTAACAAAGGAAAAAGGAGGGGCAAGTGGGTAGATTGACATCACAACTATTCAAAAACAGCATTAAGCCCCCGAAGCGGAAGGAAGGGACAAAAGGAACGACTAATGGGAATGAAGGCTCTAACTTGCAACAGAGTAAGGAACCCGGGAACACTGATAGGAGCCTGTTGGGAAGGTCAGAGAACAAAAAGGCAAAAATGGAAATGAGCAAGGGTCTAATAATTTTGCAGTAACAAAACAACCCCACGAGGAAAGGACTGCATGACCACCACTATCCAGCCTGCTAAAAGCTCATCTCCCAGTCCCGCAACAAGGACTATCCTACAATATGGAAACTTTACATTTGGTGAAAGCAGCCCCCTTGGAAAGTATACATGGGAACTGGCCATGGGCAGCAACCTTTGAAACTGAATTGGGACCCCAAAGAAAGGACCTCGCTGCAAAAGGGAAAGAGAACAACCAGAGCACCAGTTCACCGCTAACCACCACAGTACAAGACGTTGAAAAGAGCAATACGTTCAAAGTTGACAGTCGGAGAATAGAAATATCTACATCGCCGGGAATTGATCATGAAGTCTGCAATAGCAGCACCACTGAGTGGTCAGAAGAACAACCACAACAAATACTACTAACACCAGAGTATGTGTCCCAGGGATGACATGACATCCTAAACAGAGGCAACATACTTAAATTGCTTGGAAGTCTCCCTGGGCTAAAATATTTACATTCAGCCCATCTACTGACTGTGGAATTTTGCCAGGAAGGAAATGGTAACCTTAATGAACAAACCTTTACAACCTTGCAAACGACTGTGGTCACCCAGCTAATCATGACCTTAATAGTTCAATCAGGAAGGGGCGGTGGGCATAAGGCATTAAAAACCTGTAAAACTATGTTACCCAGACCCACTAAAGGGAAAAACCCAAAGAGAAGGGGCACGGCCTGGTGGTAAAGGAACAGGCTTACTCAGTCCTCCAGGACGCAAGTGGAAGTAGCCTATTTACAACAAGAAAGGCGTGTAAGCAAAGGCCTCTGAATACCCATAAGTCTCAGTGGAATAACTAAATACCCATATTCCTTTGCAAATATTTGCATACGAACGTCTGTTTTTAAAATCAGAAGCACTATTTTATTATTCATTGAGAATGTACAGCAAAACGTTGAGCTCGTGATTATTTTTTTTTATACATTTTTAAGGAATATAACATTTAAAAGTACCTGTCCTAACACTCAAAGAGACTTAGATTAGTTGGACTGGTGTCCTGCAACATTATTCTTTGTCTTCTGCCCTTAACGTTCCCATATCTGAAATCACTTGCGCTTTGTGTAGCAGTGAGGACAGATCCAATGAATTAAATTATTGGAGGATCTTTATTAGTAGTGAAGATCCAATATTAAGTACTGAAAAGGAGATTCAATAAAATACTTTGACGTCTGTGTTGAAATAAAGCAAGAGTTCACAGTTACATGCGATGGGTTTCAAGAATATTCCGTACGACGTCCGAGAAGTAGTAAACTATCAGCCTTATTCATGAAGGCTAAATCGGCTAGCAAAGGGCCGGATTCTGAGAATCCGGCCCTTTGCGAGTGCGATTTTTGCATTTGGGATTCAGCATCCCAAATGCAAAAATCGGTAATTGCTAAATCGCTAAATTGCGAGGAATTACATTTAAGGAATCTCTATTTGAGATTCCTTAAATGCAATTCATGAAGCATTTGAAAATTGCGAAAATGCAATTTTGGGCCGCTATTTACCGAGAGGTCAGACCTCTCGGTAAATAGCAAAAACTTAGAAAAATGCTTTTAAAAGCATTTTTCTAAGTTGCATGTTGCACACACACATGTCCTTTGGACATGTGTGTGCGCAACACCTGTTTCAATTTGCATTTAAGGGGTGCTACAGGGTGTCCTTTGGACACCCCTGGCACCCTTTAAATCGCTATCTTATTTGCGAGTAGCAAATTGCTAATCGCAAATAAGGAATACTCCCCATGCATTCCTATGGGCCTTTTGGCCCATAGGAATGCATGGGGAGTTATTCCTTATTTGCGATTAGCAATTAGCTAATCGCAAATAAGGAATCAGTGGGAATCGCAATTAATATTGCGATTCCTACATGATTACCGTTTTGCGAGTCTCAAATAGCGATTCCTTATGATTCGCTATTTGAGCCTCGCAAAACGGCCCGATCCTGAATCAGGCTGTATATCTTGTATCGGAGTTCTGAAACAGTGATGCAAATGAGTCTTTACTCGTTCAGTTAAATTTAATAATTTGATATAATCGGCGAACCTTTGTTAATTAGAGGTCAAAAACCATAGTTATAAAAAGAAACAAATTGAAAAATGATACAATTTTCTAAATTAAAAAAAACCTTTTTGGGCATCAAGTGCTGTCTGGGGAAATGGGTGTCAGAGATCAAAGACTTCTCAAACTGTTGTCAACTAAGTGTCAGCTGTGGCATCATAAGAAAACACAAATCAAGACTCATGGCATGGACCATACACATAGAGGGGCAATCTTACAAGCCAAATCTCAAACCCCTAGCACCTAATGGTAAATAACTCGGGCAATAAAGGTCATTGGCTCAATCCAAAAAGTACTGTCAAGCCACTTCACAGTGCTCCACGCAGTGCTGTAGATATGTCACCCAGTCACGCCTCACTCATTGGGAAAGTTGCAGGCAAGGGGTGTCGATGTGAGTGCACAATTGCTACACCTACTGAGTGTTGACGCTGACACATACATGAAAAGCTTGCTGCAAAAGCATGCCAAACCAAAAAACAATATTATTGATAACATGGTCTGACATTTTCAAAATGTTTGGAATCGTGCAATTGTGCCAAATCCTTTTTTCATGCTGTTGCCATGTGTGGTACGTTGTGCAGCTCACACATAAATATACAAATGCCATTAATTGTGTATGTGCAAGAAGGTGTCCCTCCCTGCACATAAACAATATTTCCCTCAAACAGACAGCCGTGCCTGACTGTCAGGATATATGCGGGCAACTCTTCAAAAACTATGCTTAAATAATATGGGGCAGATTTATGTCGAACTTGCGCCACGATTACGCCGCCGTTGCGTGACGCAACGGCGCGGAAACGTGGCGCATCCCTGCGACCTATTTACAACGTGACGCATCTAGGCAGATGCGTCACGTTGTAAAGCCCTGTGCCACATGGAACCTGCGTCAGGTTTCATGTGGGCGTTCTGTCGCAGGGTGGGCGTTCCCATGTAGGAAAGCCCCGTAAAACTGACTCAGTGAAACCTACAAGATTTCACTGAGTCAGTTTTACGACGCTGCTGCGTCAAATCCTTACGCCTGCTTGAAGCAGGCGTAAGGAGTGACGTACCACGTTATGTATGGGTGGCCTCTGTACATTGCAGGAGTTGCGTCTCACTTGCAACGGTACTCCAGCAATGCGCCGCCCGTACACCACAAGATGCGTCACGCATCTGCCCTTCCTTGCACCATGGTGCGCCGCATTGTAAATGCGGCGCATCTGTGGTGCCGCAAGGAGGGAATTGCGTGACACATCAGTTCTTGCGCATGCCTGCTGATTTGCAGAGATGCGCCAGAACTCATAAATCTGCCCCTATGTGTTCAGTGTAGTCCACAGTGATCAGCGTGGTTATTAAATCCTTCTGTTGTCAGGAGTACGATGTGCAGAACTGTATGGGATGTTCCTGGCTAGGCAGCAGCACAAAGTGCAGTACCTCAAGTTGTAACTAGATGTCTCTGCAGAGTCAGCTGAACAAGGGGCAGTAGAGTCAGCAGATTAAAATGCCTAACTTTAAGTAGTTACTAAGGGGTGTCTTTACAAGCCACTTGAGCCAGCTGGTCTGTCACACAAGTCCTTTTACCAGTAGAGCTAGGAACAGACATTATTGGCTGGTTTAAAATATAAGTATTGTTAAAACCGTGGGTCATATTACCAAGGTGAAGTATCGCCGCTTTTTCGGCGAATTGTGCCGAGAAAGGGGCGATACTTCTAGCGCCCTATTAACAAGGGCATGCTAACGCTTGCCTCAAGCCCACTTTGCATGTCAGCGAGAAACATCGATAATGACATGCAAAGTGGGCATTTCCACGTCCAACCACATGTAAAATGTGGTTGGAGGTGGTAACATCCTATTACCAAGACAGGCATTGGGAAAAGGAAACCTGCGATAAACTCGTTTATCGCAGGTCTTCCAACGCCTGCTCTGATCACGTGTTAGGCATTGATAACATGGGTGTGTGGATCATAAAGCTGAATCCACCCCCCCATATAATCAAGGCACACATTAGCGAGTGACAACAACGCTTGTTTTCACGCGTTAATGTTCCCTATCGCCGGATTTCATATTGCCTACGTGTTGCGCGTTGATAATGACTCGCTAACACGGCGATAGGGAATGTGCGATGTGCGTTTTTTAATGCACATCTTGCTAAAATAGCCCCTTGCATTACAAAATGTCCTTAATAATTTCTTGGGCCCTATTCACAGAATGAATTTAAGACTCAATCCTATCCTAAACTTACTCCTATTTTGGTATTCACAGAAGTTAGGATTTTGTCTTAAGTTTGTCTTAAAACAGACTTAAGACAGACTTAAGACAAAATCCTAACTTCTGTGAATACTAAAAGTAGTAAGTTCATTCCGTGAAAGCCAATAGTAGTACGTGCATTCTGTGAATACCAAAATAGTAGTACGTTTACGATTGAGTCTTAAGTTCATTCTGTCAGTCGGGCCCCTCGAGTTTAATTTTATACAATACTAGCAGCCCGTCCCGACGTTGTCCTGGGTATGAATTGCTGCCGGCCAGTAGTATATTGTTTTGTAGGATTTCGTTTTGATAGCATTTCTTATCTGTGACAGTCCTGTGAAACGCTCCCATTCACAGTGCACTGCTGATGCACTTAAGAGTGCGCATTCAGTAGTGTGTGAACTCGATGTTCTCTACTTTATTTTTCCTTGCAATATTATATAGCGCGAACTCGACAACATGGCATGAGCACAATTTACATTACAAAAGAACACATTAATTTGTGGTAGGCACAGGGAGACAAAGCAATTTGCCTGGAATCACAGGATGTTGAGCTGATGCCGAGATTCGAACGTAGCTCCCCAGCTCTAAAGTTCGCAATTCTAGAACTTGTTACGGGAGATATGTCTAAAAGTATGTGTCGGTGCTGGCCATCAATGAGAGAGACCTGTGCATTTTTCAAATCGGTGGTGAAAAAATATGAGTATGTTGCTGGAGATGTGGGCCGCCGTGCCACCAATGTACTTACCTGTGGAAGGTAAACACCCATTATTCCGCAACTTTCTTTCCGCAGACCATCACTCCGCATACTTTCATTATGAAAGTACCATGACTCCGCAATGCCATTATGACGCATGGCATTACATATTATATGCTTTAACCACGCATACATATACAACGAAATTCGTTGTAAATGCATGAATGGTAAAAGCATGTTTTTTTTAATGTTTGGATAAGATAAGTATGGGTTTAGGGGTATATGTTTTGGGGTACTGAGGTATATGTTTTAGGGTGTTTGGGTATTTTAAGGATTCAGATATAGTTTTGGGTTATGGGGTACAGGGGTAGTTTTAGCGTTTAGGGATAGGTATGGGCTTTGGGGTACAGGCATATTTTTAGGGTTCAGGGCTAGGTTTGGGTTTTGGGGTATAGGGGTATTTTTAGGGTTCAGGGGTAGTTTTGGGTTTTGGGGTACAGGGGTATTTTAAGGGTTCATGGCTAGGTTTGGGTTTTGGGATACAGGGGTATTTTTAGGATTCAGGGCTAGGTTTGGGTTTTGGGGTACAGGGGTATTTTAGGGTTCAGGGGTAGGTTTGGGTTTTGGGGTACAGGGTTATTTTTATGGTTCAGGGCTAGGTTTGGGTTTTGGGGTTCAGGGGTATTTTTAGGGTTCAACCCCAACGCTGTAAACAACGACATCACCCCTTCACAAGACCTCTCCAACTCCCTCGCCTCCTTCTTCCACAACAAGATCGCGGACATACACAACAGCTTCAGCACTCAACTGACGCACGCCACGACCGAACCACCGCCCCCCACCACCACCCTCCGCGCCTGGACCCCGATCAGCACCGAAGACACCGTCTGCACGATGAACTCCATCTACTCCGGATCTCCGACCGACCCTTGCCCTCACCACGTCTTCAACAAGGCCGACGCTGTCATCGCACCCCACCTGCGGGACATCATTCAACCTCCTTCAACACCGCTATCTTCCCGGAGAGCTGGAAGCGCGCCGAACTCAGCGCTCTACTAAAGAAGCCATCAGCCGACCCCACCGACCTCAAGAACTACCGGCCCATCTTGCTGCTCCCGTTTCCTGCAAAAGTCATCGAGAAGACCGTCAACAAGCAGCTGGCCGCCTTCCTCGAGACGAACGGATACCTCGACCTCTCGCAGTCTGACTTCCGGGCCAACCACAGCACCGAGACCGCCCTGATCGCAGCAACCGATGACATCCGAGCCCTGCTCGACAACGGAGAAACAGCGGCCCTCTTCCTCCTAGACCTCTCCGCAGCCTTCAACACTGTCTGCCACCGTACCCTAGTACAGCGCCTCAGCAGCGTCGGAATCCAGGAGAAGGCACTGGAGTGGATCCTCTCCTTCCTCGCCGGAAGGACACAGAGAGTCCGCCTCCCCCACGTTCAGATCAGAAGCCACCGAAGTCATATGCTGCGTTCCTCAAGGCTCCTCGCTCAGTCCAACCCTCTTCAACGTCTACATGAGTCCCCTCGCAGCCATCGCACGCCAGCACAACCTCAACATCATCTCCTACGCCGACGACACCCAGCTGATCCTCTCCCTCACCAACGACCCCGCCACTGCCAGAGCCAACCTACACGAAGGGATGAAAGAGGTAGCCGAATGGATGAAGTACAGCCGCCTGAAACTGAACTCGGACAAAACAGAAGTCCTCATCCTGGGATCCTCACCCTCCGCCTGGGACGACTCCTGGTGGCCCCCCGCCCTAGGCAGCGCACCCAAACCAACAGACCAGGCACGCAACCTGGGCTTCATCCTGGACTCCTCCCTCTCCATGACCAGACAAGTCAACGCCGTCTCCTCGTCGTGCATCAACATCCTACGCATGCTACGTAAGATCTTCCGGTGGATCCCCACCGAGACCAGGAAGACGGTCACCCAGGCCCTCGTCACCAGCGGACTGGACTACGGCAACTCCCTCTACGCCGGAACCACTGCCAAACTCCAGAAGAGACTCCAGCGGATCCAGAACGCCTCAGCACGACTCATCCTGGACATCCCCCGTCACAACCACATCTCCGGACACCTGAGAGACCTGCACTGGCTCCCGGTCAACAAGAGAATCACCTTCTGTCTCCTCACCCACGCACACAAAGCCCTGCACAACCAAGGCCCAGGATACCTTTAACAGCCGCCTCAACCTCTACGCTCCCAAACGCCAGCTTCGATCGACCGGCCACGCCCTCGCCGCTGTTCCCCGCATCCGAAGAGCCACCACAGGGGGAAGGTCCTTCTCCTACCTCGCCACCAAGACCTGGAACTCCCTCCCGACCCACCTCCGCCTGACCCAGGACCACCTCGCCTTCAGGAAGCAGCTCAAGACCTGGCTGTTCGAGCAGTAGCGGACCCCCCTCCCCTAGCGCCCTGAGAGCCTCCGGGTGAGTAGTGCGCTATACAAATGCTTTGATTGATTGATTGATTGAGGGGTAGGTTTGGGTTTTGGGGCACAGGGGTATTTTAAGGGTTTAGGGCTAGGTTTGGGTTTTGGGGTACAGGGGTATTTTAGGGTTCAGGGGTAGGTTTGGCTTTTGGGGTACAGGGGTATTTTTAGGATTTAGTTATAGGTTTGGGTTTTGGGGTACAGGGTAGATTTATAGGGTTAAGATGGGTTAGTGTTTAAGGGTGTTGGGGTATTTTAAGGAGTAAGGGTGGGTTTTGATTATGGGGTGCAGGGGTGTTTAAAGGGAGCAGGGTGGATACCCGGAGCTGGGATGTACAGAACCTAGGAAGAAAAAACAATGAAATATTTGACACGACGGGCACCCCGCACACACTCACACCCCCAGCACACTATATGAGACATGGCTTGAAGGGCGTAATGTATAAACCACAGTTGATGGACAGATTGCAGAACAATGTCATACATTCAACCCAATACAAAGCTCTGGGCTTAAATCGATCATGTGTTTTTGCACTCCACACCACCCCAGTTCAGATATAGCCATATGCAAATGAGCCTTGAACCCCGTGCCTCATGGGAACATTCCAGACCAAACTGCAAAGCCATGTCTTTCCTGGATCGGACTCAAGTATCATAAGACCGATTTTTGGCTATCAGCCATCTTCAGCCAGAAAAACTTGACTCTGGTGGTGTGGAGAGCATGGGACGCACGTCTGAGCATACCCATCCCACTCGGGGTGATAAATATAAAAACAACAGTTGATGGACAGAATGCAGAACAATGTCATACATTCACCCCAGTACAGAGATCTGGGCCTAAATCCATCGTTTTTTTGCACTCCACACCACCCCAGTTCAGACATGGCAATATGCAAATCAGCCTTGACCCTGTGCCTCATGGGAACATTCCAGCCCGAAGGGCGGAACGTACCACACGCCCCCAGCATTTGTCATGCCTCCCCCAGCACACGCCCATAGCACAACGCAGACACGTCCACAAAGGACTACTTTGCTGGCACGGTTCTTTTACTTTTTAAATATATATGGTGGGCGTCTGCATAACCTATGTCCTTCTGCTGCAACTGCCCTTTCCAACGCTGTATTGGGTGTTGTGATTGGTGCTGTGGTTCCTGAGATTACCCGCCTCAAAGGTTTGGGCTCTCTCTTTATTATATTAGTACTAGCAGCCCGTCCCGACGTTGTCCGGGTATGAATTGCTGCCGGACAGTAGTATATTGTTTCATAAGATTTCATTTTGATAGCATTTCTTATCTGTGACAGGCCTGTGAACCGCTCAGATTCACAGTGCACTGCTGATTCACTTAAGAGTGTGCTTTCAGTAGTGTGTGAACTCGAGTTTCCCTACTTTATTTTCCTTGCAATATTATACAGCGCGAACTCGACAACATGGCATGAGCACAATTTACATTACAGAAGAACACATTGATTTGTGGTAGGCACAGGGAGACAAAGCGATTTACCTGGAATCACAGGATGTTGAGCTGATGCCGAGATTCTAACGTAGCTGCCCATCTCTAAAGTTCGCAATTCTAGAACTTGTGGTGGGAGGTGTGTCTGAAAGTGTATGTCGGTGCTGGGCATCAATGAGAGAGACTTGTGCATTTTTCCAATTGGTGGTGAAAAAATATGAGTATGCTGCTGGAGATGTGGGCCGCTGTGCCACCAATGTACTTACGGGAGGGTAAACACCCATTATTTCCCATTATTTCTTTCCGCATACCATCACTCTGCATACTTTCATTACGAAAGTACCATGACTCCGCAATGCCATTATAACGCATGGCATTACATTTTATATGCTTTTAACACACATACATTTACAACGAAATTCGTTGTAAATGCATGTATGGTAAAAGCATGTTTTTAAAAAATGTTTGGATAAGGCAAGTATGGGTATAGGGGTATATGTTTTGGGGTACTGAGGTATATGTTGTGGGGTGTTTGGGTATATTAAATGGTTCAGATATAGTTTTGGGTTATGGGGTACAGGGGTATTTTTAGGGTTCAGGGCTAGGTTTGGGTTTTTGGATATAGGGGTATTTTAAGCGTTCAGGGGTAGGTTTGGGTTTTGGGGTACAGGGGTATTTTAAGGGTTCAGGGCTAGGTTTGGGTTTTGGGGTACAGGGGTATTTTTAGGGTTAGGGCTAGGTTTGGGTTTTTGGATACAGGGGTATTTTAGGGTTCTGGGCTAGGTTTGGGTTTTGGGGTACATGGGTATTTTTAGAATTCAGGGGTAGGTTTGGGTTTTGGGATACAGGGGTATTTTAAGGGTTATGGGCTAGGTTTGGGTTTTGGGGTACAGGGGTATTTTAGGGTTCAGGGGTAGGTTTGGGTTTTGGGGTACAGGGGTATTTTTAGGTTTCAGGGGTATGTTTGGGTTTTGAGGTACAGGGGTATTTATAGGGTTCAGGGCTAGGTTTTGGTTTTGGGGTACAGGGGTATTTTTAGGGTTTAGGGATAGGTTTGGGTTTTGGGGTACAGTGTAGATTGATAGGGTTAAGATGGGTTAGTGTTTAAGGGTGTTGGGGTATTTTATAGAGTAAGGGTGGGTTATGATTGTGGGGTGCAGGGGTATTTAAAGTAGGGGTGGGCGGAATTGGTGCGAACTTGGTACAATAAATCCGCAATATTTCGTTCCGTCAGATTTTCAATTATTAAAACAGAAACCTTATATATTCAAGGTAAAATAACAAGTATTTCTACATGCTAAAATACATATAGTCATTTCACAAAAGTGAAATTAGCTTCCAGCAAGCAGTGAGAGAGGTCATGATTTTGAGATCAAGCCCCTGCAATCCATTATGGGACGAGATTAGCAGTGGGAAGTGAATATTATAGTATCCAAATAATTCTACAAAGAGCTGCAGTTCACCTCGTTCTCCCCAGTTGTCCCCAAGAGGCAAATGCAATAGCATTTAAAATATTATACATCAAGCTGCAGTTCACCTTATGGTCCCTAGATGTCCCTGATGAGGCAAATGCAATAGCATTTAAAATATTACATATCAAGCTGCAGTTCACCTCATGTCCCTAGATGTCCCTGATGATGCAAATGCAATAGCATTTAAAATATTATATATCAAGCTGCAGTTCACCTCGCCGTCCCTAGATGTCCCTGATGAGGCAAATGCAATAGCATTTCAAATATTACACATCAAGCTGCAGTTCACCTCATCGTCCCAAGATGTCCCTGATGAGTAAAATTCAAAAACATTGAAACCCTTTCATGAATGCTAAAAATTATGCTAAGCTTATCCCATAATGCTTTGCAGGGCCTTTTAGTTGTATTTTTGCCCATAACTGTGCTTGGGGTGGTTCTAAGAGAATGGTACCTCCACTGAATTACTATTTAAAGGGAGCAGGAATGTATAGAACCTAGGAAGAAAAAACAATACTTGTGACGGAATGCCCAGAGCGATTGTCACGCCCCCAGGACCCACCCACAGCACAATGCAGACACGCCCACAAGGGACTACTTTGCTGGCACGGTTCTTTTACATTTTAAATGTATATGGTGGGTGTCTGCATAGCCTATGTCCTTCTGCTGCAACTGCTCTTTCCATCGCTGTATTGGGTGTTGTGATTGGTGCTGTGGTTCCCGAGTTTACCTGGCCAAAAGGTTCAAGTTCTCTCTTTATAATAGTAGTATAGGTGGATATGCTTTTACCACGCATACATTTGCAACAAAGTTCGTTGTAAATGCATGAACGGTAAAAGTATGTTTTTTTTTAATGTTTGGATAAGGAAAGTATGGGTATAGGGGCATATGTTTTGGGGTACTGAGGAATATGTTTTGGGGTGTTTGGGTATTTTAAGGGTTCAGATATAGTTTTGGGTTATGGGGTATAGGGGTATTTTTAGGGTTCAGGGGTAGTATTGGGTTTTGGGGTACAGGGGTATTTTAATGGTTCAGGGCTAGGTTTGGGTTTTGGGGTACAGGGGTAACTTTAGGGTTCAGGGCTAGGTTTGGGTTTTGGGGTACAGGGGTATTTTAGGGTTCAGGGGTAGGTTTGGGTTTTGGGGTACAGGGTTACTTTTTATGGTTCAGGGCTAGGTTTGGGTTTTGGGGTGCAGGGGTATTTTTAGGGTTCAGGGGTAGGTTTGGGTTTTGGGGTACAGGGGTATTTTAAGGGTTCAGGGCTAGGTTTGGGTTTTGGGGTACAGGGGTATTTTAGGGTTCAGGGGTAGGTTTGGTTTTTGGGGTACAGGGATATTTTTAGGATTTAGGTATAGGTTTGGGTTTTGAGGTCCAGGGTATATTTATAGGGTTAAGATGGGTTAGTGTTTAAGGGAGTTGGTGTATTTTTAGGAGTAAGGGTGGGTTTTGATTATGGGTTGCAGGGATATTTAAAGGGAGCAGGGTGGACACCAGGAGCTGGAATGTACAGAATCTGGGAAGAAAAAACAATGAAATATTTAACATAACGCACGACCCGCACACGCCCACACCCCCATCACACGATATGAGACATGGCATGAAGGGCAGAATGTAAAAACAACAGTTAATGGACAGAATGCAGAACAATGTCATACATTCACCCCAATACAGAGATCTGGGCCAAAATCTATCATTTTTTTGGCACTCCACAACACCCCAGTTCAGACATAGCCATATGCAAATCAGCCTAAACCCTGTTCCTCATGGGAACATTCCAGGCCAAACTGCCAAGCCATGTCTTTCATGGACCAGACTCAAGCATCCTAGGACACCCTTAAAATACCCCTGTACCCCAAAACCAAACCTACCCTGAACCCTAAAAATACCCCTGTACCCCAAAACACAAACCTAGCTCTGAACCCTAAAAACAACCCTGTACCCCAAAACCCAAACCTACCCCTGAACCCTAAAAATACCCCTATACCCCAAAACCCAAACCTAGCCCTGAACCCCAAAAATACCCCTGTACCCCAAAACCCATACCTATCCCTAAACCCTAAAACTACCCCTGTACCCCATAACCCAAAACTATATCTGAACCCTTAAAATACCCAAGCAGCCCAAAACATATACCTCAGTACCCCAAAACATATACCCCTATACCCATACTTTCCTTATCCAAACATTAAAAAAACATGCTTTTACCATTCATGCATTTACAACGAATTTCGTTGTAAATGTATGTGTGGTAAAAGCATATAAAATGTAATGCCATGCGTTATAATGGCATTTCGGAGTCATGGTACTTTCGTAATGAAAGTATGCGGAGTGATGGTATGCGGAAAGAAAGTTGCCGAATAATGGGTGTTTATCCTCCCCCGGTAAGTACATTGGTGGCACGGGGCCCACATCTCCAGCAACATACTCATATTTTTTCACCACCGATTCGAAAAATGCACAGGTCTCTCTCATTGATGGCAAGCACCGATATACACTTTTAGGCACACCTCCCGCTACAAGTTCTAGAATTGCGAACTTTAGAGCTGGGGAGCTACATTCGAATGTCGGCATCAGCTAAACATCCTGTGATTCCAGGCAAATCGCTTTGTCTCCTCGTGCCTACCACAAATGAATGTGTTCTTCTGTAAAGTAAATTGTGCTCCTGCCATGTTGTCGAGTTCGCGCTATATAATATTTCAAGGAAAAATAAAGTAGGGCAACTCGAGTTCACACACTATTGAACACGCGCTCTTAAGTGCATCAGCAGTGCACTGTGAATCGGAGCGTTTCACAGGCCTGTCACAGATAAGAAATGCTATCAAAACGAAATCCTACAAAACAATATACTACTGGCCGGCAGCGATTCATACCCGGACTACGTCTGGACGGGCTGCTAGTCTATACTACTATTATAAAGAGAGAACTTGCACCTTTTGGCCAGGTAAACTCGGGAACCACAGCACCAATCACAACACCCAATACAGCTTTGGAAAGGGCAGTTGCAGCAGAAGGACATAGGCTATGCAGACGCCCACCATGTACATTTAAAATGTAAAAGAACCGTGCTAACAAAGTAGTCCCTTGTGGGCGTGTCTGCATTGTGCTGTGGGTGTGTGCTGGAGGCGTGACAATCGCAGGGGGGGGGGGCATTCCGTCACGAGTGTTGTTTTTTCTTCCCAGGTTCTATACATTCCTGCTCCCTTTAAATAGTAATTCAGTGGAGGTCCCATTCTCTTAGAACCACCCCAAGCACAGTTATGGGCAAAAATACAACTAAAATGCCCTGCAAAGCATTATGGGATAAGCTTAGCATAATTTTTAGCATTCATGAAAGGGTTTCAATGTTTTTGAATTTTACTCATCAGGGACATCTTGGGACGATGAGGTGAACTGAAGCTTGATGTATAATATTTTAAATGCTATTGCATTTGCCTCATAAGGGACATCTAGGGACGGCGAGGTGAACTGCAGCTTGATATATAATATTTTAAATGCTATTGCATTTGCATCATCAGGGACATCTAGGGACATGAGGTGAACTGCAGCTTGATGTGTAATATTTGAAATGCTATTGCAATTGCATCATCAGGGACATCTAGGGACATGAGGTGAACTGCAGCTTGATGTGTAATATTTTAAATGCTATTGCATTAGCCTCAACAGGGACATCTAGGGACATGAGGTGAACTCATATTGTTTCACCATCAATTGGAAAAATGCACAGGTCTCTCTCATTGATGCTCAGCACCGACATACACTTTTAGACACACCTCCCACCACAAGTTCTAGAATTGCGAACTTTAGAGATGGGGAGCTACGTTAGAATCTCGGCATCAGTTCAACATCCTGTGATTCCAGGCAAATCGCTTTGTCTCCCCGTGCCTACCACAAATCAATGTGTTCTTCTGTAATGTAAATTGTGGTCATGCCATGTTGTCGAGTTCGCGCTATATAATATTGCAAGGAAAATAAAGTAGGGAAACTCGAGTTCACACACTACTGAACGCGCACTCTTAAGTGCATCAGCAGTGCACTGTGAATCGGAGCGTTTCACAGGCCTGTCACAGATAAGAAATGCTATCAAAACGAAATCCTACGAAACAATATACTACTGGCCGGCAGCAATTCATACCCGGACAACGTCGGGACGGGCTGCTAGTACTAATATAATAAAGAGAGAGCCCAAACCTTTGAGGCGGGTAATCTCAGGAACCACAGCACCAATCACAACACCCAATACAGCGTTGGAAAGTGCAGTTGCAGCAGAAGGACATAGGCTATGCAGACGCCCACCATATACATTTGAAAAAGTAAAAGATCTGTGCCAGCAAAGTAGTCCCTTGTGGGCGTGTCTGCGTTGTGCTGTGGGCTTGTGCTGGGGGGGCGTGACAAATGCTGGGGGCGTGTGGTACGTTCCCCCCTCCGGGCTGGATTTTTCCCATGAGGCACAGGGTCAAGGCTGATTTGCATATGACCATGTCTGAGCTGGGGTGGTGTGGAGTGCAAAATAACGATGGATTTAGGCCCAGATCTCTGTTCTGGGGTGAATGTATGACATTGTTCTCCATTCTGTCCATCAACTGTTTTTTTTGCATTTGTCACCCTGAGTGTGATGGGTATGCTCAGACGTGAGTCCCATGCTCGCCACACCACTGGAGGGAAGTTATCCTCGCTGAAGATAGCTGATAGCCAGAAATTGATCATAGGATTCTTGTATCCGGTCCAGCAAAGACATGGCTTGGCAGTTTGGCCAGGGATGTTCTCATGAGGCACAGGGTCAAGGCTGATGTGGTGTAGAGTGCCAAAACAAATGATGGACACAGGCCCAGATCTCAGTATTCTGGTGAATGTATGACATTGTTCAGCATTCTGTCCATCAACTGTTGTTTTTACATTACGCCCTTCCATGTTTCATATCGTGTGCTGGGGGGGGTGCGCGTTGTGTCAAATATTTCATTGATTTTTCTTCCCAGGTTCTGTACATTCCAGCTCCGGGTGTCCACCCTGCTCCCTTTAAATACCCCTGCACCCCATAATCAAAACCCACCCTTACTCCTTAAAATACCCCAACACCCTTAAACACTAACCCATCTTAACCCTATAAATATACCCTGTACCCCAAAACCCAAACATATACCTAAATCCTAAAAATACCCCTGTACCCCAAAAACCAAACCTACCCCTGAACCCTAAAATACCCCTGTACCCCAAAACCCAAACCTAGCCCTGAACCATAAAAATAACCCTGTACCCGAAAACCCAAACCTACCCCTGAACCCTAAAATACCCCTGTACCCCAAAACCCAAACCTAGCCCTGAACCCTAAAAATACCCCTGTACCCCAAAACCCAAACCTAGCCCTGAACCCTAAAATACCCCTGTACCCCAAAACCCAAACCTAGCCCTGAACCCTAAAAATACCCCTGTATCTCAAAACCCAAACCTAGCCCTGAACCCTAAAAATACGCCTGTACCCCAAAACCCATACCTATCCCTAAACGCTAAAACTACCCCTGTACCCCATAACCCAAAACTATATCTGAACCCTTAAAATACCCAAACACCCCAAAACATATACCTCAGTACCCCAAAACATATACCCCTATACCCATACTTACCTTATCCAAACATAAAAAAACATGCTTTTACCATTCATGCATTTACAACGAATTTCGTTGTAAATGTATGCATGGTAAAAGCATATAAAATGTAATGCCATGCGTTTTAATGGCAATGCGGAGTCATGGTACTTTCATAATGAAAGTATGCGGAGTGATGGTCTGCGGAAAGAAAGTTGCGGAATAATGGGTGTTTACCCTCCCCCGGTAAGTACATTGGTGGCACGGCGGCCCACATCTCCAGCAACATACTCATATTTTTTCACCACCGATTTGAAAAATGCACAGGTCTCTCTCATTGATGGCCAGCACCGACATACACTTTTAGACACACCTCCCGCCACAAGTTCTAGAATTGGGAACTTTAGAGCTGGGGAGCTACGTTCGAATCTCGGCATCAGGTCAACATCCTGTCATTCCAGGCAAATTGCTTTGTCTCCCCGTGCCTTCCACAAATTAATGTACCGTAATCTTCTGTAATGTAAATTGTGCTCATGCCATGTTGTCGAGTTCGCGCTATATAATATTGCAAGGAAAAATGAAGTAGGGTAACTCGAGTTCACACACTACTGAATGCGCACTCTTAAGTGCATCAGCAGTGCACTGTGAATCGGAGCGTTTCACAGGCCTGTCACAGATAAGAAATGCTATCAAAACAAAATCCTACAAAACAATATACTACTGGCCGGCAGCAATTCATACCCGGACAACGTCGGGACGGGCTTCTAGTTTACAATATTTTGACGCACTGCAGCATAGCAAGTCTTCCTGCTGCGCTGCCGTGCATCAAAATTAGAGGACAGGAATGCGCAGTATCTACAAGATATGGCGCATTCCTGTCCTTCTCCCCTGCGTCAACGCACAAGTAGTAGCCATGCTCCAACGCAGACACCATTGTGTCATATTGCAAGGGTGCCTGTAATGCGGGGATGATTGTTTCTTCCTGAAAAGAAAAAACAGTAATTGATGGCATCAGGAAAAAATGAGGAGAAATAAAAGCATTTCCCCTCATTTCACTACTCCTATGCCTTCCCTGGGGAGGTGTCATATTCTGACGGTTTTCCAGCTTTACAAAAACATTGTAAATCTGGGAATGTCTCAGGTTCCATGGATGTTGCCTGGTAAAGAAGTACCCAACTGTGTCCATTTCTGTGCCTCATGTATAAGGGTTCAATCTCTTATTCTGAAAGAATAAGATTATAATTAGATAAATAACGCTCAAGTCTTTCTGTCTATAAGCTAAGCAATATACCACAGGTGATTCCATATTAAAGTGGACTTTGGTGGTAAGTTACATCCTTACGCAGCCGAAGCCGGTATATGTGCACAGATATAGCAATCTTTGGCATCTATGGCGTGTGTGTATTCTTGCATTAATCTAGCAGGGGTGTAACTGAGACTCCCACAGCCCACTGCAGAGTGGGTGGCCCAGCAGCATGCCTGCTTGTAAATGTGTGTTTACTGCATTTCAAAACTGGGCTTCCCTGTGCGGTGTGCTGGGGTTGCCAGATTTCTGCCTGAAGACAAACAAAATCACAACCTGATGGTTTATCTTTCAGGCAGAGCCTGTGTGTGTGGCAGAAACCCTCATTAGAGAGTGGAAGCCCTTGCCCCCCTCCTGACCCCCTGAGATTATTACAAAGCAGGAAGCAAGAGGCGCACAGAACTGGTCAGGAAAGTACATTGTTGTGAGAAAGTCATCCTTTTGGCCATGATGACCCCCATTTTTTTAATTGCTACTGGTTGTAACTGACACTGATTGTCCTTTGGGCTCTGCTTATCAGGCCCAGGGCCAGTGCTCAAGGTTAGCAGTGTTTAGGTATACTTTCAATTATATGCAAATTCAACTTAGGAATTAAAGGTACTTCCAAAGTGATGACATACCTTAATTTTACATATAAGTCAGCACTACCAGCAGCTCCTCAACCCCATTAATAAAACAGAAACCTCACATGCCCTTGCCATAGCAAACAAATAACTCCATCTTCAGATGCAGAAACGAATATAATCATACCACAGACGTGAAAACAGAGTACACAGTGAGAGATGTGATGATTTTTATGTCCTCCCTAACCTAGGGAGAGAACCAAGCAGATGCCTTGACACAAAGATCACATCATGCTGAACAATTTGGTGGTGGTCCAATCCTCCTAGGACCACCCCAAGTACAGTTTTGGGCAAAAATACAATCCTAAGCAAAGGCCCTGCAAAGCATTATGGGAAGATATTCTGGAGTGCAGTGAATAATATAGTATCCAATATCAAAACATTCCTCAAGGGGCAGGCTCTCAGGCTCAGCTGAGAGCAAACACTATAATATTCAGTGCACTCTAGAATCCTAATACTGCTTTGCTGGGCCTTTGGTTAGCATTGTATTTTTGCCCATAACTTTGCTTGGGGTGGTCTTAGGAGGATGGGACCACCACAATCATTGAGCGTGATATGCTCTTTGTGCTCAAGGCATCTGCTTGGTGCTCCCACTAGGTTAGGGGGGACCCCAAAATCATCACCCCTCTTATTGACTGATATTTGTCAAAGCTCACTTTTGTGAATTAATTACATGCTTTTTAGCATGTAAAAGTAAAGTTGTTTTAACAAAGAATTGTGAGCGCAATAGCTTACACCAGAACATTTGCATGAATTCCATGTTATGCATTTAACAAAAAAAATCTAGTGTTTCCAATGGAATGTTGAATTAATACCACAGAAATCTCACATATCTTTAATACATTTTCAACTAACTATCTTTACATGCTAAAATGCATATAATCATCTCACAAAAACACAAATTGGAGTCCCAAAGAAAAGACATCGCTTCAAAAGGGAAAGAGAACAACCAGAGCACCAGTCCACCGCTAAACCACCAGAGTACAAGACGTTGAAAAGAGCAATAAGTTTAAAGTTAACAATCGTAGAATACAAATATCTACATTGGGGAAATTGTTCAGCAGGTCTGCAATAGCAGCACCACCAGGTGGTCAGAACAACGACAAATACTACTAACACCAGAGTATGAGTCCAAGGGATGACATGACATCCTAAACAGGGGCAACATACTTACATTGCTTGCAATTATTCCTGGGCTAAAACATTTAAATTCAGCCCATCTACTGTCTGTGGAATTTTGCCAGGAAAGAAATGGTAACTTTAACGAACAAAACCTTTACAACCTGGCAAACGGCAGAGGTCACCCAGCTAATCATGACCTTTAGACAACAATTCGATACATGGGGAATAAGGCTTTCGAAACCTGCAAAACCACGTTACCCAGACCAACTAGGTGAAAAACCCACAGAGAAGGGAAACTCAGGGCACGGCCTGGTGATAAAGCATTTTATGTTTCGACTGCAATCAATATTAAATCGGAGCAAATAGCTCCCTAAGGAACAAATGTGCAACCAATATAACTGTCTCTACCAGCCAAAGAGGAACCTGTACTATTAGTCAACACCTATGTACATCCATCTCCGAAAGAGAAGAAAGCACACACTGCTTTGCTAACAACCATAATCAATGATGTACAAAACATCAATCCCTTCTGGAAAATCATTATAACAAGAGATTTCAATTAAAATATAGTCTACACACCAAAAGAGGATGAGAAATTAGCAGCAGATAACAAATCCTGGGATGTACAACCCCGATATCAGCTCAAGTCGGTTCGTCCCGACCTAGTAGGACAACAACTGATGATGATGCTATATAGCTAACCATGTAGCCAGTGTTAACCACGTTCACATTAGCACTGCACTTTTCACTAAGCACACCAAGCTCACATAGGGTTTTAGTTCAACCCGCCTCATCTATACCAAAACGTCCCTGTGCTCCTTCCTCATAGCGAGGGGGTTGTAGCCCGCGTAGAGACTAGGTCTGTCACGCGAGGAGGCACCCCTATGATGAAGCATGACACCTTTGGTGCGTGAGGGGAACCGTCCTTAAAGGGATTCCCCCTCCAGTACATTGCTGAGTAGACCTTGTTGCATTCTTCACTGCTCTATTTTGGACCCGTGGTCTTGTTTCTGTGTTTTGCTGAGACACGTCAGTGCTGCTGTCACACTCCCTTCAAGGAGGGGCCAGTAGGGAAGACAGGGGGCTACTGGGCATCTATCGTAGGAGTTGAGGTTGTTTGCCTCTGATATCCTGGGGCCTGTTCTACTATGGCTTTGCAGAATGAGTTAAGTACTCACCTTTTAGAATTGACTCTCAGGCTAGCAAGGGTGAGCAGTTTCAGGCCGCTGTTGGATGTTGAGGCTCAGCACACTCAGCAATTAACCAACAGACACTGTAACTTGAAGGTCTAAACCAGTGCTTGTGTGTGATAAAAGAAAACAATTTCACCACAATTGCCACTATTATGTCTGCTGAACACTTTTCAGAATGGGTGCCTCCAATGTGCGAGTGCCTGCACGTTTAAATTCAAAAACAAAACTCCTGATGGAGCAAAAGAAGCACTCAACGGGTTTCAGAAATACCAATTTATTGCCAGACAGACGCTTTTCGGCAGGGGTTTGCCTTTTTCAATGCTGGTGACGCTGCATATTACACCCGCAAATATGCGATTTCGCAAATAGCGATTTTTGCATTTGGGATGATGAATCCCAAATGCAAAAATTGCCCTCGCAAAATCTGGCCCTTTGCGAGCCGATTTTTCGTTCATGAATCTGGCTGTATATTTCTATAAATCAGAATTTGAGAAGTCCAACCTCAAATCTTGACTTTTTGCCGTAATAGTTGTACCGAACGCTGGAAGTTCTGTAAATGTTCATGTAGGCCAGTGCAATAGTGATTTTTACCAGACCATTGGCCTAAATAGAAGTGGACTTACATGTGGAAGAGTAAATACTGCTGTAATCAGGTCAGTGTTAATGAGTGTTAGGGTGAGCTTCACATATGTGATTTCTTATATATTAAAATTTCTCCCCATCAGCTCCACAAATTTGGTAAAAAACATAACTGAATACATGATAATGTTAAAGCGCATACATGTTATCAGAGAGGAGAACCGTTTATGTGGTTGTTACATGAATTGCAATGCACCATTTAAAGTAACACAGCCTCCTTCAATAAATAATCCAAACTTGGAGATAGCCAATAGCTGAAAATCGCAATAATATTGTAACACTATACAATTTCTGACGTTTAATTTTTTTTTTACTTCTAACGACATTTGGCTGCCGTAGTAACAATACTTTTGAATCCTTGAGCAAGAATCATTTTTACTTCTCTTCTATATACAGCTTTATCTTTCTGTTGGCAAGACCTATTGTCTACAATACATTGATCAACATTAGAGTGGGCTTTGGGTCAGCCCCTTACTCATGACTGGATGGCTTTGCTGTCTTTCTCTCTTTCCTGCCCCTGAGTCAATGGCCTTCATCCATATTCTTGTGTTTGTCCACTCAGGAGCATTTCGGTCTCACTGTGCTCCGATATATCTTGCCACTGCTGATCCCAGACTTTGCTATGCAGTGGCCGTGAGGGACTATTTTTTCTCTGCCTCTACATCCGTCTCTCCATACTGCTGCTTTCTCCCCACTCAGTGACCTCTCCCCACCCAACCCTCTTGTTTTACTTTTTAACAATTTCTTTTACTTTTTGCTGTCTGCTGCGCTATCAGTGAGTGGCCAATCAAAATGTTTTTAACCATTTCTCAATGACCGCCTGTAGGTGCGCATGCACATGGATGTGTAGTTTGTACCTAAGAAGGGAGTTCATTTTATTTTGGTATGTCCAGTTGAAAGATGACTGCTGGCACATCACAAAAAAAAGGAAAAAATCCAGAAGGGGAAAAGGGAAGTGCACCCTGGAATTTAGCGGCATTTTGCGGTACTTTATTTTGCAGTTTATGCCCCCGGAGCCCGCCGCACACTGGGCCACGTCCAAAATGCAACAAATGTTGGGGCATATTACCAAGGGCATTATCGCCGCATTAGCGGGACTTTTACCCGCTAATGCGGCGATAATTTTATCGCCCTATTACCAAGATGTCGCTAACACCAGTTAGCGACAGCTTGTAGGCGATAGCGGGCATTTAGGGGCCCACTTTGCATGTCAGCGATAATTATCGCTAATGACATGCAAAGTGGGCGTGCCAAGATGTTAGCGACTGAAAACAGTCGCTAACATCTCTAACTCCTATTAACAACTTTTGGAAAAAATCGCGCTAAGCGCGAATATCTCCAAAAGCTAACGCCTGCTAAAAGCAGTTCTTAGCCATGTTATCCAATGGAAGGTGGATAACATGGCTAAGAGCATTGTCACGATAATGCATGAATATCACAGATTTTTCAGCGATAATCATGCATTTCGCAGGATTTTTACCGCTTTTGAGATAAACCTTGATAATATCAAGGTATCTCAGCGGTAAAAATCCTCGGTTCTCGGCGATATTTTTTTCCCGCTAACCAAGCAATAGCGATAATTATCGCTATTGCTTGGTAATATGCCCTATTATTCTGTAGCGTTAACCAAATGTTTAAAAGGAAAACATCATTCAAGTACAAATACAAAATCAAATCAAATCTTCGAAGCTCTTTATTCCTTCGAAGATTTGATTTGATTTTGTATTTGTACTTGAATTATGTTTTCCTTTTAAATATTTGGTTAACGTTACAGAATAACATTCGTTGCATTTTGGACGTGGCAGTCCATATGAATATTGAGTAACTTTTGTAGAAATTGGCACCTTAACACCATGGCTGCTAGGCGTTTTCCCCTGCTGTGCTGGGAATTGCTATTTTCCTTTATCCATGACGAGCCCAGCGCGGCATCAGCGTGCGAGCGCCCTGCTCCATGACGAGCTGGGCTCGTCATGAGTGTGGAAGGGGTTAATAGGGCTTGTGAATAGTGCGTCCCCAAAAAATCAGGTTCTGTTTTCTTTGCATAGTTTTCCACCTGACAGGGGCTAGTCAGGATTTGTGACAGCACCTGATTATAAATGAGTACAATTGATTAAAATAGTACACATTTTAGGAGTGCAGGCTATCTCACTCTAGTCTATTGTTAAAAACCTGACTTAGCCATAATAGTCAATGGGAGGTGGATTCTAAGGCTGAATTCTCCCCTGCCTATTAGCAAGCTTTACGTTAGTGATAAAAGTTTTATCGCTGTTTTACTTGTGTTTTTGGTGGATTTCGCCACTATCGCTGGATCGTTTATCGCATTGGAGATATACGTTGGTAATAACGCACTATCCCCGCGATAGGATCCAGCGATAGACGTCGATAAAAAAATATGCTTTAAAAGCGATTTGGGATATTTTTCGCACGCCCTTGATAATATGCCCCTACGTGTTCTAAGTATTCCCCAGGACCGTTCCTCCAAATGTGTACAGATACATAAAGACCCATATACAGACTTGCAAAAGAGGGTGAAGATTTTGCACCAATGGCCACGCCTTGGATTTTGTGAAACCATTCGTCATTATGTGTAAAGATGCTGTTGTCTAGTACAAGCTGAATTAGATCCAGTAACATTTCCATGTGCTCATAGAGTGCTGCTGGTCGTGTGTCTAGATAGAGTTGTACGGCCTTGATACCTTGGTCCATGGGTATGCATGTGTAAAGTGAACACACATCTAATGCGGCTAGTTGGTGTCTCTCTACCCATGCAAAATCTACAATTTTACTCAATAAATCACGAGTATCTTTTAGGTATGATGGTAAGTTGCTTACCAGTGACTGATCAATGTACTCAGATTGTCTCTCGGTACGGGATTCTATCCCTATCCCCAAGATGATGGGTCTAACAGGGGGAAACCTGGGGGCATATTAACAAGGGCAATATCGCCGCTTTAGCGACACTTTTTGCTGCAAAAGCGGCGATATTTTTATTGCCCTATCAGCAAGCTGTTGCTAACAGCAGTTAGCAACAGCTTTTAGGCGATAGCGACCTGTTTGGGGCCCGCTTTGCATGTCAGCGATATTTATCGCTAATGACATGCAAAGTGGGCGTATCCAAACTGTTAGCGACTGAAAGCAGTCGCTAACACAGCTATCGCCTATTAGCAATAGGGCTTAGCGATTAAAAAAATTGCGCTAAGCGCAATTATCGCTATAATCTAACGCCTGCTAAAAACATGACTTACCTGTTTATCCAATGGGAGGTGGATTGTCGGGTTAAGTCCCCATTGGCGTTAATGCGTGAATATCGCTTGATTTCCAGCGATATTCACGCATTTCGCCGCTATCGCTGGATATTTTAGCACAATGGCGAAAAACGTTGCTATTAGCATGTTTTCTCCGCTAACATATCCAGCGATATGCAGTGATAAAAAACAATGCGCTAAGCATGTTTTGTGATAAATATCTCTATTCCTTGCTAATATGCCCCCTGGTCCCTTATGGACTTTAAGCAAAACATAAATACAGGGGCATGTTTTTATTGAGTAAAACTGTAGATTTTACTCAATATTTTTTGATGGTTCCTTATAGTATCTGGATTCCATAATCATTACTCATCACTCCGCTCATTTTGGAGAATGTCGTTCCCCGCAACAAGACACATATTCGCAACTATTTGGCCATTATGTGGATCAAATAAATCGGTAGAGTCTTAGGACAAAATTGGGAGCACAATCCTCCTACCGTGCGGATACGACAGCCACATTATGATCGAGCCATGTATTTGGTCTCGAACAACGAGATGCTGACAATGTTATCCTGATTATCAGGCCTAGGCCCAGAAGCAGCATAACGAAGAGACACACACAAGTAGTACATTTGTGATGTACTCTAATAGCCCGCCTTGGGTTCCGGTGCCCCTTATTATTTTCCTTCGGGTTTCCAGCCCCTCCTTTACATACGCCCTACCACCATGCTGATGTCCTGGGTGCCTACAGAGAGACACCCCTCTGGATGAACACACCAAAACATAATATTCCTTCTTTGTTTTGAATGAAAAAAACTATTTCCAACATATCAAAAGTGTTTGCGTGATATAAGGCACACAAATAGATTACAGAGAGAGAGAGAGAGAGAGAAAGAGAGGAAAGAGAGAGAGCTAGAGAGACAGAGAGAGACAGAGATTGAGAGATCAGAAACACAGGGGCATATTAGCAAGAACCTTGTTAAAATTATCGCCGTTTTAGCGGCAGGAAACTGCCACTAATCGGCTCTAATGGGCTTGCTAATATGCTTTATAGAATTCCAATAGAAGCCCAGGTTATATGTCCTGCACATCTAACATGGGCTTCTATTGGAATTCTATAAAGCATATTAGCAAGCCCATTATCGCAGTTTTAGCGGCAGTTTCCTGCCGCTAAACCGCGATAATTTTAACGAGGTTCTTGCTAATATGACCCACATTCTTTTAAACTTTGCAGCAGATTAACACATAGGGGCAGATTTACAAGCCCCTTGCGCCACATTTATGCCGCCGTTGCGTCACTTCTGTTACGCAGCAGTGGCGTAAACCATGCACCACGTTGCTCCTTATTTACAATGTGACACATCTAGGGAGATGCGTCACGTTGTAAAGCCCTGCACCACATGAAACCTGCGTTAGGTTTTATGTGGGAGTTCCGGCGCAGGGTGAGCGTTCCGCTGTAGGAACACCTCGTAAAAGAGACGTAGTGAAATCTACAAGATTTCACTGAGTCACTTTTACGTCCATGCTGCGTCAAAACCCTGCACCTGAAGCAGGCGTAAGGAGTGACGCAGCATGTTAGGCATAGGGCGCCCCCTGAGCATTGCTGGGGTTGCGCTGCGCTTGCGACACGACTCCAGGAATGCGCCGCCCTTACGCCACAGGATGCGACACGCATCACCCTATCCTTGCGCCACAGTGCACCTCATTGTAATGCGATGCGTTTGTGGTGGAGCCTGGAGGGAATTGCGTGTCGCATCTATTCTGGCACATCCCTGCTGATTTGCAGAGATGCACCAGATCGTAAATTTGCCCCATAATCCCTCGGATGAGAAGAGGCTGCCGGACTGGGCCTGAGTTGGTACCTCCCACTCCCGCGACGTCTCTCACTGCTCGGACCATCACCTCAGTGGATCACTCAGGGCTGCTGACATTCTTCAGGAACACTTTGGCGTGCCGGCCCCAACATTTGACCTGTGACAGTCTCTGGGCTTCAGGCAATCACCAGGTCCCCCCTGGCAGGTGAGGAGGCTCTCGCCTCATAGGGTTCAGAGGGTAGGGGAACACCACCAAACTCTGTGTCCTTGTCCTCCTTTCAGAAGGTGTCCTGGGGCCCGATTCACAGAACTAACTTAAGACAAAATCAGAAACTTACTACTTTTGGTATTCACAGAAGTTAGGATTTTGTCTTAAGACAGACTTAAGTTAGGATTCTGTCTTAAGTCTGTCTTAAGTATGTCTTAAGTCTGTCTTAAGACAAAATCCTAACTTCTGTGAATACCATAAGTAGTAAGCCCTCTGGTGTCTGAGCTCTCAGAAAGTCGGTACTTCTTGAAAAAGGAGATGTTCTCCATGATGGTCTCTCCTGCCTTACAGGCAGTTACCATTGTTCCTTTTATCACATGAACAGTCCAAGGATACAACTCCCAAATGGGCAGTGACGTGTGCTCAATCAATCTGTATCTTCTATATCACCCCGTCCAGCAATTGGCAGAGCCCTATTACTGCACGAGAAACCCAAATAAAACAGAAACCTAATATAATTTTTGTAAGGTAACAAATATCCGTCTTTATATGATGAAAATCATTATAGTAATTGTACAACTGTGCTATTTAAAATTTAGTAGGCAGTGAGAGAAGTTATGATTTTGGGATCCTCCCTAACCTAGGGGAAGAAACCAAGTAGATGCCTTGAAAACAAAGAGCAGATCCTGCACATCCTGCTGAACAAAGCATTGACATTATTATTTCATCAAGCTGCAGTTCCACTAGTCGTTACTAGATGTCTCTCATGAGTCAAATGCAAACGCTGGATTTAATAATTTCAATAATTTTGCATTTGACTTGTGAGGGACACCTAGTAAGGACTAGTTGAACTGCAGGTCTTTGTAGAATTATTTTGAAATCGTATACTATAATACTCACTGCAAATCTTGTCCCATAATGCATTGCAGGGCCTTTGGTTGGGAATGTATTTTTGCCCATAACTGTGCTTGGGGTGGTCCTAAGAGGATGGGACCATCACTGAATCATTCAAAATATTATGCTGTTTGTGTTCAAGGCATCTGCTTGGTCCTCCTCCTGGGTTAGGGGGACCCCAAAATCATCACCTCTCTCAGTGCCTAAAACTTTAATTTCCAAAAGTTCACTTCTGTCAATTGTGTACATGTGTTTTAGCATGTAAAGTTGCTTTATCAAAGCATTTGTGGATGCAGTTTTGTGATTTAATCTGTTGTGTGCTTTTTATGTCATGAGCCACGGGCACAACTGCTGCTGCTCTGCCCACGCCGCCTTAATTCCCCGCCTGTGGGGGTGAATTAATGAGCGGGTGGGGTCATGATGGAACCATGCCAATATGAGCAAATGCCACGCGTGACTCATGACAGCATGGTTCCATAATGAGCAGCGCCGCGCTCACCCCTAGCCCCGCCGCACCGTGGCAAAATTATTGCAGCGGTGAAGAGGTTAAAGGAATGCATAGTTATCAAGTCTCTGCATCATCCACACTTTGGGGCATATTATCAAGAACAGCATTAAAAATTATCGCTGGTTTAGCGGCAGAAAACTGGCGCTAAAACTGCGATAATGGACTTGATAATAGGACCTTGTGAATTACCATAGAAGCCCAGGTTCTAGTGTCAACCTGGGCTTCTATTGGAATTCTCCAGGGCATATTATCAAGCCATTATTGCCGTTTTAGCTGCAGTTTTCTGCCGCTAAACCGGCGATAATTGTAACGCTGTTCTTGATAATATGCCCCTTTTTGTCTATGATGGGCCAAATGTTGCAATAAGTTAACCAGTTTGTTGTAGATACTAGGCCAAACGCATTCTTCAAATCAATGACAGAAAAGTATGTGGCACAGGGAAGAATCATGGTCAGGTGAGGAGTGATGTCGGAAACAACTGAGAACTAGGGGACCACAATCTTATTCACCTCCCGCAGGTCAATCACAAAGTGGTAGACATTGGGGTGATCATCTTGGGAACCCAATGGTGCCTTTTTTTGAGATGTGAAGAATAGAGCTATTGCACACATTCGCAGTCGTCTCCTCAACAACCCCAGACGCAATTAAAGCCTGTATAATCTGCAGCAGCGCCGGTTCTTCTGCCTTTGGCATTTTCTAATGGGGAAGATGAGGCAGAATAGCATTGTCCTTAACCCTGATGGAGAACGGAGGTATCTGCAACAGCCCTATGTCTGTATCACCTGTAGCCCATAATGCCATTGGCACCTCCTTAAACTCAGCGCGAAGGGGCTCATCCTCTGACAAACACTGCTTAGAATTCACTACATTGGGTTCTATGGTCCTACGGTCATATAGACGCCATCCAGGGAGCACAAAATAGTTGCATGTAACTTCTTCAACAAATCTAAACCCATTAAATTCTCTCCACAGTTAGATGTCAATAAGAAGGGTGAATCTATGGTAAAAGGACCGGTAGTGAAGGCCAGTGGCTCAGAGATGGGGTTCACAATCGGTATACCTGAGAAGCCTACCGAAACGTTATTTTGTCCAGACAGGGCTGCCCCAGGGACCAGTGAACGAGAAACAGAGCTATTCATTGGGCCTGTGTCCACCAAGAATTTCTTTGCTGAGCCCTGCAGATCAGCAATAACATGAAGTCCCAGCTGATCCACAGGGATCTAAACTGATCCCTTGGCTGTCTTAGCCGTGGGTAAGTCCCTTAACTTCACCCAAATCATAATCATCATGGTAATACTGTCACCCCCTCTGGTCATCGAAATAGTTCTGCTCAGACCGACCTGGCTGTTCCTCTTCTCTCCGGCCTCCACCATAGCCACCTGCTCCCCGGACTCGTCCTCTGGAACCCGGTCCCCTCGGAGCCTCAATCCTTTGCAACAGCATTGGACACTCACTATGCCAATGCCGCTCCTCCTTACAATAAGGGCACTGGATCGGCCCCATGGGCATAGTTTTCGTGCTAGTGCAGGGCAGAAACTGGGCCAGATCAATGCCCTGTCCTCTACCGTTGCCACGAGATGCCTAATGCACCAACACCTTTGTCTTCAACTCCTTATTTTTCTTGTCTACATTCTCCTTCTCTTAGTTCTCTCTGTGCTCGTAATACTGTGCCATACTTAATATTACAAATGGAGAGTAGGTAGTCCAAGTGCTCTCCGAAGCATTCAACCGAGTCGCGATCTAAGCAAGCACGTTCATAACAAACCTTTTAACAAATAGCCGGAAGCCTCCCTCCATCGACAAATCCTGTTAGTTAAAATCCCAAAACACCCTTTCAAACGCAGTGAGGCAGTCAGATACACTTTCATCTTTTTCCTGGCAACATGCTGTTAACTTATCCCAATCTACTCTTCTAGGTGGGATCAAGGCGTGCATATACTTGATAATTCGACCCAGCAAAGCTAGTATCTCAGCCTTAGGCTTCTCGCCAGACTTCCTCTCTTTATCCCATGCCCTGAACTCACCCCAAGTGCCACCTAACTCCAGTACATGGTCTTGTGTGTGCAGCAGCCACCAAAAAAACAACCAATATATCATACAAGGGGACAGTGTAATGTGTGGATCAATCACTGAGCACAGAAAGGGTACACAGGAGACCAGGTAAGAGTGGGAGAGTTGTTATTTGCATATAGAAGCACAATTTACAACTAAATTGCAGTAACCATAACACTCATCGGTGATTGATACACACATTACACTGTCCCCTTGTATGATATACCAGTTGAGACATTGTCTTATTGTTACTATATTCGCCCGGTCTCAGCTGGGATAACGGATTTACTCCTGTTTCTGTTTACTACTAAATCTCAACCGGCACCAGAAAACTGGAAACATCTCAATATCGGCCAGCGTCATCACCATCGAAGACACATCCTCTGTCAACTCTTTGTAATAAGCAGTCAGATTTTTCCTAGGGTCGGGCAACTAAGACAAAACCTCATTCTTTTCCAAGGAGTATAAAACCACTGTTCCGGGAAATGGGCCCATACTCGCTGCCTGATGACTTGGTCCTTCCCATTTTGAAGCTCTGGTGTTTTGGGGTGGTAGATGGGATGCACCTCCCTCATCAGGAACTGAGACACTGCAATCTGGCTCTTCTGGATCAACCTGCCTTGGTACCCAATCAATGTGGTAACATTACTAAAAACGTCATCAGGGCCCATGCCAGCTGCATACATACTGTCCCAAATATCATAGATAATTTGGGGGGGGTAACACAATTAAAACACTGCTCTCATAGCCCAATCAGGGTAGCCGACATATGCTTGAGGGCATGCTGTTGCACAAACGGCTCATAATCTTTCAATACTCTCCACACATCCTACACTGTAAATAGGACTCCGGTCCCACTGAGAGGCATGATCAGCCACAATCTTCTTCTCTGCATCACCCACATCAGACCGAATTAACACTCACCCCATTCTTTCCTTAACAGCCTCCCAATCCCCATCATCCAGTCTCTGCACCAGTGTGCCAGCATACAACAAGGGCAAGGAAAGTGAGTGAGGGGAGGACACACTCGTACATGTTATGGGAACTGGGGACACTAATGTATGTCTGGTGGGTGTAAGTGAGAGAGATTGGGAAAATCCAGGGGCAATGGGCACAGCAGATCGGCCTAGAATTGCTACAGTCTCAGCCGATGTAGCCGAAGAGGAAATGTTGGGTGCTCCATCTGAAGTGGCCGATTTAGGGGCAGGGGAACCGGAGGCAGGAGCATGGGAGGCAAGGTACTGGGTCGGCGGGGCTTCTGTATATACCCTTTAGAGGACATAAGGAGGTGGCGGCTGCACATCTAACAGATCCACCATGAAGGGATTGCCCTCTTCCCATGTAACAAAAGACATTGCATTGCATCTAAACGTCCGGTCAGCACACTCTATACCCTTCTCTATCTTATCTCTCTTGTACGCTATAGCCTTTTGTGTTATGGCCTGCGTCTTCCCTCTCCGGGCCTACTTCTCTGCCCTTATCCATCTTTGCTTAGCTTCCTTTTGACATACCTGGAAATAGTCAACCATCGACTGCTTGCTTCTTTTTGCAAATAATTTATCCTGCAAGAAGTTCAGTATCTGTTCATCAAAGGTACTTGTCAAAGGCCACTACAACTCGGCGTTGTCCCTTGTATATGTGTGCCATAATGTACTAAACATAATAGGGCCAAGGTCATACTTCACATAAATGTCAAAGTTTGGGGTGCCTTTTGGAGGCGCAGGCTGCCTATCTTCCAACCGAGCATCATCAGAGCAACAACGAGACATCAAACAGCAGAACTTGCTAATACAGGGCATTTTCAAGAATAAAGAGAAACAGATTTGCTGCTTGTACCTGACCAATTCCTTCTCACAGAGCCTTCCTCGGACCATACTGAATGCTCAAAGGCCAAAAACCGGTCCGCAGACCGCACCAATTCTTCAAATCATACTGCGCATCATAAGTCCCAAACACTAGACAAACCCCAGGCGATTTCAAGAAAAACGCAACTTCACCAAGTCTCCTGGCAGAGGGTCCACAGACACCCTGTATCTCCAAAGCGGTCCGCTGACCTATCAAGTTCACAAACAAACCAAGAAATGGTCTCCAGGTCATATCCAAAATCATTCAAGACAGCAATATATTTAACCTGCCGATGATCAGACAGGCGGGGCAGCTGTTGAGGGTCACTCATGACCACCTCTCCACCTTCCCAATAAATGAAGAGTCAATCAGAAAGTAGAGAATCAAATTCATTTATTACTTACCCTGGGTAATGTAGCAGTTAAATCACCATCATCCTCAGATGCTTTGTTGTAGCAGTTTTACATGTTCAAAAGCATGTAACCAATGCACAAAAGTGAACTTTGTCAATAAAAACATTAGGCGATGAGAGAGGTGGTGATGTTGGGGTCCCCCCTAACCTAGGGGGAGTTTCAAGCAGATGACTTGAAAACAAAAAGCACATCTGCTTTGAGAAAAATCCTAATTTTAAGACTTTTGGTATTCACAGAAGGCATTTAGGAGTCCTAAAGTTACGACTCCTAACTTTACTACTACTAAATTGAGAAAAATCCTAATTTTAAGACTTTCGGTATTCACAGAAGGCATTTAGGAGTCCTAAAGTTAGGAGTCCTAACTTCTGTGAATACCGAAATGAGTAAGTGTCTTCTGTGAATACCAAAATGAGTAAGTGCATTCTGTGAATACCAAAATAGTAGTAAGTTTAGGATTGAGTCTTAAGTTCATTCTGTGAATCGGGCCCAGTGATCCTGCACATATAGTCACAATTAAAGGTAATGCTGCAAAATTAGACAATGGTCAATGGTGGAATTTTGGTTGATTGGCCAGACCCAACTCTGTTAATGATCCAGTGATTAATAATGGTCAGAGGGGCATATTATCAAGGGATTTATCTCCGCTTTTTTGGCTTTAAAAGCCAAGAAAGCGGAGATAAAATTATCTCCCCATCAGCAACAGGGTGCTAAAACGCAAATTCGCATGTTAGCACCCTTTTTCTCTACGCTTCCCCTTGCATCTCTAATGAGATGCAAAGGGGGCGTTCCAGAGAAAAATAATAGGAGAAATGTTGTTAACCCATATTTCTCCTATTATCAAGGATTTCACTAACCCTGTTAGTGATAAAAAAAAGCAGCGCTAACCGCGGTTAGCACTGCTTTTTTTACACCTGGTATTTTCCTGACTTAGCCATGATATCCTATGGAAGGTGGATATCATGGCTAAGTTTGTGAGCCCATATCATCAAGCTAACGCCAAACTTCGAGAGATTATCGTTGGTTTTCCAGCGATAATCTCTCAATTGGCAGTTAGCCGGAGGATTTTTATCACTTCTGAGATGAACCTTGCTAATAGCAAGTTATCTCAGCGATAATTTCCGGCGATGCTTAGCGTTAAAAGATTTGTTGCTAAGCATCATTAGCGATAAATATCGCTAAACGTTGGTAATATGCCCCAGAGTTCTTCTACTGTCAGAAGGTGTTCAAGATCTAGAAGGACTCCTAGTAGATAAATACTGTAAGAATTCTTTTCTTGCTCATGTTAGTGGTTAATTTTTATTTTTTGTTAAAAGGAGGGAGATGTGTGGTGTCTACGCTGCATATGTCAGTGCACTTTTATTATATACTAATGTTAGAATGTTGCTTTGCGCTTGTTCTTGTATTCCATGCATTACTTATAATAGAATGTTTGGGCCAAGGATTGGAACTGCTCCGTAGTCAGTTGGAGTGACCATACTGAGCCCTCTGCACATTTATTCCTGTGTATCCCGTTTACTTCATTAAACCTGCTGAAAGACTGAAGATTACTGGTCATCTATTATTGATTGATTGACTTCACAAACGTGAGCATACTTCAGGCCCTCAGAACGGAAGCTCAGATTACCAGGACTAGCTTAGATGAAGTAAACGACCTGGAAGATCTAGAAAATTCATGGTTGAAGTAATGAGGAGTCATCACAAGACTCAATCAAAATAGAGGGACCCGAGGACAATAACGCCCCAATGCAAAATGAAGGGGAATTACCTGACTTCAGAAAAAACCTAGAAAGAAATAAAACAGCGATGATACCTATCCAGAATACCAGTCAAAAACAATCAGCAATCCTGTGTCAAATACAGAACAACACATGGGTTCAAAGCAAACGTCCCAGCAAGGCATAATAACCCACCCGGAGCTCCTTATGTCTGTGATAGATACCCTTCAATCATCCGCAAAGGCACTTCATTTGCAATTGGATGAGCTTGACATCCAAATAGAGCTAACGAAAATCATAGCGCTACCCATAGCAGGGATAGACACCAAACTAAATAAACTTAACAAGCTAATAATAGCAGCTCAATCAAAATACAAGCTAGAGCGAAGTATGTGCACCTGTGGCCCAATCATCGACAAGCTTAGCCTCCTTCCAACCCTCCTAGAACAAATAATAGCCCTCAGACAGAAACATACGTCAAGCACAAAGCTTAAAGAAGCTGAAAGTAAAACACAATAATCCCCCTTTAAACAGGAGAAAAAGAAAGAAGATGACAAAGCAAAATAAAAACCAGAGGAAATAAGAGTCGCTCCTGTTCTAAAACCGTGCATTTCAACTAAACCAAATAAACTAACAAGAAGACAAAAAAAAGTGAAAGGAAAGCAAGAGACAAACAACTAGTAGACAACATGGAGCAAGGTACTAAAATGTTTCCAATATTTAGCGTAACTAGAGAAACAGACAATACGCTAAATGCCACAAGGTCTTCAGATGACACAACGGACACTTCAATTGAGGCTAAAAAGGAGTGGTCCCCAGCAATGGCAGCAGGAAGGAACAAGAGCCTAATAAATGAAGAGATAACAATGCCAGTAGTATAGCAGAGCCCGGTCAAAGCGGAAAAAAGTAGCAAATATCGGGGAGTGTACTGAATCCCTAGTATGGAAAAAGCTAACAACAAGCCCACAGAGCAGCATTCAAACAGAGAGTGAACTAAGCTCAAGAAAAGGCAACATGGAAAATCAAAAAAGAAGAGAACCTTACGAAGGGACAATGTAACAAAGGAAAAAGGAGGGGCAAGTGGGTAGATTGACATCACGACTATTCAAAAACAGCATTAAGCACCCGAAGCGGAAGGAAGGGACAAAAGGAACGACTAATGGGAATGAAGGCTCTAACTTGCAACAGAGTAAGGAACCCGGGAACACTGATAGGAGCCTGTTGGGAAGTGTTAGACCTGTCTGGCCTTTTGCGTAGCCCTTCCTATTAATTATTTATTTTGTCCCCTTTTTGCCTTCATACTCGTTTTATCTTTTTGTGTTCACTGGATTATTTTGATGGTGTTGTCCTGGGGGTTAGGTTTTCTTGCCCTCATGGTTCTTTTCCTTGAGGCCTAGGTGCCTTTCCTGACTAAAATCTGGGGATACCTAAAATGGTGGCTACTAACTGCCATAACTGCCAACCTCTGAGGAAGCCCCATAGGATAACATAGAGCCCTTCCAGAACCTTCTGGACCCTACAGCCCCTTCATGGAGACGTTCCCCGGTTCACCCCTGACCAAACCCTCTTGCTAGACTTGGTCGTCTGGAGGAATCGGTTGGTAACTTATTGGCCCCTGTCGACCTTTCGACTCCTGCTTAATGAGTCGCTGACTGAAGGATGCTTTTTCCCCACCCTCTCGCCCCCTCGCCAGATCACCTTACCGATTAACCAAAAGGAGACCAGAGAGAATTGAGGTGCCCTGCGCTGTCCGAGGAGCCTCTGAAGTGGAGGTGTGTGACTTCCGAGGCAGTAACAGGTGTTGCGCATGGGCGAAGGAGCGCTTAACCTCGCGCAGGCTCCGTGGTGCCTTCATTTGTGAGGGGTTGGAGTAGTGCTGGGTGCTGCGCAGGCCAGGAAGGAAACCGGATTCCCGCACGGCTGAGGCGGCGCCAGGCGGAGACACTACTCCCCCGCGCATGGGCAGTGGCCCCAACAACGAGGGATTGACGTGAGCAGCGCGGGTGACTAGTTCACCGGCAACCCGAGTCTGGCCTCCCTTCGCCGCTAGCGCGAGTGCGCTGGTCCCGTTATCCGGGTGAAGATCAGCTGGAGAACGAGCGTGGAAGGACTTTGCCCTCGCTCTCTGACAAACAGCCCAAGTAAGGTGGAGGAAGGGGGGAAAAGGTTGTCGTGTGACTGGGGAAGTGGGTCCTGTCTCCAGAGACGTCTGTAGTCCTGCCGGCTGAGGACTGCGGCTAGGAACGGTAGAAGTCAGTGAGAGGAGGAGTGCCCCTGGTTAACCCGGTCGGCCGTCAGTGGCCGAGTGAACTAAACCGCCGAAGCTGTGTAAGACTGGAGGGCTCCCTCCGTGGTAGCAGAGGATTACCCTGTGGCTAGAGGTGGAGACCTTTGAGGGCGACTGGTTGAAAGGGTTTCACCTGATAAGAGCATAAAGCTCAGAGATAACGGGGTCAGTGAATAAATCGTCTTCAGTAACAGGTCCTTTAGGAGCTATTAAAAGAGAACAGCTCCTTCTTGTGGACAGAGTGGAAATCATCCTGCGCAAAGATTACAGAGCAAGATATGTTCCTTATTCAGTTAACCTTGAGCGGGGTGGGAGTTAAAATTCAAAGAAATTAACTGTGAAAGTTCCTGGAAACACCTTTAGAATGCCAATGCTTTGTTGAGGGAACTGTGTAGATTGGTCTCTTTTAACCATTCCCATTTTTCATTGACTGTGTAGCATTGTTAGTAAATGTGGGTGAAGTAGTATTGAACTTTGATGAAACTGACAATAGAAGTATGAAATGAATTTGTAAAGTGTTACCTAATACGCAAAGTGAGAAGGAATATAAGGAGAAATATTGGTGTAAAAAGAAAGAAAATATATAGTGAAACAAACCTATTTTTATAAATCAATCCATATTTTTCCAAACCTAGGTGTGGTGTCATTTTTGTGTGGAATTGCATTAAGTTACTGCATGGTGATGCGCAACCTTTACACTTGTGCTTCTAGGAAGTGACTGCCTTGCCCTAGGCCAGGCTACCCTATGAGATCTGGTAACAAAAGGTCCAACATATTGGTGTCTAGCGGTGGGATGAGAACTGTGGTTGCGACTACTCTGCAGTAACTAAGTGTAATCCACTGACCTACACCAGGAGTTTTCTCCTGGCGGACTTCCTAATTTTTACTTTTGCTTTTTCCAAATTCATTCCTGGTGGTGGGGTGGAGGTAGCTTCAGATTGCCCCCTTGTAAAACTACTCTTTTTGTGTGCTTGTCCCTAAATTGCCTTAAAGCAAAATGGAATTTGCATTGGAAGAACTGGACACTTATTCTGTGGTCCAGGTTAAGGATTTTTGTCAACAAATGGGAGTGTTCTTTAAGCGTGGTGCCAAGAAGGGGGAACTACAGACCAGTTTGAGGGCTTGGGTGGAAGCACATAGAGAAGGAAAGGAGGAGGATGAGGGGACAGACCGGGACACGGTCATAGAGGTAGAGGGATTGTTCCATCCTGAGGTGGAAAACCTACTCCCAGGACCAATGGCCTACTCCAGGAGGGGGAGTAGTGTCTCCGGAGGAAGCTTGACCGAAGCGGAACTCACAGACAGGAGGGAAAAAAGACAACTGAAGTGGGAGTTGGCCAGGCTAGAACAGGAGAGGGAAGAACGGAGGATGGCTCATGAGTTCAAACTAAAAGAGCTAGAACTCCAGGCCCTGCAATTAGGACCCTCTCCTACTCCAAATGGTGGCAGCGAAACCAGAGAACCAACCAGGGAGTCCAAACCCTACCTGCCTAAGGACATAGTTGCCAGCTATAGTCAGGGGGACGATATAGCCAAATGGCTGGCTGCCTATGAGGTCTCCCTAAGAGCCCATGGGATCCAGGAGAAACACTGTGGGGGTGGGTTGTACAAATATATGCCTTCTACTGGTCGGGACACCTTGTTAGCCTTAGAACCGGAGGAGCAGACCAACTACCCCACCATGAAGTTAGCATTAATTAGAAACTTTGGGCTAACCCCGGAAAATTATCGCCAAAAGTTCAGTGGGAGCCACAAGTGAAGCACCCAGAACTGGGTGGATTTCCTGGACTATGCGAGGAAGGCATTGGAGGGCTGGGTACAGGGCAGTGAGGTGAAGGACTATGAGGGGTTGTATAACCTTTTTCTTAAAGAGCATCTACTCGAGAAATGTTTTCCCGAGCTGCGCCAACAGCTGGTGGACAGCAAGCTGACCAACCCCCGGAAGCTTGCAGAGGAGGCGGACATCTGGGCAAGTATCCGGGTGTCCTCAAAGGGGACTGGAGGGGATTCCCAAAGGGCCGGACAAGGCGCCCCTCAGAAGAAGGAGGGGGGAGATAAAAAGCGGGAGTTCTCTAAAGGTCCCCAAAACAGTTTCCAAAGAAAGGGAACAGGTTTCACCCCTAAGGTTAACCCGCCCAGAAACCCTCATCCTGGCCAGAGCCAGCAGCCAAGGGTTGTCCACTGCTTTGAGTGTGGTGGTGTTGGACATTATAAGGGAGATGTCAGATGCCCAAAGAGACCACCCCCTCCCACCGGAGGAAAAGCCCCGGGTGTAGCTAGTGTAGCGCTCGGGGAGGAATTGCCCTTAGATAAGGGGGGTGAGTGGGCGGGTGTCACCTTAGTGTCCCTGGGACTTCGGGAGATGGTTCCTAAGATCCAGGTGCCCCCAAATACTACTAAGTATGGGCAATGGATCACCATCAATGGCCAAAGAGGGGAAGCTCTGAGAGACACAGGAGCCAGTATGACTATGGTAAGGAGTCAACTGGTGTCTCCAGAGCAGGTGATTCCCAATGTACTCTACCCCGCCGCGATGGCTGACGGCAGAATGGGCCCCTACCCTGTGGCCGAGGTTCCCTTTGAGTGGTAAGGGGTTGCAGGTTCACTTCGAGTTGCCGTAAGCCCTGCCGTGCCAGTTGATTGTCTGCTGGGGAATGACATGGAGCACAATGCTTGGAGAGAGGTGGAATACCGGACGCATTCAGAGATGCTGGGTACACCTCACTGGGCCTGTGTAAGCACGAGGTCTGCAACTGCCCGTAGAGGGAGTTTGCCTGGGTTGGAGCCTGGAACAATGGCCCAACCCGCTGCCAAAAAGGGACAGACCCGAAGACAGGAGAAGCCTGCTTCGGCTTCCGCACCCCATGTGACAGATCGGCCACCTGCGGTGGTGGACCAGGAGTCCGTGGAGGGGGAAGTAGTCCCTCTGGAGGACCTAACCATCCCTGCTGAGTGGCATGTGGAGGGAGAGCCTACGAGAGAGGAATTCTGTAAGGGCCAGAAGAAGTGCCCTAGCCTTGAGGGACTGAGGCGACAGGCCGAAGCCCAGGCAGCAGGGAACGTTGCGGGACTCTACCACATTTACTGGGAGGACGGACTCCTCTACAGTGAACCCAAGGTACCCTTACCTGGTTCATCAAGGGCCTTGGTAGTCCCGCAACGGTACCAAGCCTTTCTGCTGGAATTGGCCCACGAAATACCCTTGGCAGCACACTTAGGTCAGGACAAGACCTTTGCTCGGCTTGTCCCCCACTTTTACTGGCCTCAGGTGAAAGTGGCGTCTGACACCTACTGTCGGACATGTGTATCCTGCCAAGCCAGTGGGAAAACGGGGGTGAAGCTGAAAGCTCCCCTGGAACCCCTTCCTGTCGTTAGCACCCCCTTTGAAAGGGTGGGCATCGACATTGTGGGGCCATTGGATCCACCAACAACGGCAGGTCACAGGTTTATCCTGGTTCTGCTGGATCATGCTACACGGTACCCAGAGGCAATTCCTCTGAGGACTGTCACTGCACCTGTGGTGACTAGGGCCCTGATGGGGATCTTTACCCAAGTGGGTTTCCCCAAAGAAGTTGTGTCCGACAGGGGGGCCAATTTTACGTCAGCATACATGCGGGCAATGTGGAAGGAGTGTGGAGTGACCTACCGGTTCACCACTCCTTATTACCCCCAGTCAAATGGACTGGTAGAAAGGTTCAACAAGACCTTGAAGGGCATGATCAGAAGTCTGCCTGAAAGCCTGCGGAGGAAATGGGACGTCCTCCTACCCTGTTTGCTATTCTCCTACAGGGAAGTGCCACAGAAGGGAGTGGGCTTCAGCCCCTTTGAGCTTCTGTATGGGCACCCTGTACGCGGTCCTCTCAGCCTGGTGAAGGATGGATGGGAAAAGTCTCCCAGGAAACCCCCCCAGGATGTGGTGAGCTACATGCTGGCCTTCAGGAGCCAAATGGCGAAGTTGTGGAAGCAAGCTTCTGACAACTTGGAGGCCAGCCAGGCAGTAATGAAAGAGTGGTATGACCACAACGCTCACCCGGTGGAGTTGGAGCCTGGCCAGAAAGTGTGGGTGATGGAGCCTGGAGAGCTAAGTGCCCTCCAGGATCACTAGACAGGCCCCTTTGAGGTGTTAGAAAAGAAGGGTAAGGCCACATACCTGGTGGACCTTAAGACCCCTCGACAGCCCCTACGGGTGCTACATGCTAACCGCCTCAAACCCCACCATGAGAGGCCCGAGGTCATCTTGATGATGCTGACTGATGGGGGAGAGGAAGCGGAAAGCGAACCTCTCCCAGACTTGTTCTCGTCTCAGGAAAAGGATGGGTCGGTGGAGGGAGTGATTCTCTCCCCATTCCTAACTCCTGAACAACGGGAGGACTGCCGCCAGATACTGGAACAGTACTCTACATTGTTCTCCCTTGTCCCGGGAAGGACTCACCTGTGTACCCATGATGTGGACACAGGGGACAGCCCACCAGTGAAGTCAAAGACCTACCGGCTGTCCGACAAGGTGAAGGCTAGCTTCCATGGAGAGGTTGCCAAGATGCTGGAGCTAGGAGTTATTGAACCTTCCAGCAGCCCCTGGTCCAGTCCGGTGGTTCTAGTGCCAAAAGCTGCTCCACCGGGCACCACTCCAGAACTGAGATTGTGTGTGGATTACCGGGGACTGAACTCAGTTACCAAAACGGATGCTCATCCGATCCCTAGGGCGGATGAATTAATTGACCGGCTGGGAGCTGCCCAATACTTGAGTACCTTTGACCTCACTTCAGGGTACTGGCAGATCTCCCTGACAGATGGAGCAAAGGAAAGGTCAGCCTTCTCCATGCCTGAGGGACACTTCCAATTCTGTGTGATGCCCTTTGGGCTCAAGAATGCCCCTGCCACTTTTCAGCAGCTGGTGAATCAAGTCCTTTCCGGAATGGAGGGTTTCTCTGCTGCTTACCTGGATGACATTGCTGTCTTCAGCAGCAGTTGGGAGGACCATTTGCAACATTTGCAAGCAGTTCTCCAGGCCCTGAAACAAGCTGGCTTGACAATCAAGGCCAGCAAATGTCAGATTGGGCAGGGGTTGGTTGTGTACTTAGGTCACTTGGTGGGTAGGGGAACAGTGCAGCCCCTCCAGGCAAAGATTGAGGCAATCATAGCCTGGGAACCCCCCAAGACCCAGACTGAGGTCCGAGCTTTCCTGGGCCTCACAGGATACTACCGTCGCTTTGTGAAGGGGTATGGCACTATTGTAGCGCCCCTCACAGAGCTTACCTCAAAGAAGCAACCTCGACGGGTAGTCTGGACAGAGGCTTGTCAGCAAGCCTTTGAAAAATTGAAGCAGGCAATGTGTGCAGCACCGGTCCTGAGGGCCCCAGACTTCTCCAAGGAGTTCATTGTCCAGACGGATGAATCAGAACATGTTATTGGGGCAGTGTTATCGCAACTCAATGAAGAGGGTCTGGATCAGCCTGTAGTTTTCCTATCCAGGAGACTGCTTCCCCGGGAACAGAAGTGGAGTGCAATTGAGAGGGAAGCTTTTGCAGTGGTCTGGGCTCTGAAGAAGTTGCGACCATACCTGTTTGGCTCGCACTTCCTGGTTCAGACTGACCACCGACCACTTCGTTGGCTGATGCAAATGAAGGGGGAAAACCCAAGTTGTTGAGATGGTCCATCTCCCTACAGGGAATGGACTTCCGGGTGGAACATCGGCCTGGAGTTGACCACGCCAATGCAGACGGTCTCTCTAGGTATTTCCGCCTTAGTGATGAGGACTCCCAAGGGGTTAGGTAGCTCTCCCCACTTTCTGCTGGGAGGGACGCATGTCAGACCTGTCTGGCCTTTTGCGTAGCCCTTCCTATTAATTATTTATATTGTCCCCTTTTTGCCTTCATACTCTTTTTATCTTTTTGTGTTCACTGGGTTATTTTGATGGTGTTGTCCTGGGGGTTAGGTGTTCTTGCCCTCATGGTTCTTTCCCTTGAGGCCTAGGCGCCTTTCCTGACTAAAATCTGGGGATACCTAAAATGGTGGCTACTAACTGCCATAACTGCCAACCTCTGAGGAAGCCCCATAGGATAACATACAGCCCTTCCAGAACGTTTTGGACCCTACTGGATCCTGGGTGGACAGGCTATAAAAGGGCAGAGGTCAGGAAGCCATTTTGTGCAGTTCATTGAGCTTGAGGAGAGAGGCAGTGGTGTGGGGAGGTGGACGCGCAAGGAGTAGTTAGCTTGTCAGTGGGATAGGCAGCCTCTTCATGGAGACGTTCCCCCGTTCACCCCTCACCAAACCCTCTTGCTAGACTTGGTCGTCTGGAGGAATCGGTTGGTAACTGATTGGCCGCTGTCGACCTTTCGACTCCTGCTTTAATGAGTTGCTGACTGAAGGAAGCTTTTTCCCTGCCCTCTCGCTCCCTCGCCAGATCACCTTACCGATTAACCAAAAGGAGACCAGAGAGAATTGAGGTGCCCTGCGCTGTCCGAGGAGCCTCTGAAGTGGAGGTGTGTGACTTCCGAGGCAGTAACAGGTGTTGCGCATGGGCGAAGGAGCGCTTAACCTCGCGCAGGCTCCGTGGTGCCTTCATTTGTGAGGGGTTGGAGTAGTGCTGGGTGCTGCGCAGGCCAGGAAGCAAACCGGATTCCCGCGCGGCTGAGGCGGCGCCAGGCGGAGACACTACTCCCCCGCGCATGGGCAGTGGCGCCAACAACGAGGGATTGACGTGAGCAGCGCGGGTGACTAGTTCACCGGCAACCCCAGTCTGGCCTCCCTTTGCCGCTAGCACGAGTGCGCTGGTCCCGTTATCCGGGTGAAGATCAGCTGGAGAACGAGGGTGGAAGGACTTTGCCCTCGCTCTCCGACAAACAGCCCAAGTAAGGTGAAGGAAGGGGGGAAAAGGTTGTCGTGTGACTGGGGAAGCGGGTCCTGTCTCCAGAGACGTCTGTGGTCCTGCCGGCTGAGGACTGCGGCTAGGAACGGCAGAAGTCAGTGAGAGGAGGAGTGCCCCTGGTTAACCCGGTCGGCTCTCAGTGGCCGAGTGAACTAAACCGCCCCAGCTGTGTAAGACTGGAGGGCTCCCTCCGTGGTAGCAGAGGATTACCCTGTGGCTAGAGGTGGAGACCTTTGAGGGCGACTGGTTGAAAGGGTTTCACCTGACAAGAGCATAAAGCTCAGAGATAACGGGGTCAGTGAATAAACCGTCTTCAGTAACAGGTCCTTTAGGAGCTATTAAAAGAGAACAGCTCCTTCTTGGGGACTTAGTGGAAATCATCCTGCGCAAAGATTACAGAGCAAGATATGTTCCTTTTTCAGTTAACCTTGAGCGGGGTGGGAGTTAAAATTCAAAGAAACCAACTGTGAAAGTTCCTGGAAACACCTTTAGAATGCCAATGCTTTACTGAGGGAACTGTGTAGATTGGTCTCTTTTAACCATTCCCATTTTTCATTGACTCTGTAGCATTGTTAGTAAATGTGGGTGAAGTAGTATTGAACTTTGATGAAACTGACAATAGAAGTATGAAATGAATTTGTAAAGTGTTACCTAATACGCAAAGTGAGAAGGAATATAAGGAGAAATATTGGTGTAAAAAGAAAGAAAATATATAGTGAAACAAACCTATTTTTATAAATCAATCCATATTTTTCCAAACCTAGGTGTGGTGTCATTTTTGTGTGGAATTGCATTAAGTTACTGCATGGTGATGCGCAACCTTTACACTTGTGCTTCTAGGAAGTGACTGCCTTGCCCTAGGCCAGGCTACCCTATGTGATCTGGTAACAAAAGGTCCAACAGGAAGGTCATGGAACAAAAAGGCAAAAATGGAAATAAGCAAGGGTCTAATAATTTTGCAGTAACAAAACAACCCCACGAGGAAAGGACTGCAGGACCACCACTATCCAGCCTGCTAAAAGCTCATCTCCCAGTCCCGCAATAAGGACTATCCTACAATATGGAAACTTTACATTTGGTGAAAGCAGCCCCCTTGGAAAGTATACATGGGAACTGGCCATGGGCAGCAACCTTTGAAACTGAATTGGGACCCCAAAGAAAGGACCTCGCTGCAAAAGGGAAAGAGAACAACCAGAGCACCAGTCCACCGCTAACCACCACAGTACAAGACGTTGAAAAGAGCAATAAGTTCAAAGTTGACAGTCGGAGAATAGAAATATCTACATTGGCAGGAATTGATCATGAAGTCTGCAATAGCAGCACCACTGAGTGGTCAGAAGAACAACCACAACAAATACTACTAACACCAGAGTATGAGTCCAAGGGATGACATGACATCCTAAACAGGGGCAACATACTTAAATTGCTTGAAAGTCTCCCTGGGCTAAAATATTTACATTCAGCCCATCTACTGTCTGTGGAATTTTGCCAGGACGGATGGAAACCTTAATGAACAAACCTTTACAACCTGGCAAACGACGGAGGTCACCCAGCTAATCAAGACCTTCTAATACGATTTGCTGCATGAGGCATAAGGCTTTAAAAACCTGTAAATCTATGTTACCCAGACCAACTTGGGGGAAACCCCACAGAGAGTACCACAGCCTAGTGGTAAAAGAACAGGCTTACTCAGTCCTCCAGGACGCAAGTGGAAGTAGCCTATTTACAACAAGAAAGGCGTGTAAGCAAAGGACTCTGAATACCAATAAGCCTCAGTGGAATAACTAAATACCTATATTCCTTTGCAGATATTTGCATACGAACGTCTGTTTTTAAAATCAGAAGCACTATTTTATTATTCATTGAATAATAATAATAATAATAATAATGAAGCCATTTATTGAGCGCATGGTTACACTGAACAGTGTGTCCCCGCGCTATCGAACCCCATCATTAAACCATCAGACCAACCAGATCAGTAGAATCTCTAACCAGACACAGACCGCTAGTCTTTAGGGAAGAGATGCGTCTTAAGTTTCAAGCGGAATCTCCTCTCGGAGGGTTCCATCCGCAATTCAAGGGGTAATTTATTCCAATGGGAGGCTGCTAAATAACAAAAAGAGCGGCCGCCCATTTTGGCTTTAAAAATGCGAGGAACTGAAAACAACATACTGCCCGATGATCTTAAGTGACGTTTTGGGCGGTGGATACTGAGGAGCTTGTTTAGATAAGGGGGTCCTTTCCCTTGTGCAATTCGATGGGAAATGCACATGGCCTTGAAAAGTATACGCTCCTTTATAGGAAGCCAGTGCAATTTGGATAAAGCATCCTTTCCTGAAGCTCTGCGTGGGAGGTTGAGAACTAGGTGGGCAGCCATATTCTGGACTCTTTGAAGTTGTTTCAGACCTTTTTGGCTCAGCCCTATAAGTAGGGCATTGCCATAGTCAAGATGTGGGGTGACTAGGGCATGGACAAGGGATTTCCTTGTATTCACCGGAACTAGGTCCAGGACCTTACGCAGGATTTTGAGAATGTACAGCAAAAGGTTCTGCTTCCGAGTCTGTCTGTGATCCTCAGTCTTGACGGGCCTGCGAAGGAGAAGGTCATATTTTTTTTCCGCAGGGCTTCTCGCTGGGCTAGGAAGCCCTTCCTCACTTCCACCGTCAGCTTGGATAGGATACTCGGAAGCAGAACCTTTGACGACCCCAACGACCTACACAGGTACCTACAAGGTCCAGCCCCAGAAGAGATGGAACACCAAAGCCCAGGAGCAAAGAGGAGAGCCTCGACAGACGAGGCCGAAGAAGAAGTCATATGACAAGGGGGAAGTGCGTGACCAAACGCAAACCAATGCCAAGGGTAAACACATATAGGAAGAGACAAGATCCTAAACCAGTTTGACAGCTCTAAAACGCACAAGACAAGAGCCCAAGAACACCCTCGAACTTTAATCAACAATCTACCTCGATAACGCACAATCCAACCTCATCGTTGCTAATCAGAAGAGAGACAATGACGACCAATAGCGACCATATCCTTTGCCATATCATGCAGAGACATTGACTTACTTGGGGGGGAGGGAAGTGTGAGGATCCTTGCTGTCACACACCCATTTTTCTACAGGCGGAGGGAGGGGGGAGGGAGGGGAGGGGGGGGCCAGACGGGGCGGGGGGGACAGGCAGGCATGAAGGCGAGCGAGATAACGGACATTTGCGCAATGCATAACTTCTTTTGGTTTCTTTTCCATACCTCTCTCTACACCCATTCCCACACTTTTTTCCTACCCCTACTCCAACCCAGCTCACTCTTCCCCCAGGGGGGGGGGGACCAGTCACCTGGCGAGAACGAAGGCAGGTATCTCTGAATCAAATACAGGAAACGACAGAACTACCAGCGAAAACAACAAACCCCCATGACAAACCAAACACCGGTGAACCTGTCCACGAACCTAAAGGTCATCTCCATGAACGTCAAGGGCCTAAACCATCCAATCAAACGCAGGAAAATACTAGAACACCTGGCAAAACTCAAGGGGGACATCTACACGCTACAGGAGACCAAACTCTCAGAGGAGGAGGCAAAACTGCTTAAGGCTAGATGGATAGGCGACATCCTATGCTCACCTGCCAATGGGAAGAAGAGAGGCGTGATAACTATCCTAAGCAAGAAAGCCAACCTCACCATCTAAAAGACAAAAACAGACGAGGATGGCCGCCTGCTAATAGCAAGTGTCCAGAGAGGAACTGACCGATTACATGTGGCAAACATCTATGGACCAAACTCTGAAGACAAAGACTTCTGGCAAATGGTAGACGGTGAACTTTGCGATCTATCACAGGAAGACCTCCTGATTGTAGCTGGCGACCTGAACAAGACAATGGACCAAGCAACGGACAGACACCCAAGCAGGCCAAGCCACAACTCTCCAGGCAGCAACACCCTTAAAGAACTTTGCGTCAAACATCATCTAGCGGACCCGTGGAGGCTACAACATCCCACAGCGCGTGAGTACACCTTTTACTCACACCCGCACAACTCCTACAGCAGGATCGACTATATATTGATGTCCAACAACCACACGCACCTAATTGAGAACACGGAGATAGCCCCGATAACCGTCTCCGATCACGCACACATATCCCTCACCCTGAACGGCAAACATAATGAGAGCGCGACGAGAAGATGGAGACTAAATGATGACATCCTACAGAACAAAGACAATGTTAAAGAAATAGAGGAGGCACTAAAGAACTACCTGGAAGACAATGACAACGGCGAAGTGGGGAAAGACACCATCTGGGAAGCACTCAAAGCAACACTAAGAGGCAAGCTGATAAACATCAAATCAAGGATGAACAGAAGCAGGAACAAAAAGATCTCGGAGATAGAAGAGGAAATAGCAGCACTGGAGAGAGGCCACACCGCAAACATAACAGACAAGAACACACTCACCACGCTCACAAAAAAAAAGTACGAACTAAACAAAATCCTAAGCGAACGAGCAGGTTCGTGGCTAACAAAAGCAGGGAAACACCTAGCGTCCTACCTCAAAGGGAAGCAGAGACAACACACGATAGCAGCAATAACAGACAAAAACAACAAATCGCAAACAACAAACAAAGGCATACTGGAGGTCTTCAGAGAGTTCTATCAAGAGCTATACTCTGAGGATAAAAACCTGAGCAAAGACGGCGGCCGCTCATTCCTCAAAGAAGTCAATCTACCGGAACTCAAGGAGGAAGAGAAAGCACCCTTGGAGGCGGACATAACGGAAGAAGAAATTGAAATTGCAATCAACCAGCTAAAAAAGAACAAAGCACCAGGTCCAGACGGGTACTCCACCGGGTTCTACAAAACTTTCACCCCCCAAATCAAGAAAATACTATCGGAGACCTATACCGCCTGCATACAGAAAGGTGAGATGACAAACACCATGCGGGAGGCCAACATCACAATAATACCAAAGGAAGGTAAAGACCCCCAATTCCCGAAAAACTACAGACCCATATCGCTTATAAACGTGGACTGCAAAATCTATGCAAAGGTGCTTGCGAACAGACTAAATACAATCCTACCGAGCATCATACACAGCTCACAAGTGGGATACATCAGACACAGGCTGTCACAAGACAACACAAGGCTGCTATGTCACCTAATCAACCACACAACACAGAGCAATGAACAGGCGGTCATGATAGCACTGGATGCGGAGAAGGCCTTCGACAGAGTCTCATGGCCCTTCCTAAGGAACTGCATGACAAAATTCGGATTAGGAGAAAAATACATAGCAATGACAATGGCCCTATACAACAAACCAAGAGCTAAAATAGTGGTGAACAGAAGCACATCTGAATCACTCCTACTAGGGAGAGGAACTAGGCAAGGATGCCCACTGTCACCAGGCCTCTTCCTACTGGCACTAGAACCACTACTTGCAAAAATAAGAGACAATGAGGAGATAACGGGTGTTAAGATCGGAGGTAAAACAGTGAAACTCGCAGCCTATGCGGACGACATCCTCATTACTACCACCAACCCATCAAAGTCAATCACAGCGCTAATGGAGACAATAGGAGAATACGCAGAGGCATCCGGATACAAACTCAACAAGGACAAATCGGAATGCAAACCAATGAACGTCCACACCACAAAATCGGTACTAGGCGACTCCGGCCTAGCCTGGCAAAAAAACCCACTCAAGTACCTAGGCCTGCAGTTTGGGAGAGACCTAACGGCCACAATACAGCACAATGAGGACTCACTGCTAAAGAAAGTTAAAGACAGACTAGAGCTGTGGTCGCCCAAATACATCAGCTGGTGGGGAAGGATCGAGACTATTAAAATGATGATAACACCCGCAATAAACTACACGCTAAGCATGCTGCCGCTCCCAATGACAGATAGCTTCCACAAAAAGCTGGATAGCATGATAAACATCTTCCTATGGAAAAACAAAAAACCACGAATAGGCCTACCCAAACTGAGGCTGGCGAACGAACTAGGAGGCCTAAACCTAACAAACTTCAAAACCTACCAGACGGCCTGCCTGGCCAAGCAAGGATTCGCGTGGATTGACGAAACGCAACAGTACAAGCCAGTATGGCTAGAACTGGAGGGAGAGCTCCTGGAAGGCCTGCACCCAACAGCAATACTGACTGCAAACAAGCACCCCCTATGGTCTAACAGGATACTGAAGCACACCAGAGAAGCACTGATGAGAGTGGACAGGCGAATGGCACAGAAGCTGAGAGGCACAACATGGGAATCCATCTGGCTCAACGCAAAAATCTCATATCAAGGGGCAACGATGAACTACGACACATGGATCAAAAAGGGAATCAGCCTCCCCAAACAAATGGAAACTAAGGGGAGGCAGCTGACCTTCGCAAACTTACAACAACTATACAACCTCCCTAACAAAGAGCTATACACATTTCTAAAGATAAGAACTGCCATAACCAGAGCAAACCTAACCCGAGAATAGCCAAGCATTGTCAAGTACGTGCAAATGCTAAACTCGGCAGGCCACCAGACAGCGAAGATCTACAAACTAATTGCCCCAGCCACCATGTCTCTAAACAAGAAGACAACAAACTCATGGGCAACACTCCTAGGCAGACAGCTAAACGAAAAAGAACAGGCGCAAATGTGGTGTTCAGCCACAAAAAACAAAATTACCCCGCAACTGGCACAAACAAAATACTGGCTACTCCACAGAGCATACTGGACCCCATCCAGACTCCACAAAAGTGGCATAGCAGAATCGAGCGACTGCTGGAACTGCCAGAAAGAGGAGAGTACACTCGAACACCTCATCTTTGGATGCATCAAAGTCAAGAAGTTCTGGGGCCAGATAAACGCATTCATAAACGACATGCTCAAAACAGACTTAACTATCAACTATGTGACCTTGGCGACAGGGCATGTAACGACGAACCTAAACAACAGGGAAGAGAGAGATCTACTAGACCTGCTACTCACAGCTGCCCTAAAGATAATCTTAACGAACTGGAAGAGCACGGCGAAAGCAAACTTCAAAACATGGATCAACTGGGTCACCTTCCTAAGAGGAGCAGACAACATCACAGGCAACTTCTCGAAAGAACACACCCCCAAAGAGCCCATGTGGGAACGTCTTGATGAACACTTGAAGAAGACACACTAACGACCCCCCCCCCCCTCCTTTTTTCTCTTTTTCTTCTCTCTTTCCTCTTCTTTCCTTTCTCTTCAGCAACAGGCCAAGGAAAAGAGACAACAAATGTACTGTGAAACAACTGCCTATGTACATGCAACTTTTATTTTTCAATAAAATCTTTTAAATAAAAAAAAAAAGAGAATGTACAGCAAAACGTTAAGCTCGTGATTATGTTTTTTAATACATTTTTAAGGAATATAACATTTAAAAGTACCTGTCCTAACACTCAAAGAGACTTAGATTAGTTGGACTGGTGTCTGCAACTTTATTCCTTGCCTTCTGCCCTTAACCATTCCGATATCTGAAATCACTTGCGCGTTGTGTAGCAGTGAGGACAGATCCTATGAATTAATTTTTGGATGATCTTCATTAGTAGTGAAGATCCAATATTAAGTACTGAAAAGGAGATTTAATAAGATACTTTGACGTCTGTGTTGAAATAAAGCGAGAGTTCACAGTTACATGCGATGGGTTTCAAGAATGTTCCATACGACGTCCGAGAAATAGTAAACTAAATCTTGTATCGGGTTTCTGAAACAGTGATGAAAATGTTTCATCACTCGTTCAGTTAAATTTAATAATTTGATATAATCGGAGAACCTGTGTTAATTAGAGGTCAAAAACCATAGTAATAAAAAGAAACAAATTGAAAAATGATACCATTTTCTAAAATTAAAAAAAACCTTTTTGGGCATCAAGTGCTGTCTGGGGAAATGGATGTCAGAGATCAAAGACTTCTCAAACTGATGTCAACTAAGTGTCAGCTGTGGCATCATGAGAAAACACAAATCAACACTCATGGCATGGACCATACACACAGAGGGGCAATCTTACAAGCCAAATCTCAAACCCCTAGCCCCTAATTGTAAATAACTCGGGCAATAAAGGTTCTTGGCTCAATCAAAAAGAACTGTCAAGCCACTTCACAGTGCTCCACGCAGTGTTGTAGATATGTCACCCAGTCACGCCTCACTTCTTGGGAAAGTTGCAGGCAACGGGTGTCCATGTGAGTTTACAATTGCTACACCTGCTGAGTGTTGACGCTGACACATACATGAAAAGCTTGCTGCAAAAGCATGCCAAACCCAAAAAAATATTATTGATAACATGGTCTGGCATTTTCACAATGTTGGGAATCGTGCAATTGTGCCAAATCCTTTTTTCATGCTGTTGCCATGTGTGGTACGTTGTGCAGCTCACACATAAATATACAAATGCCATTAATTGTGTATGTGCAAGAAGGTGTCCCTCCCTGCACATAAACAATATTTCCCTCAAAGAGACAGCCGTGCCTGACAGTCAGGATATATGCAGGCAACTCTTCAAAAACTATGCTTAAATAATATGGGGCAGATTTATGTCGGACTTGCGCCACGATTACGCCGCCGTTTCGTGACGCAATGGCGCGGAAACGTGGCGCATCCCTGCGACCTATTTACAACGTGACGCATCTAGGCGGATGCGTCACATTGTAAAGCCCTGTGCCACATGGAACCTGCGTCAGGTTTCATGTGGGCGTTCTGTCGCAGGGTGGGCGTTCCCATGTAGGAAAGCCCCGTAAAACTGACGCAGTGAAATCTACAAGATTTCACTGAGTCAGTTTTACGACGCTGCTGCGTCAAATCCTTACGCCTGCTTGAAGCAGGTGTAAGGAGTGACGTACCACGTTATGTATGGGTGGCCTCTGTACATTGCAGGAGTTGCGTCTCACTTGCAACGCTACTCCAGCAAGGCGCCGCCCGTACACCACAAGATGCGTCACGCATCTGACCTGCGGCGCATCTGTGGTGCCGCAAGGAGGGAATTGCGTGACACATCAGTTCTGGCGCATGCCTGCTGCTTTGCAGAGATGCGCCAGAACTCATAAATCTGCCCCTATGTGTTCAGTGTAGTCCACAGTGATCAGCGTGGTTATTAAATGCTCCTGTCAGGAGTACGATGTAATGAAATGAATGAATGAAATGAAATTTGATTTGTAGAGCGCATGGCTGCCCGAAAGCGTCCCAGCGCTTGCTTAGGGAACCCGTCCTGGTATTCCCCTGCGAGATAACCCATTACTGGGCATCCCCAAGGTGAAAGCCAGGCATCCCGCTGCGAGGGGCCGTTGTGGAGATTAAGCAAGCTATTGCCCAGAGTTACAGAGTGGGACTCCATGATTGGAATAGGCACTGAGGCGAGAATTGTCAGGTCCGGGGAAATTTAATTTGAGCCCAAGACCCGCCAAGTCGGGGAATTGAACCCTGGTCCGGGCCAGACCTCTGCATCCGGGTCTGCCGCTCCAACCACTTGAGCCACACTTCTCCACTGTGCAGAACCGTATGTTGTTACTGGATGTTCCTGGCTAGGCAGCAGCACAAAGTGCAGTACCTCAAGTTGTAACTAGATGTCTCTGCAGAGTCAGCTGAACAAGGGGCAGTAGAGTCAGCAGATTAAAATGCCTAACTTTAAGTAGTTACTAAGGGGTGTATTTACAAGCCACTTGAGCCAGCTGTTCTGTCACACAAATCCTTTTACCAGTAGAGTTAGGAACAGACATTATTGGCTGGTTTAAAATATAAGTATTGTTAAACCCTTGAGCCATATTACCAAGGTGAAGTATCGCCGCTTTTTCGGCGAATTGTGCAGAGAAAGGGGCGATACTTCTTGCGCCTTATTAACAAGGTCATGCTAACGCTTGCCTCAAGCCCACTTTGCATGTCAGCGAGAAACATCGCTAATGACATGCAAAGTGGGCATTCCCACGTCCAACCACATGTAAAATGTGGTTGGAGGTGGTAACACCCTATTACCAAGGCAGGCGTTGGGAAAAGGAAACCTGCGATAAACTCGTTTATCGCAGGTCTCCCAACGCCTGCTCTGATCAGGTGTTAGGCATTGATAACATGGGTGTGTGGATCATAAAGCTGAATCCACCCCCCCATATTATTAAGGCACACATTAGCGCGTGACAACAACGCTTGTTTTCACGCGTTAATGTTCCCAATCGCCGGATTTAATATCGCCTACGTGTTGCGCGTTGATAATGACTCGCTAACACGGCGATAGGGAATGTGCGATGTGCGTTTTTTAACGCACATTTGCTAAAATGGCCCCTTGCTTTACAAAATGTCCTTAATAATTTCTTGGGCCCGATTCACAGAATGAATTTAAGACTCAATCCTAAACTTACTACTATTTTGGTATTCACAGAAGTTAGGATTTTGTCTTAAGTTTGTCTTAAGACAGACTTAAGACAGACTTAAGACAAAATCCTAACTTCTGTGAATACCAAAAGTAGTAAATTCATTCTGTGAACGCCAATAGTAGTACGTGCATTCTGTGAATACCAAAATAATAGTAAGTTTACGATTGAGTCTTAAATTCATTCTGTCAATCGGGCCCCTCGAGTTTAATTTTATACAATACTAGCAGCCCGTCCCGAGGTTATCCGGGTATGAATTGCTGCCGGCCAGTAGTATATTGTTTCGTAGGATTTCATTTTGATAGCATTTCTTATCTGTGACAGGCCTGTGAAACGCTCCGATTCACAGTGCACTGCTGATGCACTTAAGAGTGCGCGTTCAGGTGTGTGAACTCGAGTTTCCCTACTTTATTTTCCTTGCAATATTATATAGCGCGAAATCGACAACATGGCATGAGCACAATTTATATTACAGAAGAACACATTGATTTGTGGTAGGCACGGGGAGACAAAGCGATTTGCCTGGAATCACAGGATGTTGAGCTGATGCCGAGATTCGAACGTAGCTCCCCATCTCTAAAGTTCGCAATTCTAGAACTTGTGGTGGGAGGTGTGTCTAAAAGTGTATGTCGGTGCTGGGCATCAATGAGAGAGACCTGTGCATTTTTCCAATTGGTGGTGAAAAAATATGAGTATGTTGCTGGAGATGTGGGCCGCCGTGCCAACAATGTACTTACAGGGGAGGGTAAACACCCATTATTCCGCAAATTTCTTTCCGCATACCATCACTCTGCATACTTTCATTACGAAAGTACCATGACTCCGCAATGCCATTATAACGCATGGCATTACATTTTATATGCTTTTACCACGCATACATTTACCACGAAATTCGTTGTAAATGTATGAATGGTAAAAGCATGTTTTTAAAAAATGTTTGGATAAGGCAAGTATGGGTATAGGGGTATATGTTTTGGGGTACTGAGGTATATGTTTTGTGGTGTTTGGGTATTTTAATGGTTCAGATATAGTTTTGGGTTATGGGATACAGGGGTATTTTTAGGGTTCAGGGGTAGGTTTGGGTATTGGGGTATAGGGGTATTTTTAGGGTTTAGGGGTAGGTTTGGGTTTTGGGGTACAGGGGTATTTTAAGGGTTCAGGGCTAGGTTTGGGTTTTGGGGTACAGGTGTATTTTTAGGGTTCAGGGCTAGGTTTGGGTTTTGGGATACAAGGGTATTTTAGGGTTCTGGGCTAGGTTTGGGTTTTGGGGTACAGGGGTATTTTTAGGGTTCAGGGGTAGGTTTGGGTTTTGGGGTACAGGGGTATTTTAAGGGGTATGGGCTAGGTTTGGGTTTTGGGGTACAGGGGTATTTTAGGGTTCAGGGATAGGTTTGGGTTTTGGGGTACAGGGGTATTTTTAGGGTTATGGGGTATGTTTGGGTTTTGAGGTACAGGGGTATTTATAGGGTTCAGGGCTAGGTTTTGGGGTACAGGGGTATTTTTAGGGTTTAGGGATAGGTTTGAGTTTTGGGATACAGGGTAGTTTTATAGGGTTAAAATGGGTTAGTGTTTAAGGGTGTTGGGGTATTTTATGGAGTAAGGGTGGGTTATGATTATGGGGTGCAGGGGTATTTAAAGTAGGGGTGGGCGGAATTGGCGCGAACTTGGTACAATAAATCCGCAATATTTCGTTCCGTCAGATTTCCAATTATTAAAACAGAAACCTCATATATTCAAGGTAAAATAACAAGTATTTCTACATGCTAAAATGCATATAGTCATTTCATAAAAGTGAAATTAGCTTCCAGCAAGCAGTGAGAGAGGTGATGATTTTGAGATCAAGCCCCTGCAAACCATTAGGGGACGAGATTAGCAGTGGGAAGTGACTATTATAGTATCCAAATAATTCTACAAAGAGCTGCAGTTCACCTCGTTCTCCCCAGTTGTCCCCAAGAGGCAAATTCAATAGCATTTAAAATATTATACATCAAGCTGCAGTTCACCTCATGGTCCCTAGATGTCCCTGATGAGGCAAATGCAATAGCATTTAAAATATTACACATCAGGCTGCAGTTCACCTCATGTCCCTAGATGTCCCTGATGATGCAATTGCAATAGCATTTAAAATATTATACATCAAGCTGCAGTTCACCTCGTCGTCCCAAGATGTCCCTGATGAGTAAAATTCACTTTGAAACTTTCATGAATGCTAAAAATTATGCTAAGCTTATCCCATAATGATTTGCAGGGCCTTTTAGTTGTATTTTTGCCCATAACTGTGCTTGGGGTGGTTGTAAGAGAATGGGACCTCCACTGAATTACTATTTAAAGGGAGCAGGAATGTATAGAACCTGGGAAGAAAAAACAGCACTCGTGACGGAATGCCCCCAGCAATTGTCACAGCCCCAGCACACACCAACAGCACAATGCAGACACGCCCACAAGGGACTACTTTACTGGCACGGTTCTTTTACATTTTAAATGTATATGGTGGGCGTCTGCATAGCCTATGACCTTCTGCTGCAACTGCCCTTTCCAACGCTGTATTGGGTGTTGTGATTGGTGCTGTGGTTCCTGAGTTTACCTGGCCAAAAGGTGCAAGTTCTCTCTTTATAATAGTAGTAAAGACTAGCAGCCCGTCCCGACGTTGTCTGGGTATGAATTGCTGTCGGCCAGTAGTATATTGTTTTGTAGGATTTCGTTTTGATAGCATTTCTTATCTGTGACAGGCCTGTGAAACGCTCCGATTCACAGTGCACTGCTGATGCACTTAAGAGTGCGCATTCAGTAGTGTGTGAACTCGAGTTGCCCTACTTTATTTTTCCTTGCAATATTATATAGCGCGAACTCGACAACATGGCATGAGCACAATTTACATTGCAGAAGAACACATTAATTTGTGGTAGGCACGGGGAAACAAAGCGATTTGCTTGGAATCACAGGATGTTGAACTGATGCCGAGATTCGAACATAGCTCCCCAGCTCTAAAGTTCGCAATTCTAGAACTTGTGGCGGGAGGTGTGTCTAAAAGTGTATGTCGGTGCTGGCCATCAATGAGAGAGACCTGTGCATTTTTCAAATGGGTGGTGAAAAGTATGTTGCTGGAGATGTGGGTCGTCGTGCCACCAATGTACTTACCGGGGTAAGGTAAACACCCATTATTCCGCAACTTTCTTTCCGCTTACCATCACTCCTCATACTTTCATTACGAAAGTACCATGACTCCGCAATGCCATTATAACGCATGGTATTATATTTTACTAGCAGCCTGTCCCGACGTTGTCCGGGTATGAATTGCTGCTAGCCAGTAGTATATTGTTTTGTAGAGTTTCGTTTTGATAGCATTTCTTATCTGTGACAGGCCTGTGAAACGCTCCGATTCACAGTGCACTGCTGATGCACTTAAGAGTGCGCATTCAGTAGTGTGTAAACTCGAGTTTCCCTACTTTATTTTTCCTTGCAATATTATATAGCGCAAACTCGATAACATGGCATGAGCACAATTTACATTAGAGAAGAACACATTCATTTGTGGTAGGCACGAGGAGAGAAAGCGATTTGCCTGGAATCACAGGATGTTTGGCTAATGCCGAGATTCGAACGTAGCTCCGCAGCTCTAAAGTTCACAATTCTAGAACTTGTGGCGGGAGGTGTGTCTAAAAGTGTATGTCGGTGCTGGCCATCAATGAGACAGACCTGTGCATTTTTCAAATGGGTGGTGAAAAGTATGTTGCTGGAGATGTGGGCCGCCGTGCCACCAATGTACTTACCGGGGGAGGGTAAACACCCATAATTCCGCTACTTTCTTTCCGCATACCATCACTCCGCATACTTTCATTACGAAAGTACCATGACTCCGCAATGCCATTATAACGCCTGGCATTACATTTTATATGCTTTTACCACACATACATTTCCAACGAAATTCGTTGTAAATGCATGAATGGTAAAAGCATGTTTTTTTTAATTGTTTAGGTAAGGTAAGTATGGGTATAGGGGTATATGTTTTGGGGTACTGAGGTATATGTTTTGGGGTGTTTGGGTATTTTAAGGGTTCAGATATCGTTTTGGGTTATGGGGTACAGGGGTAGTTTTAGGGTTTAGGGATAGGTATGGGTTTTGGGGTACAGGGGTATTTTTAGGGTTCAGGGCTAGGTTTGGGTTTTGGGGTATAGGGGTATTTTTAGGGTTCAGGGCTAGGTTTGGGTTTTGGGGTACAGGGGTATTTTAGGGTTCAGGGGTAGGTTTCGGTTTTGGGGTACAGGGGTATTTTAAGGGTTCAGGGCTAGGTTTGGGTTTTGGGGTACAGGGGTATTTTTAGGGTTCAGGGCTAGGTTTGGGTTTTGGGGTACAGGGGTATTTTAGGGTTATGGGGTAGGTTTCGGTTTGGGGGTACAGGGGTATTGTAAGGGTTCAGGGCTAGGTTTGGGTTTTGAGGTTCAGGGTTAATTTTAGTGTTCAGGGCTAGGTTTGGGGGTACTGGGGTATTTTTAGGGTTCAGGGGTAGGTTTGGGTTTTGAGGTACAGGGGTATTTATAGGGTTCAGGGCTAGGTTTGGGTTTTGGGGAAAAGGGGTATTTTTAAGGTTTAGGGATAGGTTTGGGTTTTGGGGTACAGGGTATATTTATAGGGTTAAGATGGGTTAGGGTTAGGGTGTTGGGGTATTTTAAGGAGTAAGGGTGGGTTATGATTATGGGGTGCAGGGGTATTTAAAGGGAGCAGGCTGGGATTAGCACACGATATGAGACATGGCATGAAGGGCGGAACGTACCACACGCCCCCAGCGTTTGTCACGCCCCCAGCACACACCCAGGGCACAACGCAGACACGCCCACAAGGGACTACTTTGCTGGCACGGTTCTTTTACCTTTTAAATGTATATGGTGGGCGTCTGCATAGCCTATGTCCTTCTGCTGCAACTGCCCTTTCCAACGCTGTATTGGGTGTTGTGATTGGTGCTGTGGTTCCTGAGATTACCCGCCTCAAAGGTTTGGGCTCTCTCTTTATTGTATTAGTACTAGCAGCCCGTCCCGACGTTGTCTGGGTATGAATTGCTGCCGGCCAGTAGTATATTGTTTTGTAGGATTTCGTTTAGATAGCATTTCTTATCTGTGACAGGCCTGTGAAACGCTCCGATTCACAGTGCACTGCTGAAGCACTTAAGAGTGCGCATTCAGTAGTGTGTGAACTTGAGTTTCCCTACTTTATTTTTTCTTGTAATATTATATTGAGCAAACTCGACAACATGGCATGAGCACAATTTACATTACAGAAGAACAACACATTAATTTGTGGTAGGCACGGGGAGACAAAGCAATTTGCCTGGAATCACAGGATGTTGACCTGATGCCGAGATTCGAACGTAGCTCCCCAGCTCTAAAGTTCGCAATTCTAGAACTTGTTGTGGGAGGTGTGTCTAAAAGTGTATGTCGGTGCTGGCCATCAATGAGAGAGACCTGTTCATTTTTCAAATCGGTGGTGGAAAAATATGAGTATGTTGCTGGAGATGTGGGCCGCCATGCCACCAATGTACTTACCGGGGAGGGTAAACACCCATTATTCCGCAACTTTCTTTCCGCAGACCATCACTCCGCATACTTTCATTATGAAAGTACTATGACTCCGCAATGCCATTATAACGTATGGCATTACATTTTATATGCTTTTACCACGCATACATTTACAACGAAGTTCGTTGTAAATGCATGAATGGTAAAAGCATGTTTTTTAAAATTGTTTGGATAAGGTAAGTATGGGTATAGGGGTATATGTTTTGGGGTACTGAGGTATATGTTTTGGGGTGTTTGGGTATTTTAAGGGTTCAGATATAGTTTTGGTTTATGGGGTACAGGGGTAGTTTTAGCGTTTAGGGATAGGTATGGGTTTTGGGGAACAGGCGTATTTTTAGGGTTCAGGGCTAGGTTTGGGTTTTGGGGTATAGGGGTATTTTTAGGGTTCAGGGGTTGTTTTGGATTTTGAGGTACAGGGGTATTTTAAGGGTTCAGGGCTAGGTTTGGGTTTTGGGGTACAGGGGTATTTTGAGGGTTCATGGCTAGGTTTGGGTTTTGGGGTACAGGGGTATTTTAGGGTTCAGGGGTAGGTTTGGTTTTGGGGTACAGGGTTACTTTTTATGGTTCAGGGCTAGGTTTGAGTTTTGGGGTGCAGGGGTATTTTTAGGGTTCAGGGGTAGGTTTGGGTTTTGGGGTACAGGGGTATTTTAAGGGTTCAGGGCTAGGTTTGGGTTTTGGGGTACAGGGGTATTTTAGGGTTCAGGGGTAGGTTTGGTTTTTGGGGTACGGGGATAATTTTAGGATTTAGGTATAGGTTTGGGTTTTGAGGTACAGGGTATATTTATAGGGTTAAGATGGGTTAGTGTTTAAGGGAGTTGGTGTATTTTAAGGAGTAAGGGTGGGTTTTGATTATGGGGTGCAGGGATATTTAAAGGGAGCAGGGTGGACACCCAGAGCTGGAATGTACAGAATCTGGGAAGAAAAAACAATGAAATATTTGACACAACGCGCGACCCGCACACGCCCAAGCCCCCCCCCAGCACACGATATGAGACATGGCATGAAGGGCAGAATGTAAAAACAACAGTTGATGGACAGAATGCAAAACAATGTCATACATTCACCCCAATACAAAGATCTGGGCAAAAATCTATAATTCTTTTGGCACTCCACAACACCCCAGTTCAGACATGTCCATATGCAAATCAGCCTTATCCCTGTGCCTCATGTGAACATTCCAGGCCGAACTGCCAAGCCATGTCTTTCCTGGACCAAACTCAAGCATCCTAGGACCATCTTCTTCAGCCAGGATAGCTTGACTCCAGTGTTGTGGAGAGCATAGGACTTACGTCTGAGCATGTCCATCCCACTCGGGGTGACAAATGCAAAAACAACAGTTGATGGACAGAATGCAGAACAATGTCATACATTCACCCCAGTACAGAGATCTGGTCCTAAATACATCGTTTTTTTGCACTCGACACCACCCCAATTCAGACTCGGCCATATGAAAATCAGCCTTGACCCTGTGCCTCATGGGAATAGTCCAGCCCGAAGGGCGCAACGTACAACACGCCCCCAGCATTTGTCACGCCCCCCCCAGCACAAGCCCACAGCACAACGCAGACACGCCCACAAGGGACTACTTTTCTGGCATGGTTCTTTTACTTTTTAAATGTATATGGTGGGCGTCTACATAGCGTATGTATTCTGCTGCAACTGCCCTTTCCAATGCTGTATTGGGTGTTGTGATTGGTGCTGTGGTTCCTGAGATTACCCGCCTCAAAGGTTTGGGCTCTCTCTTTATTATATTAGTATGGATATGCTTTTACCACGCATACATGTACACGAAATTCGTTGTAAATGCATGAACGGTAAAAGCATGTTTTTTTTAATGTTTGGATAAGGAAAGTATGGGTATAGGGGTATATGTTTTGGGGTACTGAGGTATATGTTTTGGAGTGTTTGGGTATTTTAAGGGTTCAGATATAGTTTTGGGTTATGGGGTACAGGGGTAGTTTTAGGGTTTAGGGATAGGTGTGGGTTTTGGGGTACAGGGGTATTTTTAGGGTTCAGGGCTAGGTTTGGGTTTTGGGGTATAGGGGTATTTTTAGGGTTCAGGGGTAGTTTTGGGTTTTGGGGTACAGGGGTATTTTAAGGGTTCAGGGCTAGGTTTGGGTTTTGGGGTACAGGGGTATTTTTAGGGTTCAGGGCTAGGTTTGGGTTTTGGGGTACAGTGGTATTTTAGGGTTCAGGGGTAGGTTTGGGTTTTGGGGTACAGGGTTACTTTTTATGGTTCAGGGCTAGGTTTGGGTTTTGGGGTACAGGGGTATTTTAGGGTTCAGGTATAGGTTTGGTTGTTGGGGTACAGGGATGTTTTTAGGATTTAGGTATAGGTTTGGGTTTTGAGGTTCAGGGTATATTTATAGGGTTAAGATGGGTTAGTGTTTAAGGGAGTTGGTGTATTTTAAGGAGTAAGGTTGGGTTTTGATTATGGGGTGCAGGGATATTTAAAGGGAGCAGGGTGGACACCCGGAGCTGGAATGTACAGAATCTGGGGAAAAAAAACAATGAAATATTTGACACAACGCGCGACCCGCACACACCCACACCCCCAGCACACGATATGAGACATGGCATGAAGGGTGGAATGTAAAAACAACAGTTGATGGACAGAATGCAGAACAATGTCATACATTCACCCCAATACAGAGATCTGGGCCAAAATCTATCAATTTTTTGGCACTCCACAACAACCCAGTTCAGACATGGCCATATGCAAATCAGCCTTAACCCTGTGCCTCATGGGAACATTCCAGGCCGAACTGCCAAGCCATGTCTTTCCTGGACCGGACTCATGCATCCTAAGACCAACTTCTGGCTATCACCCATCTTCAGCCAGCATAGCTTGACTCCAGTGGTGTGGAGAGCATAGGACTCACGTCTGAGCATACCCATCCCACTCGGGGTGACAAATGCAAAAACAACAGTTGATGGACAGAATGCAGAACAATGTCATACATTCACCCCAGTAGAGAGATCTGGGCCTAAATCCATCGTTTTTTTGCACTCCACACCACCCCAGTTCAGACATGGCAATATGCAAATCAGCCTTGACCCTCTGCCTCATGGGAACAGTCCAGCCCGAAGGGCGGAACGTACCACACGCCCCCAGCATTTGTCACGCCCCCCAGCACAAGCCCACAGCACAACGCAGGCACACCCACAAGGGACTACTTTGCTGGCGCGGTTCTTTTACTTTTTAAATGTGGGCGTCTGCATAGCCTATGTCCTTCTGCTGCAACTGCCCTTTCCAACGCTGTATTGGGTGTTGTGATTGGTGCTGTGGTTCCTGAGATTACCCGCCTCAAAGGTTTGGGCTCCCTCTTTATTATATTAGTATGGATTATGCACACACATTGTATGTGTTAGTTCTGACAATATAATGCATGCTACTCTGATTTCCCCCTCTGATGGCTATAATAACCATCACACCACACACAAATGAACCTTCAAGCACACCTCATTACTCTGCTTAGCCCAACACTCTGGGACATATTATCAACAACTAGCGATATTTATCGCTAAAAAAGCTTAGCGACATTTTTTCTATCGCCCTGCATCGCCGGATTTTACCGCAGAGATAACATGCTATTAGCAACGTTTATCTCAAATGCGATGAAAAATCCATCTGTAGCGGCGAAATGCATGAATATCGCTGGAAATCCAGAGAAATTCACGCATTATCGCTAATATGGTCTTAACCTGAATATCCACCTCCCATTGGTTATACAGGTTAAGAAGTGGTCTGAGTAGGCGGTAGGTTTTGGCGATATTCGCGCTTTGCACAATTTTTTTATCGCTACTCCTGCGTTGATAATAGGCGATAGCGATGTTAGCGACTGCTTTCAGTCGATAACAGGTTGGGTACGCCCACTTTGCATGTCATTAGCGATAAATATCGCTGACATGCAAAGAGGGCCCCAAACCGCTCGCTATCACCTAAAAGCTGTCGCTAACTGATGTTAGCGACAGCTTGCTAATAGGGCAATGAAATTATCGCCGCTTTGCGGCCGAAAACAGTCGTAAAAGCGGCGATAATCATAATAGGCATTTATACAGTCCCTACAAATCCACTACCAATACTTTAAAGCCATGTCCAATGGCAGAAATTCCATTACCTGAGGTTTCAAGAACACTTTCTGTTTTTAAATCTTCTAATTCAGGCTTAAACGAAGAAATGTTCTTCGCAAATTCCTCTATTAGCTCTTATTGGGTATGTAAGTACAGCAGTGCTGCACATTCAGCACTGCTGCACTTTTAGCATCTTACAGACTCCTCATTTCTTTGCTAACAATATATTTAAAGCTAGATTATCTTGCAAAACCATAGACCAAATAGCTACGAATTAAGGGCCTCATTTCCAAAATGTTGACGCACTGCAGCGTAGCAAGTCTTCCTGCTGCGCTGCCGTGCATCAAAATTAGAGGGCAGGAATGCGCAGTATCTACAAGATACGGCGCATTCCTGTCCTTCTCCCCTGTGTCAACGCACAAGTAGTAGCCATGCTCCAACGCAGACACCATTGTGCAATATTGCAAGGGTGCCTGTATTGCGGGGATGATTGTTTCTTCCTGCAAAAAAAAACAATAATTGATGGCATCAGGAAAAAATAAGGAGAAATAAAAGCATTTCCCCTCATGTCACCACTCCTATGCCTTCCCTGGGGAGGTGAATTCGTTTGGGATGGAGCTTCAACCAGCCCCATAAAACCGTTTGCACAGCATCATGCCGCCCCTGGCGTGCATGTTTTCACCGAAGGTTATGTAACCATTTCTCAGTAGTAATCCAAATGTATCATCTTGTTTTCAATTCTTTTAAATATTTTTCATCTTATTGTTTATCAAATCCACAAAACCGATTTAAATGCCCGTTTTCAGTTTTCTACTATTCAAACTGTGCCGATCCTGGCCTCTTTGTAAGAATATGAGTAATGCAGTGTTCATCACAGGCAGTTTTTATTTGATCATAAAAACCCAATGCATTTCGGGCCTTTTAGGGCCCTTCTTCGGGGGTCACTACAATTAAAAAGATCAACATTAGCACCAATAGTTTTGAGTACATGTATTTTTACAACAAGATTTCAATAATGCGCTTTTCTTTACATCCTGTTATAAATCTCACGTTGCATCTTTCTTCACCCCTCACCCCTCCAAGTGCATCTATAACATGCCCATCTGTCCATTACATCTTCACACCCGCTGTGGCTCTATATTTCGATATCGCTTTTGGCAATTCCCAGGTGGTTCCACTCGCTTCCTCACCCTTGGCTGTACCCCTCCCCCAACGCTCTTCATTGCGTGTAAAACATCCCTTTCTCAACATATGCTCACTGCTAAATTACTACTGTTCTACAATTATGTGCAGGCTTATAAAACGGGCATATTCGGCGTTGTGTTTCCATAGCTCTCTAAATATCTAAAGAGTAGTGTGACTCGTGTTGTTCCTTCTATCTATTAAGTCAAAAAAGCCTCCCTTCCACCCAAATTCTCCTCCGTACCTTCTGTGATCATTTAAAATTTGCAGTGCGCGCCTCGCTTCCTCAAGCTGTTTGTTCCATTGCTCACTACCACCCTCTGCTTAAATCTCTTTTACCGCGCGATCTCCCTCCCAGTCCGGTGTGTGTTTTTTGGTGTCCGCCCTATTGTGTCATCCAAACCATTCTCAAACTACAGTTCCCAACATTCATATCAGCAGTCCAGCGCTATTTCATCTCGTGTTATTTTTCAAAAAAAGAACGGTATCAGCGTTCATTGATCCATGTCCAAAATAGTTCGTGCTGGTTCCATAACCACTTGTGATGAACCAAGTTCTTCCGTCGTGTTTGTGTGGATTCTCGAGTTCATTTTTATATAACTTTTCGTTTTCCATACTTTATGTGCGGGTGCATTCCTTTAGGGTGGGGCTGTAGTAAAATGTCCAATTTGTGAAGGGATGCACACCCAGTTTTGCGTTAGTCTTATGTTCTTAAAGTTATTCGTACCTTTGTAAGTTTGCGTTCAGAACGGTTATTCGGCCTGCCCCATTGCCTTGAGGAAAATGAATTCGTTTGGGATGGAGCTTCAACCAGCCCCATAAAACCGTTTGCACAGCATCATGCCGCCCCTGGCGTGCATGTTTTCACCGAAGGTTATGTAACCATTTCTCAGTAGTAATCCAAATGTATCATCTTGTTTTCAATTCTTTTAAATATTTTTCATCTTATTGTTTATCAAATCCACAAAACCGATTTAAATGCCCGTTTTCAGTTTTCTACTATTCAAACTGTGCCGATCCTGGCCTCTTTGTAAGAATATGAGTAATGCAGTGTTCATCACAGGCAGTTTTTATTTGATCATAAAAACCCAATGCATTTCGGGCCTTTTAGGGCCCTTCTTCGGGGGTCACTACAATTAAAAAGATCAACATTAGCACCAATAGTTTTGAGTACATGTATTTTTACAACAAGATTTCAATAATGCGCTTTTCTTTACATCCTGTTATAAATCTCACGTTGCATCTTTCTTCACCCCTCACCCCTCCAAGTGCATCTATAACATGCCCATCTGTCCATTACATCTTCACACCCGCTGTGGCTCTATATTTCGATATCGCTTTTGGCAATTCCCAGGTGGTTCCACTCGCTTCCTCACCCTTGGCTGTACCCCTCCCCCAACGCTCTTCATTGCGTGTAAAACATCCCTTTCTCAACATATGCTCACTGCTAAATTACTACTGTTCTACAATTATGTGCAGGCTTATAAAACGGGCATATTCGGCGTTGTGTTTCCATAGCTCTCTAAATATCTAAAGAGTAGCGTGACTCGTGTTGTTCCTTCTATCTATTAAGTCAAAAAAGCCTCCCTTCCACCCAAATTCTCCTCCGTACCTGCTGTGATCATTTAAAATTTGCAGTGCGCGCCTCGCTTCCTCAAGCTGTTTGTTCCATTGCTCACTACCACCCTCTGCTTAAATCTCTTTTACCGCGCGATCTCCCTCCCAGTCCGGTGTGTGTTTTTTGGTCTCCGCCCTATTGTGTCATCCAAACCATTCTCAAACTGCCTGTGATGAACACTGCATTACTCATATTCTTACAAAGAGGCCAGGATCGGCACAGTTTGAATAGTAGAAAACTGAAAACGGGCATTTAAATCGGTTTTGTGGATTTGATAAACAATAAGATGAAAAATATTTAAAAGAATTGAAAACAAGATGATACATTTGGATTACTACTGAGAAATGGTTACATAACCTTCGGTGAAAACATGCACGCCAGGGGCGGCATGATGCTGTGCAAACGGTTTTATGGGGCTGGTTGAAGCTCCATCCCAAACGAATTCATTTTCCTCAAGGCAATGGGGCAGGCCGAATAACCGTTCTGAACGCAAACTTACAAAGGTACGAATAACTTTAAGAACATAAGACTAACGCAAAACTGGGTGTGCATCCCTTCACAAATTGGACATTTTACTACAGCCCCACCCTAAAGGAATGCACCCGCAAATAAAGTATGGAAAACGAAAAGTTATATAAAAATGAACTCGAGAATCCACACAAACACGACGGAAGAACTTGGTTCATCACAAGTGGTTATGGAACCAGCACGAACTATTTTGGACATGGATCAATGAACGCTGATACCGTTCTTTTTTTGAAAAATAACACGAGATGAAATAGCGCTGGACTGCTGATATGAATGTTGGGAACTGTAGTTTGAGAATGGTTTGGATGACACAATAGGGCGGAGACCAAAAAACACACACCGGACTGGGAGGGAGATCGCGCGGTAAAAGAGATTTAAGCAGAGGGTGGTAGTGAGCAATGGAACAAACAGCTTGAGGAAGCGAGGCGCGCACTGCAAATTTTAAATGATCACAGCAGGTACGGAGGAGAATTTGGGTGGAAGGGAGGCTTTTTTGACTTAATAGATAGAAGGAACAACACGAGTCACGCTACTCTTTAGATATTTAGAGAGCTATGGAAACACAACGCCGAATATGCCCGTTTTATAAGCCTGCACATAATTGTAGAACAGTAGTAATTTAGCAGTGAGCATATGTTGAGAAAGGGATGTTTTACACGCAATGAAGAGCGTTGGGGGAGGGGTACAGCCAAGGGTGAGGAAGCGAGTGGAACCACCTGGGAATTGCCAAAAGCGATATCGAAATATAGAGCCACAGCGGGTGTGAAGATGTAATGGACAGATGGGCATGTTATAGATGCACTTGGAGGGGTGAGGGGTGAAGAAAGATGCAACGTGAGATTTATAACAGGATGTAAAGAAAAGCGCATTATTGAAATCTTGTTGTAAAAATACATGTACTCAAAACTATTGGTGCTAATGTTGATCTTTTTAATTGTAGTGACCCCCGAAGAAGGGCCCTAAAAGGCCCGAAATGCATTGGGTTTTTATGATCAAATAAAAACTGCCTGTGATGAACACTGCATTACTCATATTCTTACAAAGAGGCCAGGATCGGCACAGTTTGAATAGTAGAAAACTGAAAACGGGCATTTAAATCGGTTTTGTGGATTTGATAAACAATAAGATGAAAAATATTTAAAAGAATTGAAAACAAGATGATACATTTGGATTACTACTGAGAAATGGTTACATAACCTTCGGTGAAAACATGCACGCCAGGGGCGGCATGATGCTGTGCAAACGGTTTTATGGGGCTGGTTGAAGCTCCATCCCAAACGAATTCATTTTCCTCAAGGCAATGGGGCAGGCCGAATAACCGTTCTGAACGCAAACTTACAAAGGTACGAATAACTTTAAGAACATAAGACTAACGCAAAACTGGGTGTGCATCCCTTCACAAATTGGACATTTCCCTGGGGAGGTGTCATATTCTGACGGTTTTCCAGCTTTACAAAACATTGTAAATGTGGGAATGTGTCAGGTTCCATGGATGTTGCCTGGTAAAGAAGTCCCTAACTGTCTCCATTTCTATGCCTCATGTATAAGGGTTCAATCTCTTATTCTGAAAGAATAAGATTATAAATCGATAAATAATGCTCAAATCTTTCTGTCTATAAGCTAAGCAATATACCACAGGTGATTCCATATTAAAGTGGACTTTGGTGGTAAGTTACATCCTTACGCAGCCGAAGCAGGTATATGTGCACAGATATAGCAATCTTTAGCATCTATGGCGTGTGTCTATTCTTGCATTAATCTAGCAGGGGTGTAACCGAGACTCCCGCAGCCCACAGCAGAGTGGGTGGCCCAGCAGCATGTCTGCTTGTAAATGTGTGTTTACTGCATTTCAAAACTGTGCTTCCCTGTGCGGTATGCTGGGGTTGCCAGATTTCTGCCTGAAGACAAAAAAAATCACAACCTGATGGTTTATCTTTCAGTCAGAGCCTGTGTGTGGCAGAAACCCTCATTAGAGAGTGGAAGCCCTTGCCCCCCTCCCGACCCCCTGAGATTATTTCAAAGCAGGACGCAAGAGGCGCACAGAACTGATCAGGAAAGTGCTGACAGTACATTGTTGTGAGAAAGTCATCCTTTTGGCCATGATGACGCCCATTTTTTTTTTATTGCTACTGGTTGTAACTGACTCTGATTGTCCTTTGGGCTCTGCTTATCAGGCCCAGGGCCAGTGCTCAAGGTTAACAGTGGTTAGGTATACTTTCAATTATATGCAAATTCAACTTAGGAATTAAAGGTACTTCACATTATTTTTATATATAAGTCAGCTACCAGCAGCTCCTTATCCCCATTAATAAAACAAAAACCTCACATGCTCTTGCCATAACAAACAAATAACTTCACTTTTACATGCAAAAATGTATATAATAACATCTCAAACATGAAAATATAAAACACAGTCAAAGATGTGATGATTTTTATGTCCTCCCTAACCTAGGTAGAGAACCAAGCAGATGCCTTGACACAAAGATCACATCATTCTGAACAATTTGGTGGTGGTCCAATCCTCCTAGGACCACCCCAAGCACAGTTTTGGGCAAAATACAATCCCAAACAAAGGCCCTGCAAAGCATTATGGGAAGATATTCTAGAGAGCAGTGAATAATATAGTATCCAATATCAAAACATTCCTCACTGGGCAGGCTCTCAGGCTCAGCTGAGAGCAAACACTATAATATTCAGTGCACTCTAGAATCCTAATACTGCTTTGCTGGGCCTTTGGTTGGCATTGTATTTTTGCCCATAACTTTGCTTGGGGTGGTCTTAGGAGGATGGGACCACCACAATCATTGAGCATGAGATGCTCTTTGTGCTCAAGGCATCTGCTTGGTGCTCCCACTAGGTTAGGGGGGACCCCAAAATCATCACCTCTCTTATTGACTGATATTTGTCATAGCTCACGTTTGTGATTTAGTCATATGCTTTTTAGCATGTAAAATTAAAATTGTTGAAACAAAGAATTGTGAGCGCAATAGCTTACACCAGAACATTTGCATGAATTCCATGTTATACGTATTAACAAAAAAGAATTCTAGTGTTTCCAATGGAATGTTGAATTAATACCACAGAAATCTCACATACCTTTAATAGACATTCAATTAACTATCTTTACATGCTAAAACGCATATAATCATCTCATAAAAACACAAATACACAGTGAGAGGTGTGAGGATTTTGGGGTCCTGCCTAACCTAGGGGGAGAACCAAGCAGATGCCTTGACACAAAGAGCACATCATGCTGAAGGATTCTTTGATGGTCCAATCCTCCTAAGACCACACCAAGCACAGTTATGGGAAAAAATACAATCTGAACCAAAGGCCCGGCAAAGCATTATGGGATGAAATTCTAGAGTGAAGTGAATATTATAATATCCAAGGATGGGGCCACCACTGAATCGTTCAGCCTGATATGCTCTTCGGGGCAGATTTACAAGCCCCTTGCGACACTTTTACGCCGCTGTTGCGTCACTTTTGTGACGCAGCGGCGGCATAAACCATGCGCCACGTTGTGACTTATTTACAACGTGATGCATCTAGGCAGATGCGTCACGTTGTAAAGCCCTGCGCCACATGAAACCTGCGTCAAGTTTCATGTGGGCGTTCTGTCGCAGGAAAGCCACGTAAAACTGACGCAGTGAAATCTACAAGATTTCACTGAGTCAGTTTTACGAAGCTGCTGCATCAAATCCTTACGCCTGCTTCAAGCAGGCGTAAGGAGTGAGGCACCATGTTAAGTATGGGGGCCCCTGTGCATTGCACAAGTTGCGTCGCGCTTGCGACACGACTCCAGCAATGCGCCGCCCGTGCACCTCAAGATGCGTCACCCATCTGCCCCTCCTTGCACCATGGTGCGCCGCATTGTAAATGCGACGCATCTGTGGTGGCACAAGGGGGGGATTACGTGACGCATCTGTTCTGGCGCATCCCTGCTGATTTGCAGAGATGCGCCATAAGACGTAAATCTGCCCCTTCGTGTTCAAGGCATCTGCTTGCCCTCCCCCTAGGTTAAGGGGGGCCCTAAAATCAGCACTTCTCTCATTTCCTGGGATATTGCAGAGTTCACTTCTGTGAATTGGTTATATGCTTTTTCATCATGTAAAGGTAAAGGTATTTTATCAAAGGGTTGTGGGTGCAGTAGCTAACTCTGCTAAGTGGTGGAATTGTATTTGTCGCCCAGTCACCACTAGGTGCCTGAGGGGTAGGGGGCCATGTAACTATAAGCAGGGACATTATACAAGATGTTGTATATACCCTGGTGAGGGAAAAACTGTCAACGGTAGATAACTAGCTCCAAAAGCTAAAATGGAAATGTTTTATTTAGGTGTAAATATTAAAAGGAACGAGCCGGAAATATCATTTTAGGACTAAAAATAATAGTAATTATAAATTTGACAACTTGCGACTGTTAGATTTCTAGTACCTATTACAAAAAAGAAGTGATAGACCTTTCTTTTCTGTTAGCCAAAATCCAGCCTTCCAGCTGCCCTATCCTGATTGGCCAGTCTCTGCCAGGCTGAGCCAAGCTGTCTTAATGATGCGTGAAGTGGCCTGATTCGAGACAAAGGATTTCCTGAGGAGAACTGAAACTGCAGACGCAGAGGGCAGGAAAAGAGTGGGGTCCCCAAACTGGTATTCAAAGAGAGAATGCCACTTTGGGGCAGCACAGGTTCCCCTCCACACACTGCGCCCCCAGCCCCCCAGCCCCCCAGCCACCCATGAGCCCATGTAATTAGATTAGTGAAGGTTCTGGAAGGGGAGAGCTACAGAATCTTAGCCAAGCCAATGGGTTGACTTTACCACATCTAACTCTTCGGGACTTTCTCATTTTTGATTTTTGGAAGAATAGTGCTTTCTGGGACAGTAATATGCCCCACTTTGGAGCAAGTGGTCATACACTTGGGTAGCACCCTGGCCTGCATCCCATTGGTCAGGGGTGTTCCTGACGCCCAGGAACACAGCATAAATATGGAAGAGTTGCCAAGCAACTTAGATCTGCTGCCTGAAACTATAAAGAGAAGAAGGACTGTCCTACTGGAAACTTGATCTGCACTCCAAAGGCCTGCACTCTTTAGGACTGCACATTCTGGGACTACACCCTATGGACTTTGCCTTGCCTCATTAAGGCAGAAGGATTAGGGAGTGGACTCTCTGCAAGCTACAGGTTAACTGAGCCCGCCTGAATCATCGATACACTAAGAAGTCCCAGTCCTGGAGTGTGTCCAGTGGACTTTTAAGGATCTGTCCAGGTGCATTGTGGGAATTGGTGTCCCAACATCCCAAGGACCATAACAGGGATTCTAGACCCCTGGAATGATTTTGTGGAAACTTTGAACCGTTAAGGAGACCTTCTGGAAGAGGTTCCAGACGTTTGGAGAAAAAGTTCCATAAGTTAAGCCTGCCTGCTTGTTGCCAGCTACCAAGGGTTGAGCAAGGGTATAAATTATTGAAACCGTGATTGAACCTCCTATTGTGTTTGTGTCCTTATTACTAGTGGTAGGTCCCGACTTATCACTACTAATAAACCACTTTCCAACAATTGTTTTTGTTCTTTTTAATATTGTGGCCTTAATTAGATAAAAATAACATATTTTTTGTTATATGTCGGGATCACACTATCGTGCATGTGTCAAGGATTGCCCAATAATTCTATAGTTAAAACTGAGCCCCTAGTAGCTTAAATCAGGTGCATTTTATGTAGTCCAAGCCTTTACTGTGCTCAGTGTCACAGGGTAATTTTCTAACCAGGGAGAACAAATGCAACACATTCTGCAGAGGTGTATTCATTGACATACACACTCTCCATCTCACTCGCCCCTTGTCAAAGGACACATCTTCCACTTTAGCTTATTGAAAGCTACTTTGCATTCATCGACTCATGAGTTTCACACTTTTCTATTTGCCTTCAGTATGTTATTAAAAAGTTACCATTTGCAAAGTCATTTTGGATAAAACCCCTCAACTGTCAACGGTGGTGTAAATAGGAGTCAGCGCCATAATTAAGACCATATAAAACCTGGTCTTACCCTGGCGCATCAAGGAGAAATGCTTTATTTCTCCTTGTTTTTACTGTTTCCATGTGTGCTGCCTTGTGCAGCTCACATAGAGACAGCAAAAAACAAGCGATTGTGTATGTGCAGGAAGGTATCCATTCCTGCACATAAACAATGAAAAGAAATTGCGTTTTGCAACTTCTATGTGTGTTGCATTAAGCTGCACACATAGAAGTTTCAAAGCACTATGAATGATTGTTTATTTGCAGGAAGGGAGACCTTCCTGCACATACACAATCATTTCCCCCAACGCAGAGGTGTGCCCATTCTTGTGAATACGGTGCATCCTTGTGTTTTCAGAATGGAGAAGCATGGCATTAGCAATGCTTGCTTAACACCATGCTGCTCCATTCTGTTGTGAATATGCCCACATGTATCCACTCACGGATCCAGTGAGACGATTGTATACTTACTTACTTACAAATACACAAAGGCACTCATGCAAGCAATCGTAGATTTCACTGAAAGACTTATACACTGTGTTATAGAGATATTAAGAGAATTATAGATGCTATTATAGAGCCATTTAGAATTTTAGATAGTAATGTGTTTAGCGAGTTGGTTATATCCATTTTGCAGTTATAAGTTTTGAATGTGGAGGTGGCTATTGAATGTCTGCTTTTATGTTGTCATTTTGCAATGTATATGAGGTGATCGCGAGTACCAAGTCTATGGCAATGCCTGGCGTCACCGCAAAAATGGAAAATTGGTTTCAAAGATTAATTTTATACAAACTACCTAGAAACATATGATTTTAAACAGTGCACTAATAAATCCCTAGGGTCTCATTTATGAGGCCGTGCGTCACTTTTACGCCGCTGGTGCGTCACTTTTTATGACGCACCAGCAGCGTAAAAAATGTGCCTTGTTGCACCATATTTACAAAGTGACGCATCTCGGTAGATGCGTCACTTTGTATACCCCTGCGCTACATTATACCTACGCCAGGTATAATGTATGCACTGGGGGCGTTCTGACGCGAGAAAGGGTCATAGAAGTGATGCAGTGAAATCTATAAGATTTCACTGCGCCACTTCTAGGACACAAATACGTCAATTTCTTACACCTGCCTCACAGCAGACATAAGACTGACGCAGGCCCTTTCACATGGGGCTTGCCCTATGTAAAAGGACACATTGCTTGAGTTGCGTCACTTTTGTGACACACCCCAGCAATGCGTCACTTTTGCGCCATACAGATACGTCAGAAATACTGATGTATCTGTAACTCCTTGCGCCATGATGCGTCATACTGTAAATGTGACGCATCATTGGTGTCGCAAGGATGGCACAGTGAAAAGTGACGCATCGCTGTTTTCACGCAGCAATGCGTCACTTTTCATAAATGAGGCCCTTAGTGTCTAAAATACTGTAACATGTGTGCATATATGTGTTTCACACTTCATAAAAAAAAATGCACGCATTTAGGTTACCGACGTCATCGTGATTCTCGGAGAACTTGTGAACACGAAAATTGGTTTAAAAGATGTTTTTTATACAAATTCCCTATAAAAACATGACTAAACAGTGCAGTAATAAAGCCCTAGTGGCTAAAAAACTGTAAAATGCGTGCATATATGTGTTTTCTTTTAAAAAGGCGCGATTGTCGGTGTTACCGAAGTGATCGTGACTCGGAAAGAAGGGTTCAAACACAGTTTCTTAAAAACTTCTTAGAGAAATATGTGTACAAACATGTTTTTTTAAGCAGTGATGTAGTTAGTATGGTTTGTATTGTAATACTTAGAATGAATTTTTTTAGTTAACATTTTTTAATGTGGTTGTGGTCGTTAAATGTCTCCTTTTGTTATGCAATTTCGCAACATGGTCCAAATCATCGCGATGTCGTCCAGAATTTCAAAAATTCTCCCCAAAAATATTTCACAAGAAAATGAACAAAAGTTTGGGCTCTTGGATGGCTCTGACTAGAACCTTTGTGTTGAGAGTGTGTATAAGACAGCTACAGATAATACAGATGTGGTGGTGGCTGAAATTCACTTAAAAAATCAAAAGTTAAATGGACATTATAGTTAGGAATTAAAATTTAAAAAAAAAATACCTTGGGAAGTCACTGAAAAAACCCAAAGATAATAGGGACGTAATAGTTAGGCTGACATTTCACTAGCACAAAACCAGAGAAGTTCAGCAGTTATAGTTAGCTGAACTATCTATTACTCGCACCCGCGATATACTGCTTATGACCTCACATATTGCATCACTCATTACATGATCAGTGACATCACGGATGACATCTCAAATCATATCAGTGATGTCATCAGTGATGACATCATCCAGTGGCTGTTTGTTGTGGATGCATGGCTGACTGTATACGTGAGTGATTAGGTGTCTCAATGAATGTATAGGTGAGTGACTGGTTGTGTAAATGAGTGTATCTGTCTGTCAGTTGATATCTAAGTGGGTGTATGAGTGTGTTAGTAGGTGATTGATTGGTTGTCTGACTACCTCTATGGTTGTCTGGGTGTCTGTGTGTGTGGGTGAAGAGGTGTGTGACTGCCTGTATGGATGAGTGAGTGGGTGAGTCACTGGCTCTATGGGGTACTGTGTGCATATCTGAGAAGCTGTATGGGTGAGTGAGTGTCTGTATGGCTGCGTCGGTGATTGGGTGCATGTGTCAGTATGGGTGATTAACTGGCTATGACAAAAAGGCAGTATAGGTGAGTGGTGGGGTATATGAGTGAGTGTATGCGTCAGTGAGTGAATATGAGAGTGGTTATATGGATGAGTGTGTGCTTCTGTCACTAACTGTATAAGTGAATGAGTATGTGTTACTATTTGTATGAGTAAGTGAGTGTGTGTATCTGTGTAATTGTTTGGGTGAGTAAGTGGCTGTATGATTGACTGTATAGGTGTGTAGTTCTATGGCCGACTCACTCAGTTTGTTGATGCCTGTATGGGTATATTTATTTATTTATTTATTTATTAGAAAGTTTTGTATAGCGCGAACAAGACCCGTAGGTATCAGAGCGCTTCACATAAAGAGCATATTAAAGGATTAATACATACAGTCAACAATGATCACAAAGCAAAAATATGAGGTAGATGCTTATAGATAGATAACCCCCGACATACCATAATGCATTAAGAGGTCGGTTAGGCACACTTATATAACATAATTTATCTACGCAGACCTGTACGGGGTAGCGAATTATACCTATGGAAGATAAATGTATAAAGGCTGATTTAAATCATAATCTAACTACTTAAACATGTCTGAGGTAGAAAATTATATGGCTTTAAGGAGTGATGTAAATATGAAAGATAAATGTATCGAGGCTAACTTATATCATATCCTATCTACGTGAACATGTATGAGGTAGAAAATTAGATGGCTATAGGATGGGAGGTAGTATATGGGTTCACATTGATATGAGGTAGCATTTAGTGTATAGCTTAGTTCCAGTAGTGACGCCAGCCTCAATAGTACCACCCGACATATCTATGAGTAGATATGTCAATGGCTGTATTAGTGAGCGAGTGGGTGTATAAGTAGCAGTATGAGTGAGTGAGTGAATGTGTGTGTAGATCTATGAATCAGTGAGTGGGAGTGCAAGTACCGGTAGAGCTCTGTGAATGGGTTTGTGAATGTTGTGTGGAAGTCGAGTGTGTGAATAAAGGATTCTATAGGAGTGCACGTGAATGCGTCAGAGATGCTGTGGATGATGCCATCACTGATGTAATCAGTGATGTCATTTGAAATGTCATCAGTGATGTCACTTACCATGTCATAAGTGAAGTAATATGTGAGGTCATAAGCAGTGCATTGCGGGGGCACGAGTTATAGCTAACTCAGGTAACGGCTGAATTTCTCTGGTTTTGTCTAAGTAAAATCTGACCCTAACTATAACATCCCTGTAGCATTTGGTTCTTTTAGTGAATTTCTAAGGTTTTATAAATTGTAATTGCTAACTATAACGTCCCTGTAACCTTTGTTTTTTTCAGTGAATTTCTATGTTTTTTTTAATGCTAATTACTAACTATATCGTCCTTGTAACCTTTGTTTTTTTAGTGAACTTTCAAAGTTTGTTAGCTAGCAGTCACGTTTGCTGAGTGGTGAAGAAAGGGGAGTGGGCATCCGACCAGCATTCAGGAATTCAACTGTGCAGGAGTTACGAGAGGTACCGGATAGCTTCTTGTTCGCCAAGGTCCCTCTGGAACCAAATGTATTTTATCCCCCAACTAGTAGTGCGCCGGGAGGCACATTTGCAGAGTGGTGGAGAAAGGGTGTCCTCTGACAACTTCGCAGCAATCCTTCTATGTGAGACTTACTGGAGGAGGTAAAGGGAGGGGTAGTTTGCCCCCAAGGGTGTCCTTGGGGCCAACTACCCCTCCTGGTATCTCTAGCAAGTCCCACACAGTGGATTTGGTGAGAGCGTTTCTGTAGCCTCGCCCTCTTTCTCCTCTACTCTGCAAACGCACCTCCTGGCACACTAATATTTAGGGGATGAAGTACCCTTGGCTCATGAGGGTCCTTGGGGCCAACTAGTCCTCCTGTTACCTCCAGTTTGGCCCACACAGCTGGATGGCTGAGACGTAGTCAGAGGCCATAACCTCTTTCTACACCACGCTGCAAAGACGTTTAAAGGAGGGGGGCTACACGTCCCCCCTCGCCAGGCCTATTTTAGCCCCAGGGATAACATCCTTCAGGGCCAGGCCGTCACTTTTTTTTTTAAATGGGGAGGAAGGCCAGCGTGGCCCACCTCCCCCGCTGATATTGTCCCTGGGACCCCATCCAAGGCAAGGTCTCTTGTTGGGGAATGCGGACTGTTGCCATGCGCTGACGCAGGCACCCTTGTACCATGGTGCGAATATGCCTGCGTCATGGGAAGCCTGTTTTTGTGACGGAAGGGGCAAATTCCTGCAAAAAAACTATCAATTGAGGTGATTTCCTCTTCCAATGCATGCTGCAGAATGCAGCACGCATTGAAAAAGGAAAAAAATTAGGGGAAATGAAAACATTTTTCTCGTTGCCCCTCGCTACGCCACCCATAGGGTGGTGTAGCATTCTCACGCATTTCCAGATTTACCATTGCTCGTAAATCTGGAAATGCAACACCCATGTCACGGTCCTAACACGCAAAGTGATGCGTGAAAAGGGCCGATATTTACAAGCACAGGTAAATCCACACAGGGTGGATTTACCTGTGCTTGTAAATATCACCCAGAAGGTTGTGCCGCCAGTGCATGACGCAATGTGATGCACCGGCGGCACAAGGGGCTTTTAAATGTGCCCTTGTATGTTTGATACTGTGGCCTCATTTATGAGGCCTCCTGGCACTATTGCGCCACCAGAATGTAACTCTTTTGATGTTCTGGTGGTGCAATGTGCCACTGCCATATTTATAAGGTGAATTAAAGCCACTTTACGTAGCTTTTCATGGCCTTATAAATATGTGCCCATTTCATGCAGAAAACTGCTTCAAAGGGGCGTGCAATGGGTTTTTTGGGTGCTTTTCCTGCAACATCCATGGCTTTTTGACACTGCCTGATATTTGCGAGAAATCGTAAGTCTGAGGCAGTGCCAAAAAATGACGCCTCCCCAGGGGAGGACTAAGGGAGGTACAACAAAGAGAAATATCATTATTGCTCATAGTTTTTCATCTTTCTATGTGTGCTGCAATCTGTAGCACACATAGAAAGAGGGAAAAGCCTCTTGTGATTGTTTGTGTCCAGGAAGGTTTTCCACCCTGCACAAAAATAATCATCCCCGCAACGTAGGCACCCTTACACCATGGTGCAAAGGTGCATGTGCTGGTGCGCGGCAGCCATTGTGCGCCGGCACAGGGCAAGAGGACAGGAAGGCACAGTATCTAATAGATACTGTGCCTTCCTGTCCTTTTCTTTTGCTGTGTGTCAGGGCAGCAGCCAGGCCTGATGCGCTGCCCTACGGCAAAAAAACATAAATGAGGCCCTATGTTGTTAATTTCTAACAATTAAATGTGGGCTAAATATCTTTTCATGTAGTAAGGGGGGCAGGATGCTCTCCATCATATATGAGGATCTTGATATTATTTTGGCAGTTGCCCCTTCATCCCTTTTTTGTTTCATTTCAATAGGAGTGTTACGGGTTCTTTTATTTGAGTAGCAGAGCTAAGCACCTTTTATTTGCTCCACTTAGACAGCTTCTGTGTTGAATGTGGATAAATCCTAGACACATTGTTACAAGTAATGATTAACCTGGTGTACTAAACTCCATCTCATATTTGGTTTTGACCATTTTGCTGATTGACTTTGTCAAAGACGCCACAGGGAGTGCAAGACCCAAGATTCCAAGGGCCTGGAGGCGGACTGGCCATCACCACGCCTGCTGCCCCCTGCCATGGCTCTATAAAGCACACATCGAGGTCCCGCGGTACGGGACCCACCCTTGCTAAGCCAGGGCCAAGGGCTTGCCTATCCTGCACCTGTCAGCGACTGGCGAGGCTGGACTGGGCCACCCCTCTAACATCTTGGTTCCAAGGTAAACTAGGCTTTTCTCTACCTATTAGTGGGATAACATCTGCCGCACAAATATGGGGAAGTGTACGAAAAACCCTACTGCTAGTACAACAATGGACAGCGTTCTCCAACGAGCTGTAAGTGTGATAAACAAAGCAATTGAGTTGGCTCAGAGGATGTTATCCTTGTCTTCTCCCCCTGCCCAAGCCGAACTAACCAATGACAAGGAGCCCCTCCCCAAAACCTGATCAAAAGGACTGTATTGCTATCCACTTTAAGGACAAGTTAGTCCGCTGCCCGAACGTCACTTTTTGTGAAGTTCCATGACACAGGAGCCTGTTCCATATTTACAAGGAATAAGCCACTTTTTTTGGTTTAATGCTGCCTCATAATTATTGTTCTTTTTAACACAGTTTTCTGCATTGAAGGAGTCTGTGTTCCTGTTCACCTGAACACTGACCTGTGTTCCTTTTCACCTGAACACTGACCTGGAGCCCTGTTTTATTCCGCCCCGTTTCGGCAACGAGAGGGATCGGGTGAGCCTTGGGCTGCATTGAGCCGCAGGTGAGCCGTAGAGCTGCAGAGGGTGGCAGCGGCGGCGCCAAAGGAAAAGCAAGTGGAGCCCAGCAGTACAGTGTGGGTGGATTAGAGATGTGGAGCATGGGGGGCAGAGGTAAAGTCAGTTCCGTCCTAACTGGAAAGAGCTGCCCCACGGCCCCAGAGCCCCACAGCACCGGAAGAACTGGGTAGAGACAAAGAGAGGTTGTGCATTGAGGCAGAGGTGGCACCTGAACCAAGCCAGAGTGCAGCAGCAGCACGGATGCCGAGCTTAGCTAGCAGAGAGGATAGCGAAGGATAGCGAAGCACACGCAAGCACCTACAAGTAACCTGCACACGTGGCACAGCATCCATAGGATGGAGCAGACCGAGACTGCGACAGTGGCAGTCGAGGTTGGGAAGCAGCAAACACATATTGCACTTTGCAAAGATGCTGTGGTGGTAGAAGAGACTCGAGAGCCACGTGAGGAACAATCTAAGAGAAACCCACAAGATACTCACAGCCCTCAACCCATAACATATAACCTATAATTAAACTGAAATCAGAATACGAGATTGACAGTTACGGAGGATGAGATCGGGCAAAGTGAGGCGAACGCAGAAACTGTCCCAAAAAACTCAAAAGACCCAGAAAATAATTGATACCAACCCAAGGGGAAACACGCCACAACACAAATCAGATAATGAAAGGAACAGTAACAAACTTGCAGAGTCCAATAATTTCTCCAATCTCAACTTTGTTTAGCAATCAAGAATCTAGAGGTAGAATAGAAAGAAAACAAAAGCCTTTTTCCTTAAAAACCCCGGGCCGCAATTTTCTCAATACCTAGAGACCTGGCAAGCCTTCCTGCACTACTAACCCCTCAAAGGGTGGCCCCCAATACTCGAACAGAAGCCAACACAGTGGCTAGGACATCCTCAGGACCAATAGCTCTCATAACAGACCTAACAGCAAAGATCCAAGCCAAGACTTAAGCAAAAGCATGTGGCAGGAAAACAAGGAAAAGGAAGAGAGTAGATCAAAAAAGAAACTTCCATGGCAGGGGAGGCCAGAGGGGAACATTAACGCCAGATGAACACCATCTTAGAACATCCACACAGGGTTGGGAAAAAATAGCACTACTGGGTGTAACCCCAAGACAGCAGACAAGTTTAGGCCTGGCAAAGGAAGAGAGCTGAGCGAGGAAAGAAGGAAGGAGACGGCAAGGCCAGCCTCCCATATTTAAGCGTCAGCCCGAACGCTGCATCATGTCCTACCTTAAAGTCTATAACCTCCATCACACCTGCAAGGCCACATGAGTCTAAACAGGCCCTCAGAACGGAAGCTCAGATTCACAGGACATGCTTAGATGAAGCAAACGACCTGGAAGATCTAGAAAATTCATGGTTGAATTAATGAGGAGTCATCACATGACTCAACCAAAAATAGAGGGACCCGAGGACAATAACGCCCCAATGCAAAATGAAGGGGAATTACCTTACTTGGGAAAAACCTAGAAAGAAAGAAAACAGCGATGATACCTATCCAGAATACCAGTCAAACAACAATCAGCAATCATGTGTCAAATGCAGAACAACACATGAGCTCAAAGCAAACATCCCAGCAAGAGAAAGCACCCAGCGACATAATAACCCACCCGGAGCTTCTTATGTCCGTAATAGATACCCTTCAATCATCAGCAAAGGCACTTAATCTGCTATTGGATAAACTTGACATTTAAATAGAGCTAATGAACATCATAGCACTACACATAGCAGGAATAGACACCAAACTGGATAAACTTGACAAGCTAATAATAGCAGCTCAATCAAAATACATGCTAGAGAAAGTCTGTGCACCTGTGGCCCAATCATCGACAAGCTTAGCCTCCTTCCAACCCTCCTAGAACAAATAATAGCCCTCAGACAGAAACATACGTCAAGCACAGAGCTTAAAGGAGCTGAAAGTAAAACACAATCAGACCCCTTTAAACAGGAGGAAAGAAAGAAGATGACAAAGCAAAATAAAAACCAGCTGAAATAAGAGTGCTCCTGTTCTAAAAGCGTGCATTTCAACTAAACCAAATAAACTAACAAGAAGACAAAAAAATGTGAAAGGAAAGCAAGAAACAAACAACTATTAGACAACATGGAGCAAGGTACTAAAATGTTTCCAATATTTGGCGTAACTAGAGAAACAGGCGATACGCTAAATGCCACAAGGGCTTCAGATGACACAACGGACACTTCAATTGAGGCTAAAAAGGAGTGGTCCCCAGCAATGCCAGCAGGGAGGAACAAGAGCCTAATAAATGAAGAGATAACAATGCCAGTAGTATAGCAGAGCCCGGTCAAAGCGGAAAAAAGTAGCAAATATCGGGGAGTGTACTGAATCCGTAGTACGGAAAAAGCTAACAACAAGCCCACAGAGCAGCATTCAAACAGAGAGTGAACTAAGCTCAAGAAAAGGCAACATGGAAAATCAAAAAAGAAGAGAACCTAACAATGGGACACTTCTCCCGGGGATTTGCAACAAAGGAAAAAGCAGGGACAAGCGTGAAAATTGACATTGCAACTGTTCAAAAACAGCACTAGGCACCCGAAACGAAAGGAAGGGACAAAAGGAACGACTAATGGGAATGAAGGCTCTAACTTGCAACTGAGTAAGGAACCCGGGAACACTGATAGGAGCCTGTTGGGAAAGTCAGGGAACAAAAAGGCAAAAATGGAAATAAGCATCGGTCTAATAATTTTGCGGTAACAAAACAACCCCACGAGGAAAGGACTGCATGACCACCACTATCCAGCCTGCTAAAAGCTCATCTCCCAGTCCCGCAACAAGGACTATCCTACAATATGGAAACTTTACATTTGGTGAAAGCAGCCCCCTTGGAAAATATACATGGGAACTGGCCATGGGCTGCAATCTTTGAAACTGAATTGGGACCCCAAAGAGAGGACCTCACTGCAAAAGGGAAAGAGAACAACCAGAGCACCAGTCCACCGCTAACCACCACAGTACAAGACGTTGAAAAGAGCAATACGTTCAAAGTTGACAATCGTAGAATAGAAATATCTACATCGCCGGGAATTGATCATGAAGTCTGCAATAGCAGCACCACTGAGTGGTCAGAAAAACAACCACAACAAATACTACTAACACCAGAGTATGAGTCCCAGGGATGACATGACATCCTAAACAGAGGCAACATACTTAAATTGCTTGGAAGTCTCCCTGGGCTAAAATATTTACATTCAGCCCATCTACTGTCTGTGGAATTTAGCCAGGAAGGAAATGGTAACCTTAATGAACAAACCATTGCAACCTGGCAAACGACGGTGGTCACCCAGCTAATCATGACCTTAAAAGTACAATCAGGAAGGGGCGGTGGGCATAAGGCTTTAAAAACCTGTAAATCTATGTTACCCAGACCCACTAAAGGGAAAAACCCAAAGAGAAGGGGCACGGCCTGGTGGTAAAGGAACAGGCTTACTCAGTCCTCCAGGACACAAGTGGAAGTAGCCTATTTACAACAAGAAAGGCGTGTAAGCAAAGGCCTCTGAATACCAATAAGTCTCAGTGGAATAACTAAATACCCATATTCCTTTGCAAATATTTGCATACGAACGTCTGTTTTTAAAATCAGAAGCACTATTTTATTATTCATTGAGAATGTACAGCAAAACGTTAAGCTCGTGATTATTTTTTTTATACATTTTTAAGGAATATAACATTTAAAAGTACCTGTCCTAACACTCAAAGACACTTAGATTAGTTGGACAGGTGTCCTGCAAAATTACCATGTTTTCTGCCTTTAACCGTTCCGATATCTGAAATCACTTGTGCATTGTCTAGCAGTGAGGACAGATCCTATAAATGAATTTTAGGAGGATCTACATTAGAAGTGAAGATCCAATATTAAGTATTGAAAAGGAGATTTAATAAGATACTTTGACGTCTGTGTTGAAGTAAAGCGAGAGTTCACAGTTACATGCGATGGGTTTCAAGAATATTCCGTACGACGTCCGAGTAATAGTAAACTAAATTTTGTATCGGATATCTGAAAAAGTGATGAAAATGATTCATCACTCGTTCAGTTAAATTTAATAATTTGATATAATCGGAGAACCTTTGTTAATTAGAGGTCAAAAACCATAGATAAAAAAAGAAACAAATTGAAAAATGATACCATTTTCTAAATTTAAAAAAAACATTTTTGGGCATCAAGTGCTGTCTGGGGAAATGGGTGTCAGAGATCAAAGACTTCTCAAACTGATATCAACTAAGTGTCAGCTGTGGCATCATAAGAAAACACAAATCAAGACTCATGGCATGGACCATACACATAGAGAGGCAATCTTACAAGCCAAATCTCAAACCCCTAGCACCTAATTGTAAATAACTCGGGCAATAAAGGTCCTTGGCACAAACACAAATGCCCACATGCATCAAGCATTTTTGGAGTCGCAAACGGTGCGATTCCTTAAAATCGGCCGTTTGCGACTCCAAAAATGCTTTTTCAGATGCATCATTATTTTTTAATGAAATTCGCTGATTTTGCGACTTTCCAGAATGCGATTGCATTTAAGGAATCGCAAATTTGCGATTCCTTAAATGCAATGCATCATTCTGAAATCAAATTGCGAGAACAAGGTTTGGAAGTGCAAATTACCACGAGGTTGAACCTCGTGGTAAATTGCGAAAAATGTTTAAAATGTACTAATTTACATTTTAAACAATGTCATGTTACAGACACACATGTCCTTAGGACATGTGTGTGTGAAACATCCATTTAAAAATACATTTCAGGGGTGCAGGGGGGGGTCCTTTGGACCCCCCCCTGCACCCATGAAATTTTCTAAGTGCCACTCGCAATTTCCATTGATTCCTATGGGCCTTTTGGCCCATAGGAATCAATGGGAATAGCGAATTCGCAATTTTGAAGTCACATAATATTTCCGATTCGGTAAAAATTGCGATTTTTACCGAATCGGAAATATTTAGCACTTTCTATGATGTATCCCGTTTTGCGAATCCATATTTGCGATTCGGTAAAATTCGCAAATTTGGAAACGCAAAACGGGAGTTTGATGCATGTGGGCATATGTACTGTCAAGCCACTTCACGGTGCTCCACTCAGTGTTGTAGATATGTCACCCAGTCACGCCTCACTCATTGGGAAAGTTGCAGGCAACGGGTGTCCATGTGAGTGTACAATTGCTACACCTACTGAGTGTTGACGCTGACACATACATGAAAAGCTTGCTGCAAAAGCATGCCAAACCAAAAAACAATATTATTGATAACATGGTCTGACATTTTCACAATGTTGGGAATCGTGCAATTGTGCCAAATCCTTTTTTCATGCTGTTGCCATGTGTGGTACGTTGTGCAGCTCACACATAAATATACAAATGCCATTAATTGTGTATGTGAAAGAAGGTGTCCCTCCCTGCACATAAACAATATTTCCCTCAAACAGACAGCCATGCCTGACTGTCAGGATATATGCGGGCAACTCTTCAAAAACTATGCTTAAATAATATGGGGCAGATTTATGTCGGACTTGCTCCACGATTACACCGGAAACGTGGCGCATCCCTGCGACCTATTTACATCGTGACGCATCTAGGCATGTTGTAAAGCCCTGCGCCACATGGAACCTGCGTCAGGTTTCATGTGGGCGTTCTGTCGCAGGGTGGGCGTTCCCATGTAGGAAAGCCCCGTAAAACTGACGCAGTGAAATCTACAAGATTTCACTGAGTCAGTTTTACGACGCTGCTGCGTCAAATCCTTACGCCTGCTTGAAGCAGGCGTAAGGAGTGACGTACCACGTTATGTATGGGTGGCCTCTGTACATTGCAGGAGTTGCGTCTCACTTGCAACACTACTCCAGCAATGCGCCGCCCGTACACCACAAGATGCGTCACGCATCTGCCCTTCCTTGCACCATGGTGCGCCGCATTGTAAATGCGGCGTATCTGTGGTGCCGCAAGGAGGGAATTGCATGACACATCAGTTCTGGCGCATGCCTGCTTATTTGCAGAGATGCGCCAGAACTCATAAATCTGCCCCTATGTGTTCAGTGTAGTCCACAGTGATCAGCGTGGTTATTAAATGCTCCTGTTGTCAGGAGTACGATGTGCAGAACTGTATGGGATGTTCCTGGCGAGGCAGCAGCACAAAGTGCAGTACCTCAAGTTGTAACTAGATGTCTCTGCAGAGTCAGCTGAACAAGGGGCAGTAGAGTCAGCAGATTAAAATGCCTAACTTTAAGTAGTTACTAAGGGGTGTATTTACAAGCCACTTGAGCCAGCTGGTCTGTCACACAAGTCCTTTTACCAGTAGAGTTAGGAACAGACATTATTGGCTGGTTTAAGATATAAGTATTGTTAAAACCTTGGGCCATATTACCAAGGTGAAGTATCGCCGCTTTTTCGGCGAATTGTGCCGAGAAAGGGGCGATACTTATAGCGCCCTATTAACAAGGGCATCCTAACGCTTGCCTCAAGCCCACTTTGCATGTCAGCGAGAAACATCGCTAATGACATGCAAAGTGGGCATTCCCACGTCCAACCACATGTAAAATGTGGTTGGAGGTGGTAACACCCTATTACCAAGGCAGGCGTTGGGAAAAGGAAACCTGCGATAAACTCGTTTATCGCAGGTCTCCCAATGCCTGCTCTGATCACGTGTTAGGCATTGATAACATGGGCGTGTGGATCATAAACCTGAATCCACCCCCCCATATTATTAAGGCACACATTAGCGCGTGACAACAACGCTTGTTTTCACGCGTTAATGTTCCCTATCGCCGGATTTAATATCGCCTATGTGTTGCGCGTTGATAATGACTCGCTAACACGGCGATAGGGAATGTGCGATGTGCGTTTTTTAACGCACATTTGCTAAAATGGCCCCTTGCTTTACAAAATGTCCTTAATAATTTCTTGGGCCCGATTCACAGAATGAATTTAAGACTCAATCCTAAACTTACTACTATTTTGGTATTCACAGAAGTTAGGATTTTGTCCTAAGTTTGTCTTAAAACAGACTTAAGACAGACTTAAGACAAAATCCTAACTTCTGTGAATACCAAAAGTAGTAAGTTCATTCTGTGAACGCCAATAGTAGTACGTGCATTCTGTGAATACCAAAATAGTAGTGAGTTTACGATTGAGTCTTAAGTTCATTCTGTCAATCGGGCCCCTCGAGTTTAATTTTATACAATACTAGCTGCCCGTCCCGACGTTGTCCGGGTATGAATTGCTGCCGGACAGTAGTATATTGTTTTGTAGGATTTCGTTTTGATAGCATTTCTTATCTGTGACAGGCCTGTGAAACGCTCCGATTCACAGTGCACTGCTGATGCACTTAAGAGTGCGCGTTCAGTAGTGTGAACTCGAGTTTCCCCACTTTATTTTTCCTTGCAATATTATATAGCGCGAACTCGACAACATGGCATGAGCACAATTTACATTACAGAAGAACAAATTAATTTGTGGTAGGCACGGGGAGACAAAGAAATTTGCCTGGAATCACAGGATGTTGACCTGATGCAGAGATTCAAACGTAGCTCCCCAGCTCTAAAGTTCGCAATTCTAGAACTTGTGGCGGGAGGTGTGTCTAAAAGTGTATGTAGGTGCTGGCCATCAATGAGAGAGACCTGTGCATTTTTCAAATCGGTGGTGAAAAAATATGAGTATGTTGCTGAAGATGTGGGCCGCCGTGCCACCAATGTACTTACCGGGGTAGGGTAAGCACCCATTATTCGGCAACTTTCTTTCCGCCGACCATCACTTCGCATACTTTCATTATGAAAGTACCATGACTCCGCAATGCCATTATAACGCATGGCATTACATTTGCTATGCTTTTACCACGCATACATTTACAACAAAATTCGTTGTAAATGCATGAATGGTAAAAGCATGTTTTTTTTATGTTTGGATAAGGTAAGTATGGCTATAGGGGTATATGTTTTGGGGTACTGAGGTATATGCTTTGGGGTGTTTGGGTATTTTAAGGGTTCAGATATAGTTTTGGGTTATGGGGTACAAGGGTAGTTTTAGCGTTTAGGGATAGGTATGGGTTTTGGGGTACAGGCGTATTTTTAGGGTTAAGGGCTAGGTTTCGGTTTTGGGGTATAGGGGTATTTTTAGGGTTCAAGGGTAGTTTTGGGTTTTGGTGTACAGGGGTATTGTAAGGGTTCAGGGCTAGGCTTGGGTTTTGGGGTACAGGAGTATTTTTAGGGTTCCGGGCTAGGTTTGGGTTTTGGGGTACAGGGTTATTTTTATGGTTCAGGGCTAGGTTTGGGTTTTGGGGTGCAGGGGTATTTTTAGGGTTCAGGGGTAGGTTTGGGTTTTGGGGGTACAGGGGTATTTTAAGGGTTCAGGGCTAGGTTTGGGTTTTGGGGTAGAGGGGTATTTTAGGGTTCAGGGGTAGGTTTGGTTAGTGTTTAAGGGTGTTGGGGTATTTTAAAGAGTAAGGGTGGGTTTTGATTATGGGGTGGAGGGGTATTTAAAGGGAGCAGGGTGGACACCCGGAGCTGGAATGTACAGAACCTGGGAAGAAAAAACAATGAAATATTTGACACAATGCACGCCTCGCACACGCCCACACCCGCACACGATATGAAACATGGCATGAAGGGTGGAATGTAAAAACAACAGTTGATGGGCAGAATGCAGAACAATGTCATACATTCACCCCAATACAAAGAACTGAGCCTAAATCCATTATTTTTTTTGCACTCCACATCACCCCATTTCAGACATGTTCATATGCAAATTAACCTGACCCTGTGGCTCATGGGAACATTCCAGGCCAAACTGCCAAGCCATGTCTTTCCTGGACCAGTCTCAAGCATCCTAGGACTGACTTCTGCCTATCTGCCGTTTTCAGCCAGGACAGCTTGACTCTAGTGGTGTGGAGAGCATGGGACTCACGTCTGAGCATACCCATCCCATTCGCGGTGACAAATGCAAAAACAACAGTTGATGGACAGAATGCAGAACAATGTCATACATTCACCCCAGTACAGAGATCTGGGCCTAAATACATCGTTTTTTGCACTCCACACCACCCCAGTTCAGACATGGCCATATGCAAATCAGCCTTGACCATGTGCCTCATGGGAACAGTCCAGCCCGGAGGGCGGAACGTACCACACGCCCCCAGCATTTATCACGCCCCCCCAGCACAAGCCCACAGCACAACGCAGACACGCCCACAAGGGACTACTTTGCTGGCACGGGTCTTTTACTTTTTAAATGTATATGGTGGGCGTCTCTATAGCCTATGTCCTTCTGCTGCAACTGCCCTTTCCAACACTGTATTGGGTGTTGTGATTGGTGCAGTGGTTCCTGAGATTACCCGCCTCAAAGGTTTGGGCTCTCTCTTTATTATATTAGTATGGACTAGCAGCCCTTCCCGACGTTGTCCGGGTATGAATTGCTGCCGGCCAGTAGTATATTGTTTCGTAGGATTTCATTTTGATAGCATTTCTTATCTGTGACAGGCCTGTGAAACGCTCCGATTCACAGTGCACTGCTGATGCACTTAAGAGTGGGCGTTCAGGTGTGTGAACTCGAGTTTCCCTACTTTATTTTCCTTGCAATATTATATAGCGCGAACTCGACAACATGGCATGAGCACAATTTATATTACAGAAGAACACATTGATTTGTGGTAGGCACGGGGAGACAAAGCGATTTGCCTGGAATCCCAGGATGTTGAGCTGATGCCGAGATTCGAACGTAGCTCCCCATCTCTAAAGTTCGCAATTCTAGAACTTGTGGTGGGAGGTGTGTCTAAAAGTGTATGTCGGTGCTGGGCATCAATGAGAGAGACCTGTGCATTTTTCCAATTGGTGGTGAAAAAATATGAGTATGTTGCTGGAGATGTGGGCCGCCGTGCCACCAATGTACTTACGGGGGAGGGTAAACACCCATTATTCCGGAAATTTCTTTCTGCATACCATCACTCTGCATACTTTCATTACGAAAGTACCATGACTCCGCAATGCCATTATAACGCATGGCATTACATTTTATATGCTTTTACCACGCATACATTTACAACGAAATTCGTTGTAAATGTATGAATGGTAAAAGCATGTTTTTTAAAAATGTTTGGATAAGGCAAGTATGGGTATAGGGGTATATGTTTTGGGGTACTGAGGTATATGTTTTGTGGTGTTTGGGTATTTTAATGGTTCAGATATAGTTTTGGGTTATGGGGTACAGGGGTATTTTTAGGGTTCAGGGGTAGGTTTGGGTATTGGGGTATAGGGGTATTTTTAGGGTTCAGGGGTAGGTTTGGCTTTTGGGGTACAGGGGTATTTTAAGGGTTCAGGGCTAGGTTTGGGTTTTGGGGTACAGGGGTATTTTTAGGGTTCAGGGCTAGGTTTGGGTTTTGGGGTGCAGGGGTATTTTTAGGGTTCAGGGGTAGGTTTGGGTTTTGGGGGTACAGGGGTATTTTAAGGGTTCAGGGCTAGGTTTGGGTTTTGGGGTAGAGGGGTATTTTAGGGTTCAGGGGTAGGTTTGGTTAGTGTTTAAGGGTGTTGGGGTATTTTAAAGAGTAAGGGTGGGTTTTGATTATGGGGTGGAGGGGTATTTAAAGGGAGCAGGGTGGACACCCGGAGCTGGAATGTACAGAACCTGGGAAGAAAAAACAATGAAATATTTGACACAATGCACGCCTCGCACACGCCCACACCCGCACACGATATGAAACATGGCATGAAGGGTGGAATGTAAAAACAACAGTTGATGGGCAGAATGCAGAACAATGTCATACATTCACCCCAATACAAAGAACTGAGCCTAAATCCATTATTTTTTTTGCACTCCACATCACCCCATTTCAGACATGTTCATATGCAAATTAACCTGACCCTGTGGCTCATGGGAACATTCCAGGCCAAACTGCCAAGCCATGTCTTTCCTGGACCAGTCTCAAGCATCCTAGGACTGACTTCTGCCTATCTGCCGTTTTCAGCCAGGACAGCTTGACTCTAGTGGTGTGGAGAGCATGGGACTCACGTCTGAGCATACCCATCCCATTCGCGGTGACAAATGCAAAAACAACAGTTGATGGACAGAATGCAGAACAATGTCATACATTCACCCCAGTACAGAGATCTGGGCCTAAATACATCGTTTTTTGCACTCCACACCACCCCAGTTCAGACATGGCCATATGCAAATCAGCCTTGACCATGTGCCTCATGGGAACAGTCCAGCCCGGAGGGCGGAACGTACCACACGCCCCCAGCATTTATCACGCCCCCCCAGCACAAGCCCACAGCACAACGCAGACACGCCCACAAGGGACTACTTTGCTGGCACGGGTCTTTTACTTTTTAAATGTATATGGTGGGCGTCTCTATAGCCTATGTCCTTCTGCTGCAACTGCCCTTTCCAACACTGTATTGGGTGTTGTGATTGGTGCAGTGGTTCCTGAGATTACCCGCCTCAAAGGTTTGGGCTCTCTCTTTATTATATTAGTATGGACTAGCAGCCCTTCCCGACGTTGTCCGGGTATGAATTGCTGCCGGCCAGTAGTATATTGTTTCGTAGGATTTCATTTTGATAGCATTTCTTATCTGTGACAGGCCTGTGAAACGCTCCGATTCACAGTGCACTGCTGATGCACTTAAGAGTGGGCGTTCAGGTGTGTGAACTCGAGTTTCCCTACTTTATTTTCCTTGCAATATTATATAGCGCGAACTCGACAACATGGCATGAGCACAATTTATATTACAGAAGAACACATTGATTTGTGGTAGGCACGGGGAGACAACGCGATTTGCCTGGAATCCCAGGATGTTGAGCTGATGCCGAGATTCGAACGTAGCTCCCCATCTCTAAAGTTCGCAATTCTAGAACTTGTGGTGGGAGGTGTGTCTAAAAGTGTATGTCGGTGCTGGGCATCAATGAGAGAGACCTGTGCATTTTTCCAATTGGTGGTGAAAAAATATGAGTATGTTGCTGGAGATGTGGGCCGCCGTGCCACCAATGTACTTACGGGGGAGGGTAAACACCCATTATTCCGGAAATTTCTTTCTGCATACCATCACTCTGCATACTTTCATTACGAAAGTACCATGACTCCGCAATGCCATTATAACGCATGGCATTACATTTTATATGCTTTTACCACGCATACATTTACAACGAAATTCGTTGTAAATGTATGAATGGTAAAAGCATGTTTTTTAAAAATGTTTGGATAAGGCAAGTATGGGTATAGGGGTATATGTTTTGGGGTACTGAGGTATATGTTTTGTGGTGTTTGGGTATTTTAATGGTTCAGATATAGTTTTGGGTTATGGGGTACAGGGGTATTTTTAGGGTTCAGGGGTAGGTTTGGGTATTGGGGTATAGGGGTATTTTTAGGGTTCAGGGGTAGGTTTGGCTTTTGGGGTACAGGGGTATTTTAAGGGTTCAGGGCTAGGTTTGGGTTTTGGGGTACAGGGGTATTTTTAGGGTTCAGGGCTAGGTTTGGGTTTTGGGATACAAGGGTATTTTAGGGTTCTGGGCTAGGTTTGGGTTTTGGGGTACAGGGGTATTTTTAGGGTTCAGGGGTAGGTTTGGGTTTTGGGGTACAGGGGTATTTTAAGGGTTATGGGCTAGGTTTGGGTTTTGGGGTACAGGGGTATTTTAGGGCTCAGGGATAGGTTTGGGTTTTGGGGTACAGGGGTATTTTTAGGGTTATGGGGTATGTTTGGGTTTTGAGGTACAGGGGTATTTATAGGGTTCAGGGCTAGGTTTTGGTTTTGGGGTACAGGGGTATTTTTAGGGTTTAGGGATAGGTTTGGGTTTTGGGGTACAGGGTAGATTTATAGGGTTAAGATGGGTTAGTGTTTAAGGGTGTTGGGGTATTTTATAGAGTAAGGGTGGGTTATGATTATGGGGTGCAGGGGTATTTAAAGTAGGGGTGGGCGGTATTGGCGCGAACTTGGTACAATAAATCCGCAACATTTCGTTCCGTCAGATTTCCAATTATTAAAACAGAAACCTCATATATTCAAGGTAAAATAACAAGTATTTCTACATGCTAAAATGCATATAGTCATTTCATAAAAGTGAAATTAGCTTCCAGCAAGCAGTGAGAGAGGTGATGATTTTGAGATCAAGCCCCTGCAAACCATTAGGGGACGAGATTAGCAGTGGGAAGTGAATATTATAGTATCCAAATAATTCTACAAAGAGCTGCAGTTCACCTCGTTCTCCCCAGTTGTCCCCAAGAGGCAAATGCAATAGCATTTAAAATATTATACATCAAGCTGCAGTTCACCTCATGGTCCCTAGATGTCCCTGATGAGGCAAATGCAATAGCATTTAAAATATTACACATCAGGCTGCAGTTCACCTCATGTCCCTAGATGTCCCTGATGAGTAAAATTCAAAAACATTGCAACCCTTTCATGAATGCTAAAAATTATGCTAAGCTTATCCCATAATGATTTGCAGGGCCTTTTAGTTGTATTTTTGCCCATAACTGTGCTTGGGGTGGTTCTAAGAGAATGGGACCTCCACTGAATTACTATTTAAAGGGAGCAGGAATGTATAGAACCTGGGAAGAAAAAACAACACTCGTGACGGAATGCCTCCAGCAATTGTCACAGCCCCAACACACACCAACAGCACAATGCAGACACGCCCACAAGGGACTACTTTGCTGGCACGGTTCTTTTACATTTTAAATGTATATGGTGGGCGTCTGCATAGCCTATGACCTTCTGCTGCAACTGCCCTTTCCAACGCTGTATTGGGTGTTGTGATTGGTGCTGTGGTTCCCGAGTTTACCTGGCCAAAAGGTGCAAGTTCTCTCTTTATAATAGTAGTATAGACTAGCAGCCCGTCCCGACGTTGTCCGGGTATGAATTGCTGACGGCCAGTAGTATATTGTTTTGTAGGGTTTCGTTTTGATAGCATTTCTTATCTGTGACAGGCCTGTGAAACGCTCCGATTAAGAGTGCGCGTTCAGTAGTGTGTGAACTCGAGTTGCCCTACTTTATTTTTCCTTGCAATATTATATAGCGCGAACTCGACAACATGGCATGAGCACAATTTACATTACAGAAGAACACGTTCATTTGTGGTAGGCACGGGGAGACAAAGCGATTTGCTTGGAATCACAGGATGTTGAACTGATGGAGTGGAGTGGAGTGGAGAAGTGTGGCTCAGGGGTTAGAGGCGGCAGACCCGGAAGCTGAGATCGGCCCTGGACCAGGGTTCAATTCCCGCCCCGACGGGGGTTGGGCTCAATAATTCCACGGACTCGATAATTCTCGCTCCGGTGCCTACTCGACTCACGGGTTCACACTCTGCGACTCTGGGCAATAGCTTGCTTAATCTCCACAACGGCCCCTCGCGGCGGGATGCCTGGCTTTCACCTTGTGGATACCCTGCCGGGGTGTCTCACAGGGGAATACCAGGACGGGTTCCCTAAGCAAGCGCATAGATGCCTGCGATGTGGGCGATTTGCGCTATATAAATACATGTACATTTACTGATGCCGAGATTCGAACATAGCTCCCCAGCTATAAAGTTCGCAATTCTAGAACTTGTGGCGGGAAGTGTGTCTAAAAGTGTATGTCGGTGCTGGCCATCAATGAGAGAGACCTGTGCATTTTTCAAATGGGTGGTGAAAAGTATGTTGCTGGAGATGTGGGTCGTCGCGCCACCAATGTACTTACCGGGGTAAGGTAAACACCCATTATTCCGCAACTTTCTTTCCGCTTACCATCACTCCTCATACTTTCATTACGAAAGTACCATGACTCCGCAATGCCATTATAACGCATGGTATTATATTTTACTAGCAGCCTGTCCCGACGTTGTCCGGGTATGAATTGCTGCTGGCCAGTAGTATATTGTTTTGTAGAATTTCGTTTTGATAGCATTTCTTATCTGTGACAGGCCTGTGAAACGCTCCGATTCACAGTGCACTGCTGATGCACTTAAGAGTGCGCATTCAGTAGTGTGTAAACTCGAGGTTCCCTACTTTATTTTTCCTTGCAATATTATATAGCGCGAACTCGATAACATGGCATGAGCACAATTTACATTAGAGAAGAACACATTCATTTGTGGTAGGCACGGGGAGAGAAAGCGATTTGCCTGGAATCACAGGATGTTTGGCTAATGCCGAGATTCGAACGTCGTTCCCCAGCTCTAAAGTTCACAATTCTAGAACTTGTGGCGGGAGGTGTGTCTAAAAGTGTATGTCGGTGCTGGCCATCAATGAGACAGACCTGCGCATTTTTCAAATGGGTGGTGAAAAGTATGTTGCTGGAGATGTGGGCCGCCGTGCCACCAATGTACTTACCAGGGGATGGTAAACACCCATAATTCTGCGACTTTCTTTCCGCATACCATCACTCCGCATACTTTCATTACGAAAGTACCATGACTCCGCAATGCCATTATAACGCATGGCATTACATTTTATATGCTTTTACCACACATACATTTCCAACGAAATTCGTTGTAAATGCATGAATGGTAAAAGCATGTTTTTTTAAATTGTTTAGGTAAGGTAAGTATGGGTATAGGGGTATATGTTTTGGGGTACTGAGGTATATGTTTTGGGGTGTTTGGGTATTTTAAGGGTTCAGATATAGTTTTGGGTTATGGGGTACAGGGGTAGTTTTAGGGTTTAGGGATAGGTATGGGTTTTGGGGTACAGGGGTATTTTTAGGGTTCAGGGCTAGGTTTGGGTTTTGGGGTATAGGGGTATTTTTAGGGTTCAGGGGTAGGTTTGGGTTTTGGGGTACAGGGGTATTTTAAGGGTTCAGGGCTAGGTTTGGGTTTTGGGGTACAGGGGTATTTTTAGGGTTCAGGGCTAGGTTTGGGTTTTGGGGTACAGGGTTATTTTTATGGTTCAGGGGTAGGTTTGGGTTTTGGGGTACAGGGGTATTGTAAGGGTTCAGGGCTAGGTTTGGGTTTTGAGGTTCAGGGTTAATTTTATTGTTCAGGGCTAGGTTTGGGGGTACAGGGGTATTTTTAGGGTTCAGGGGTAGGTTTGGGTTTTCAGGTACAGGGGTATTTATAGGGTTCAGGGTTAGGTTTGGGTTTTGGGGTAAAGGGGTATTTTTAAGGTTTAGGGATAGGTTTGGGTTTTGGGGTACAGGGTATATTTATAGGGTTAAGATGGGTTAGTGTTTAAGGGTGTTGGGGTATTTTAAGGAGTAAGGGTGGGTTATGATTAAGGGGTTGCAGGGGTATTTAAAGGGAGAAGGGTGGGATTAGCACACGATATGAGACATGGCATGAAGGGCGGAACGTACCACACGCCCCCAGCGTTTGTCACGCCCCCAGCACATGCCCAGGGTACAACGCAGACACGCCCACAAGGGACTACTTTGCTGGCACGGTTCTTTTACCTTGTAAATGTATATGGTGGGCGTCTGCATAGCCTAAGTCCTTCTGCTGCAACTGCCCTTTCTAACGCTGTATTGGGTGTTGTGATTGGTGCTGTGGTTCCTGAGATTACCCACCTCAAAGGTTTGGGCTCTCTCTTTATTATATTAGTACTAGCAGCCCGTCCCGACGTTGTCCGGGTATGAATTGCTGCCGGCCAGTAGTATATTGTTTTGTAGGATTTCGTTTAGATAGCATTTTTTATCTGTGACAGGACTGTGAAACGCTCCGATTCACAGTGCACTGCTGATGCACTTAAGAGTGCACATTCAGTAGTGTGTGAACTTGAGTTTCCCTACTTTATTTTTTCTTGCAATATTATATTGAGCAAACTCGACAACATGGCATGAGCACAATTTACATTACAGAAGAACAACACATTAATTTGTGGTAGGCACGGGGAGACAAAGCAATTTGCCTGGAATCACAGGATGTTGACCTGATGCCGAGATTCGAACGTAGCTCCCCAGCTCTAAAGTTCGCAATTCTAGAACTTGTTGTGGGAGGTGTGTCTAAAAGTGTATGTCGGTGCTGGCCATCAATGAGAGAGACCTGTTCATTTTTCAAATCGGTGTTGGAAAAATATGAGTATGTTGCTGGAGATGTGGGCCGCCATGCCACCAATGTACTTACCGGGGAGGGTAAACACCCATTATTCCGCAACTTTCTTTCCGCAGACCATCACTCCGCATACTTTCATTATGAAAGTACTATGACTACGCAATGACATTATAACGTATGGCATTACATTTTATATATGCTTTTACCACGCATACATTTACAACGAAGTTCGTTGTAAATGCATGATTGGTAAAAGCATGCTTTTTTAAATTGTTTGGATAAGGTAAGTATGGGTATAGGGGTATATGTTTTGGGGTACTGAGGTATATGTTTTGGGGTGTTTGGGTATTTTAAGGGTTCAGATATAGTTTTGGTTTATGGGGTACAGGGGTAGTTTTAGCGTTTAGGGATAGGTATGGGTTTTATGTTTTGGGGTACTGAGGTATATGTTTTGGAGTGTTTGGGTATTTTAAAGGTTCAGATATAGTTTTGGGTTATGGGGTACAGGGGTAGTTTTAGGGTTTAGGGATAGGTATGGGTTTTGGGGAACAGGCGTATTTTTAGGTTTGGGTTTTGGGGTATAGGGGTATTTTTAGGGTTCAGGGGTTGTTTTGGATTTTGGGGTACAGGGGTATTTTAAGGGTTCAGGGCTAGGTTTGGGTTTTGGGGTACAAGTAACCCTGTACCCCAAAACCCAAACCTACCCCTGAACCCTAAAATACCACTGTACCCCAAAACCCAAACCTAGCCCTGAACCCTAAAAATACCCCTGTACCCCAAAACCCAAACCTAGCCCTGAACCCTTAAAATACCCCTGTACCCCAAAACCCAAAACTACCCCTGAACCCTAAAAATACCCCTATACCCCAAAACCCAAACCTAGCCCTGAACCCTAAAAATACCCCTGTACCCCAAAACCCATACCTATCCCTAAACCCTACTTAGGTATAGGTTTGGGTTTTGAGGTTCAGGGTATATTTATAGGGTTAAGATGGGTTAGTGTTTAAGGGAGTTGGTGTATTTTAAGGAGTAAGGTTGGGTTTTGATTATGGGGTGCAGGGATATCTAAACGGAGCAGGGTGGACACCCGGAGCTGGAATGTACAGAATCTGGGAAAAAAAACCAATGAAATATTTGACACAACGCGCGACCCGCACACACCCACACCCCCAGCACATGATATGAGACATGGCATGAAGAGCAGAATGTAAAAACAACAGTTAATGGACAGAATACAGAACAATGTCATACATTCACCCCAATACAGAGATCTGGGCCAAAATCTATTATTTTTTGGCACTCCAAACTACCCAGTTCAGACATGGCCATATGCAAATCAGCCTTAACCCTGTGCCTCATGTGAACATTCCAGGCCGAACTGCCAAGCCATGTCTTTCCTGGACCGGACTCAAGTATCCTAGGACCAACTTCTGGCTATCAGCCGTCTTGTGCCAGGATAGCTTGACTCCAGTGGTGTGGAGAGCATAGGACTCACGTCTGAGCATACCCATCCCACTCGGGGTGACAAATGCAAAAACAACAGTTGATGGACAGAATGCAGAACAATGTCATACATTCACCCCAGTACAGAGATCTGGGCCTAAATCCATCGTTTTTTTTGCACTCCACACCACCCCAGTTCAGACATGGCAATATGCAAATCAGCCTTGACCCTCTGCCTCATGGGAACAGTCCAGCCCGAAGGGCGGAACGTACCACACGCCCCCAGCATTTGTCACGCCCCCCAGCACAAGCCCACAGCACAACGCAGACACGCCCACAAGGGACTACTTTGCTGGCACGGTTCTTTTACTTTTTAAATGTGTATGGTGGGCGTCTGCATAGCCTATGTCCTTCTGCTGCAACTGCCCTTTCCAACGCTGTATTGGGTGTTGTGATTGGTGCTGTGGTTCCTGAGATTACCCGCCTCAAAGGTTAGGGCTCTCTCTTTAATATATTAGTATGGATTATGCACACACATTGTATGTGTTAGTTCTGACAATATAAATGTATGCTACTCTGATTCCCCCCTCTGATGGCTATAATAACCATCACACCACACACAAATGAACCTTCAAGCACACCTCATTACTCTGCTTAGCCCAACACTCTGGGACATATTATCAACAACTAGCGATATTTATCGCTAAAAAAGCTTAGCGACATTTTTTCTATCGCCGTGCATCGCCGGATTTTACCGCAGAGATAACATGCTATTAGCAACGTTTATCTCAAATGCGATGAAAAATCCGGCGATAGCGGCGAAATGCATGAATATCGCTGGAAATCCAGAGAAATTCAGGCATTATCGCTAATATGGTCTTAACCTGAATATCCACCTCCCATTGGTTATACAGGTTAAGAAGTGGTCTGAGTAGGCGTTAGGTTTTGGCGATATTCGCGCTTTGCGAAATTTTTTTTATCGCTACGCCTGCGTTGATAATAGGCGATAGCGATGTTAGCGACTGCTTTCAGTCGCTAACAGGTTGGGTACGCCCACTTTGCATGTCATTAGCGATAAATATCGCTGACATGTAAAGAGGGCCCCAAACCGCTCGCTATCACCTAAAAGCTGTTGCTAACTGATGTTAGCGACAGCTTGCTAATAGGGCAATGAAATTATCGCCGCTTTGTGGCCGAAAACAGTCGTAAAAGCGGCGATAATCATAATAGGCATTTATACAGTCCCTACAAATCCACTACCAATACTTTAAAGCCATGGCCAATGGCAGAAATTCCATTACCTGAGGTTTCAAGAACACTTTCTGTTTTTAAATCTTCTAATTCAGGCTTAAACGAAGAAATGTTCTTCGCAAATTCCTCTATTAGCTCTTATTGGGTATGTAAGTACAGCAGTGCTGCACATTCAGCACTGCTGCACTTTCAGCATCTTATAGACTCCTCATTTCTTTGCTAACAATATATTTAAAGCTAGATTATCTTGCAAAACCATAGACCAAATAGCTACAAATTAAGGGCCTCATTTACAATATTTTGAGGCACTGCAGCGTAGCAAGTCTTCCTGCTGCGCTGCCGTGCATCAAAATTAGAGGGCAGGAATGCGCAGGATCTACAAGATACGGCGCATTCCTGTCCTTCTCCCCTGCGTCAACGCACAAGTAGTAGCCATGCTCCAACGCAGACACCATTGTGTCATAGTGCAAGGGTGCCTGTATTGCGGGGATGATTGTTTCTTCCTGCAAAAAAAACAATAATTGATGGCATCAGGAAAAAATAAGGAGAAATAAAAGCATTTCCCCTCATTTCACCGCTCCTATGCCTTCCCTGGAGAGGTGTCATATTCTGACGGTTTTCCAGCTTTACAAAACATTGTAAATCTGGGAATGTCTCAGGTTCCATGGACGTTGCCTGGTAAAGAAGTCCCTAACTGTCTCCATTTCTATGCCACATGTATAAGGGTTCAATCTCTTATTCTGAAAGAATAAGATTATAAATCGATAAATAATGCTCAAATCTTTCTGTCTATAAGCTAAGCAATATACCACAGGTGATTCCATATTAAAGTGGACTTTGGTGGTAAGTGACATCCTTATGCAGCAGAAGCAGGTAAATGTGCACAGATATAGCAATCTTTGGCATCTATGGCGTGTGTGTATTCTTGCATTAATCTAGCAGGGGTGTAACCGAGACTCCCGCAGCCCACAGCAGAGCGGGTGGCCCAGCAGCATGTCTGCTTGTAAATGTGTGTTTACTGCATTTCAAAACTGGGCTTCCCTGTGCGGTGTGCTGGGGTTGCCAGATTTCTGCCTGAAGACAAACAAAATCACAACCTGATGGTTTATCTTTCAGGCAGAGCCTGTGTGTGTGGCAGAACCCCTCATTAGAGAGTGGAAGCCTCTGCCCCCCTCCCGACCCCCTGAGATTATTACAAAGCAGGACGCCAGAGGCGCACAGAACTGGTCAGGAAAGTTCTGACAACAGTACATTGTGGTGAGAAAGTCATTCTTTCGGCTAAGATGACCCCCATTTTTTTTATTGCTACTGGTTGTAACTGACCCTGATTGTCCTTTGGGCTCTGCTTATCAGGCCCAGGGCCAGTGCTCAAGGTTAGCAGTGGTTAGGTAAACTTTCAATTATATGCAAATTCAACTTAGGAATTAAAGGTACTTCCAAAGTGGTAACATACCTTATTTTAACATATAAGTCAGCACTACCAGCAGCTCCTCACCCCATTAATAAAACAGAAACCTCACATGCCCTTGCCATAACATACAAATAACTCCATCTTCACATGAAGAGATGTATAGAATCATACCACAAACATGAATATATAGCACACAGTGAGAGATGTGATGATGTTTATGTCCTCCCTAACCTAGGGAGAGAACCAAGCAGATGCCTTGAACACAAAGTGCACATCATGCTGAACAATTTGGTGGTGGTCCAATCCTCCTAGGACCACCCCAAGCACAGTTTTGGGCAACAATACAATCCTAACCAAAGGCCCTGCAAAGCATTATGGGAAGATATTCTAGAGTGCAGTGAATATTATAGTATCCAATATCAAAACATTCCTCAAGGGGCAGGCTCTCAGGCTCAGCTGAGAGCAAACACTATAATATTCAGTGCACTCTAGAATCCTAATACTGCTTTGCTGGGCCTTTGGTTGGCATTGCATATTTACCCATAACTTTGCTTGGGGTGGTCTTAGGAGGATGGGCCCACCACAATCATTGACCATGAGATGCTCTTTGTGCTCAAGGCATCTGCTTGGTGCTCCCACTAGGTTAGGGGGGACCCCAAAATCATCACCTCTCTTATTGACTGATATTTGTCAAAGCTCACTTTTGTGAATTAATTACATGCTTTTTAGCATGTAAAAGTAAAGTTGTTTTAACAAAGAATTGAGAGTGCAACAGCTTACAACAGAACATTTGCATGAATTCCATGTTATGCATACAAAAAAAAAATCTAGTGTTTCCAATGGAATGTTGAATTAATACCACAGAAATCTCACATATCTTTAATACATTTTCAATTAACTATCTTTACATGCTAAAATGCATATAATCATCTCACAAAAACACAAATTGGAATCCCAAAGAAAAGACCTCGCTTCAAAAGGGAAAGAGAACACCCAGAGCACCAGTCCACTGCTAACCACCACAGTATAAGATGCCGGAAAGAGCAATAAGTTTAAAGTTAACAATCGTAGAATACAAATATCTACATTGGGGAAATTGTTCATGAGGTCTTCAATAGCAGCACCACCAGGTGGTCAGAACAACAACAAATACTACTAACACCAGAGTATGAGTCCAAGGGAGGAGATGACATCCTAAACAGGGGCAACATACTTAAATTGCTTGGAATTATTCCTGGGCTAAAACATTTAAATTCAGCCCATCTACTGTCTGTGGAATTTTGCCAGGACAGAAATGCCAACCCTAACGAACAAAACCTTTACAACCTGGCAAACGGCAGAGGTCACACAGCTGCTCATGACCTTTAGACAAGAATTCGATACATGGGGAAAAAGGCTTTCAAAACCTGCAAAACCACGTTACCCAGACCAACTAGGTGAAAAACCCACAGAGAAGGGAAACTCAGGGCACGGCCTGGTGATAAAGCATTTTATGTTTCGACCGCAATCAATATTAAATCGGAGCAAATAGCTCCCTAAGGAACAAATGTGCAACCAATAAAACTGTCTCTACCAGCCAAAGAGGAACCTGTACTATTAGTCAACACCTATGTACATCCATCTCCGAAAGAGAAGAAAGCACCCACTGCTTTGCAAACAACCACAATCAATGATGTACAAAACATCAATTCCTTCTGGAAAATCATTATAACAAGAGATTTCAATTAAAATATAGTCTACACACCAAAAGAGGATGAGAAATTAGCAGCAGATAACAAATCCTGGGATGTACAACCCCAATATCAGCTCAAGTCGGTTCGTCCCGACCTAGTAGGACAACAACTGATGATGATGCTATATAGCTAACCATGTAGCGAGTGTTAACCACGTTCACATTAGCACTGCACTTTTCACTAAGCACAACAAGCTCACATAGGGTTTTAGTTCAACCCGCCTCATCTATACCAAAACGTCCCTGTGCTCCTTCCTCATAGCGAGGGGGTTGTAGCCCTCGTAGAGACTAGGTCTGTCACGCGAGGAGGCACCCCTATGATGAAGCATGACACCTTTGGTGTGTGAGGGGAACCGTCCTTAAAGGGATTCCCCCTCCAGTACATTGCTGAGTAGACCTTGTTGCACTCTTCACTGCTCTATTTTGGACCCGTGGTCTTGTTTCTGTGTTTTGCTGAGACACGTCAGTGCTGCTGTCACACTCCCTTCAAGGAGGGGCCAGTAGGGAAGACAGGGGGCTACTGGGCATCTATCGTAGGAGTTGAGGTTGTTTGCCTCTGATATCCTGGGGTCTGTTCTACTATGGCTTTGCAGAATGAGTTAAGTACTCACCTTTTAGAATTGACTCTCAGGCTAGCAAGGGTGAGCAGTTTCAGGCCGCTGTTGGATGTTGAGGCTCAGCACACTCAGCAATTAACCAACAGACACTGTAACTTGAAGGTCTAAACCAGTGCTTGTGTGTGATAAAAGAAAACAATTTCACCACAATTGCCACTATTATGTCTGCTGAACACTTTTCAGAATGGGTGCCTCCAATGTGCGAGTGCCTGCACGTTTAAATTCAAAAACAAAACTCCTGATGGAGCAAAAGAAGCACTCAACGGGTTTCAGAAATACCAATTTATTGCCAGACAGACGCTTTTCGGCAGGGGTTTGCCCTTTTCAATGCTGGTGACGCTGCATATTACACCCGCAAATATGCGATTTCGCAAATAGCGATTTTTGCATTTGGGATGATGAATCCCAAATGCAAAAATTGCCCTCGCAAAATCTGGCCCTTTGCGAGCCGATTTTTCGTTCATGAATCTGGCTGTATATTTCTATAAATCAGAATTTGAGAAGTCCAACCTCAAATCTTGACTTTTTGCCGTAATAGTTGTACCGAACGCTGGAAGTTCTGTAAATGTTCATGTAGGCCAGTGCAATAGTGATTTTTACCAGACCATTGGCCTAAATAGAAGTGGACTTACATGTGGAAGAGTAAATACTGCTGTAATCAGGTCAGTGCTAATGAGTGTTAGGGTGAGCTTCACATATGTGATTTCTTATATATAAAAATTTCTCCCCATCAGCTCCACAAATTTGGTAAAAAACATAACTGAATACATGATAATGTTAAAGCGCATACATGTTATCAGAGAGGTGAACCGTTCATGTGGTTGTTACATGAATTGCAATGCACCATTTAAAGTAACACAGCCTCCTTCAATAAATAATCCAAACTTGGAGATAGCCAATAGCCGAAAATCGCAACAATATTGTAACACTATACAATTTCTGACGTTTAATTTTGTTTTAACTTCTAACGACATTTGGCTGCCGTAGTAACAATACTTTTGAATCCTTGAGCAAGAATCATTTTCACTTCTCTTCTATATACAGCTTTATCTTTCTGTTGGCAAGACCTATTGTCTACAATACATTGATCAACATTAGAGTGGGCTTTGGGTCAGCCCCTTACTCATGACTGGATGGCTTTGCTGTCTTTCTCTCTTTCCTGCCCCTGAGTCAATGGCCTTTATCCATAATCTTGTGTTTGTCCACTCAGGAGCATTTCGGTCTCACTGTGCTCCGATATATCTTGCCACTGCTGATCCCAGACTTTGATATGCAGTGGCCGTGAGGGACTATTTTTTTCTCTGTCTCTACATCCGTCTCTCCATACTGCTGGTTTCTCCCCACTCAGTGACCTCTCGCCACCCAACCCTCTTGTTTTACTTTTTAAAAATGTCTTTTACTTTTTGCTGTCTGCTGCGCTATCAGTGAGTGGTCAATCAAAATGTTTTTGACCATTTCTCAATGACCGCCTGTAGGTGCGCATGCACATGGATGTGTAGTGGGTACCTAAGAAGGAAGTTCATTTTATTTTGGTATGTCCAGCTGAAAGATGAGTGCTGGCACATCACATCAAAAAAGGAAAAAAGCCAGAAGGGGAGAAGGGAAGTACACCCTGAAATTTAGCAGCATTTTGCAGTACTTTATTTTGCAGTTTATGCCCCCGGAGCCCGCCGCACACTGGGCACGCGGCGGGCCCAACCAACAATAAAAAAAAAAGGAATGCCAGGAGGGTCCCGCCTCATGCCCAGTGTGCGGCGGGCCCCAAAAACATAATTGCCCCCAAGGCCTGCTGCACACTGGGCACGCGGCTGCCAAACAAGCATTTTTTTTATATGCCAGGAGGGGCCCGCCGCGTGCTCAGTGTGCGGCAGGCTCGGGGGCATAAATTGCAAAATAAAGTGGCTCAAAATGCCGCTAAATTTCCATATTTGTACCGCTAAATTTGCTAATCCATGCCGCTATATCCTGGGGGGTCTGTTATGATGCATTAAAGGGTGATCTGGCGCTCAAATGGCAATGCACATGTATTGGTGTCTCCAACGTTCGTATCTGTGGTGCTTAAAAGTAGGGTGAGTCACCACACTCCCCAAATCTAATCAGAGATCACTATTATGAAAAATCTTTATCCAAAGCACTCCCAATTATATTTTACAAATACTCTGACATCCTTATGACAAAATTCAAGAATATCACAATAATAAATCTTTCAATTTTCATTTTCTTGCAGGAGGAGCTTAGCGCGCATCCAAGATGGTCGCGTGAGCACAGGGCTCCCCGGACCCTCGCCACTCTCTGCAATCTATCCTGATGATATCCTGAATTCTTGGACGGATTCTTTGAGATGAACCTCAACTGAGTCCATAGCTCTTTTCAGAATTTAAATCGGACTTGCGCAACCGATCTGAACTTTTTGGGCCTACCTGAAGGCGAGCCGGGGACTTGGCGACTTGTGGATCCGGGACGAAGTTGAACAACAACGGCAGTGGGGTCACCTTGGTAGCCCTATCACAACTTTCGGTTTTGTTTCTGGATCCCGGCACGGTCTGATTGAGAGACCGTTTCGCTCGGCTGGGGGCCAATCCAGCCTCCATTTAATGCAAGCACTGCTTTAACATCACAGCCTTTTGGATCACTTTCTGACTTTGTCTTGGCCGTACGAGCCAGCTTTTGTGGTCTGTTGGTGCCCGGCCTGCCGGCGGCCATTTTCACCAGTTATCGCGGGCCCCTCCGGGGCGCATCTTCCAACATGGCTGGCAGGGGTGATGCTGAGAAGCGGAAGACAAAGACACCTCTTCGTGGGGGACCGGTCCAGACAAACGTTATGGACCGATACACTCAGTCCAAAGGATCCCCCGGACTCTCCAGTCGTACCCCAGAGGACGCCAAGGAGGACCCGTCCGCTCCTGTTGATCTGTCTTTGCAGGACATTATGGGTGCTATCTCCAACATGAAGGAGACCATCGGCCAGCAATATGAGGCTCTGGCTCGTAAAATCGACACGGTCGCCATTGATGTCACCTTCATCAAGGCGGACCTGCCCAAGACCAATGAGAAAGTGAAGTCATTGGACCTGAAGACTTCCAGCCTCACGGCCGATGTGTCGAACTCCAAACAGAACTTGGCAATCTGAAATCGGCCAATGACTTGATGTCCCACCGGCTGGATGATTTTGAGAACAGGGCGCGATGCAACAACATTTGCGTCATAGGTGTTCCAGAAAATCCCGAAACTCACTCGGTGGATCTCCTGGTCGAGGATCTCGTCCTGAACCATATTTCCCCCTCTGGACTGGCAAGTTTTTCGCAGTGGAGCGTGCACATCGTGTTCCGGGTGGTAAGTCCAAGCCGGGCGCTCCTCCGCGGCCTATCATCGCAAAACTTTTCCACTTCAGAGACCGGGATGCGATCATACAGGCATCAAGAGTGCACGGCCCGGTAAAATTTGAGAACTCCTCTGTCAATTTTTTCCCGGACTTCACTCAACTTGTCCAGAGACAAAGGATGGGTTTTCAGGGGGTAAAACGACGTCTTCGGGACCTGGGTCTAAAGTACGCAATGCTTTTTCCTACTAGGCTTGGAGTGGAGTATGAGGAGTGGGCCTTCTTTTTCGATCGACCGGACAATGTTAGTGACTGGTTGGATTCCCTGCCTGGCCGAGGCGATCGGACGGAGCACCCTGGCGGTGCCGAGGGTGGTGAGCCTACACAGAAGTGACTTTTCGGTCCCTGACCTCCGAACATTGGACATTTCTCAGCTGGGTTCTTTTTTCTTTTTATAGTATGTTTCATTGTTGTCCACATCCGGGTGGCGGTTGGTGACGGGTCTCTTTCCTCCTCCGGGGTCTTTTTGTAGAATGGGGCTGTTAGGGCGACAGGCACACTGTATGTTGGGGTGGCTTCTTACTCTACTGCAGAGGTGCAGGGAGGGGGAGTTGTAACAGGTGTTGGTTGGGGGGTGGGATGGGGTGTTTATATGTGTGTTTTTTTCTCTCAAGGCGGCAAATTGTTTTTTTCTTTGCTTCAGGTGTCCTGCTCTTCGTGGGGTGACTTATGCATCACTTGTGGGGATGGGGGGTAGTGGGTTGAGGTTGGTATCTTGGAACGTCAATGGATTGGGGGGATCGTATAAAACGGGTTGTTGTACTGCAATATTTGCGTCGTTTGTCTCCTGATGTGGTACTCTTTCAGGAGACGCATCTGGTGGGAAATATGTGTCATGCTATGAATAGGTGGGGTTACCGATTGGTTGCTCACTCGGGGTTCACCACTGGCTCCAGAGGGGTTGGTATTTTGATCCGGTCTTCTCTCCCTATAGAGATTGATAATGTTTCCTTGATGACAGAGGGCGCTATGCCGCCCTCACTGGTAGGTGGGAGGGTAAGACTCTTTCATTGGTTACTTTATACGTTCCCCCGGGTCTCCAGACCTCTACTTTCTCAGATGTTGGCCGGATGATGCTGGAGCTCCCTGACAGTCTTCTCCTCATGGGTGGAGATTTTAATTCTGTGCTTTCAGGCGGTTTGGATCGTCACCCTCCCAGGGATCTTCCCACTTCCCACTCTTGGCGGGTTCATAGACACCTTTGGTCTGGTGGACTGCTGGAGGTTAATGCATCCGACGCAATGTCAATACACCATACACTCCGGGGCTCATGGGAGTCTCTCCAGGCTTGACTACATCCTTATGCCTGCTGTCCAGTCTTCCTACGTTAGGAGATCAGACACTTGGCCCGAGGCATTTCAGATCATTCTCCTTTGTGGCTTAGTTTTGATACAGGGATACACGCTGCGGGGCGGATCGCCCCTATCAATCCATGGCACTTGCGCAACCCCAAGACCCGTAGCAGCCTGATAAAGTCCCTAGATCACTACTTCCTGGAAAATGAGGGGTCCGTTTTGTCCTCTGTGTCCCTGTGGGAAACCTTCAAAACTGTTATTCGTGGACAGGCCCTATCTTTAATAGCTGAGACCAAGATGGCTAGAAATAAGGAGTTTGTGAGTCTGGAGGCCGAAATACTGGAGTTGGAGGCTGATCTAGACTTAGGCGTCACCCAGGAGAGACTCCACGCCCTTAGTTTGAAGCAGTTTGAGTAGATGCTGCCAAGACAATGTACAGGGAACAGCAGGGTAGATTGTATGATGTTGGGGATAAGGCGGGTAAATTGATCGCCTGGCTTGATAAAAAGGAAAGAGCGAATTGTGTGGTCCCTGTGATTCAGACTTCGGATGGTGTGTGCGTGACTGACCCTGGCGAGATTGTGGAGTGTTTTGCCGATTATTTTCGTGTGGTCTACTCCCCGGTGTCCGACAGAGACGAAAATGACTCTCGTGTGCTGCTGAGGGACATCGCACTGCCCTGTATTTCTGAGGAGGATCAAGAGCGCATTGAAGCCCCATTGTCGGTCGACGAGATTGCTACCGCAATCCGTTCCCTCTGGCAAGGCTATGGGCCCTAATGGCCTGCCTTTCGAACTGTATAAACTGCGTCCGGACAAAGTCGCGCCTTAACTTCGCGCTATGTTCAGGGAGTCACATGAGCTTGGCACCCTCCCTTGTGACCAGCATCTGGCTACTATAGTTGTAATTCCTAAGGAGGGCAAGCCTCGTGATCGCTGTGCGTCGTATAGGCCTATTTCCCTATTGAATGCCGAGCCGAAGATTCTTGCCAAGGTTCTCGCTAATCGTTTACTCACTGTAATTTGTGACCTGATCCACCTGGATCAATCCGGTTTCATTCCGCACCGAAACACTGCTCTTAATTTGCGGCGCCTACACGGCGTTCTCGCTAGGACGGAGTCTCTTCCGGAGCCGTCTTGCCTTCCTTCGACGCCAGGATGGCTTTTGACACAATTGAATGGCCATATCTTTGGGCCACTCTGGCAAAGTTTGGTTTCGGTGTGGAATTTATCAGTTGGGTTAGACTTTTATATACAGATCCGTTGGCTCAGGTCGTCGTTAACGGCAGAGTGTCCCAGTCCTTTGCTCTCGGGAGGGGTACTAGGCAGGGATGCCCGCTGTCCCCCCTGCTCTTTGCTCTTGCTTTAGAACCGCTCGCAGCCTGGCTCCGATGGGAGCTGTGGATAAAGGGCATTCAGTGGACCCCTGATTTTAAAGATCGTGTCTCGTTGTACGCCGACGATGTCCTCCTGTACCTCACCTCCCCTAATAAAAACCCTTAACGTCCTGTTCGACGTTCTCACTTCTTTCAGTAAGAACTCCGGCTTGATCATTAATTGGTCTAAATCGTGTGTGTATGTCATCTCGGGCGGCCTTCCCCCCTTACTGAGTAGGTTTCACATTCAAATCTCGCAAGCAGGCTTCAAGTACTTGGGAGTCTATATATCGTTAGACCCAGTTGCCCGCTACGAGCATAATCTCCTTCCTCCTCTCCGACGATTAAAGATGGACATGGCTCGGTGGCGTAGATTGTCGCTATCGCCACTCGGTCGAGAAGCACTTTTTAAAATGATGTCTCTGCCTCGATTTCTCTACGCACTTCAAAATTCTTTTGACGTTATGCCGGCGGCCTACTTTCGGGAGGTGGAAGGTTTGCAGAGGAGGCTCGTTTGGGACAGTCGTGCACACATCGGTCTTGGAAAACGAACTCTCCCCTGGTATGACGGGGGCATTGCGCTCCCAGACATCAGGAGGTATTATTGGGCCTCCCAGTTGTCCGCCATCAACCATGCTACGTATGCACCCGGTCCGACTCCTGCCTTCGAGATGGACAAATATCAGTTGCCCGGTGGTAACTTCAATAGAGCACTCTACTCTCGAACGGCGGGGAGGAACCTAACGGGACCCACTAAGATTGCGGTGCGTGTGTGGAAGGATGCCAATGCGGCCATGGGATGGAATGATCGATTGACGCGAGCGACCCCTTTGTATGCTTCTGAACAATTGGGATGCCTCTGGACAACGAAAGGTTTTGAGAACTGGGATATGATTGATATTAGCAGAGTGGGTGATCTCTGGGTGAAAGGCGCGGTGAAGACCTTTGCGATGCTTCAAAGTGAGTACGAGTTGGGGGATCAGGAGTTCTTCAGGTATGTGCAGGTTCGCCACGCTTTGCTGTCTGTCTTCACTGCTGGTGTTACGGTTCCTGAATCTTCCCCACTCGAGGACCGTATAGTCAACGGTCATCTGCCCGATAGTACGATCTCCTTGATCTATAAGAAACTGATCAACAATCGGGCAGATCTCCTTGTGCGTCTCAGGGAGGTCTGGACCGGAGACGGGTTGGAGCTGGATGACGAGGACTGGCAGTCTGCTCTGTCGTCCCCGAAAGAGGTCGCCATTCCCGCCCGTCTCCGTCTCGTCCAGCTCAAAATTCTTCATTGTGTGTATGTTACGGGTCCTCGTTTGGTTGCAATGGGGTTTTCCTTGGATGGATTGTGTAAGCGCGGTTGTGGAATGAATGCCACCTTTCTCCACATCCTCTGGGAGTGTCGGGAGGTGGCGGCGTATTGGCAGCGGGTGCATGCGGTCATGGAGTGTGTCACCGGGGTCGCTCTGCTGCCTGAGGCTCGTAGATGTTTGTTGAATGTGTGGGAGACGAATGATTACAACGTTACTCACGCCCGGTGGGCGGCACTGGGGAACATGATTGCAAAAAGAGATATTGCGCAGTTGTGGGGTTCCCCACGGCCTCCCACCGTGTCGGTATGGAAGGAGAATATGGACTGGTGCATGTTTAGAGAGAAGACGGTATATTTGGCTAGGGGCAAGCCTAGTGCGTGGAGTAAAATTTGGGGTCAATGGAACGCCTACTGAGGGAACATCTGCGCACCCCCCTTCGAACACACTCCGGACATTCCACTTTCCCCCTGATCCTGAGGTTCCTGAAGCGATTTACTCCTTTTTTCCTATTGTCTGACTTCCCCCCTGCCTCCCCCCCTGATCATATTTCTTGCCCTCCTGATTCGTTATCCGGTACTGTAGGTCCCCCCCATCGGAGCTCGACATTGTCTATAATGCCTTTCACCTTGAGTTTCGTTCCTATGTTTTCCTTTCTGTTTTTTTTCTAAAAAATTAAGAACATTTATATCCAGCCTACATCCTGTGTTGCCAAAAAGGTATCCTGTACTATGCTGGACCACTAGAGAGCGGTTGCTGCTTTGTGAGTTTATACAATTGTATCATATGTTCTAGCAGCCGGCCCTTGGGGTTGTAGGCCTATACTTGTAATAATATTTTTTGCACAGTAAAGTTTTTCACAAAAAAAAAAAAATTATAATTTTAATTTTCTTAGGTTCCAGTTCTTTTATTCTTTGCCACAGAACCACCACGTGTTTCGTCGCTGTTTGGGATACACCTGCGACTTCGTCAAGGCTGTCAATGTCATCAAAGTTAACTTCAATCTCCTGTCCGGTTGAAATTCCATCCTGGTCCATCCATGTAGTATTCTTAAGCTATGCTCTCTTTCCGTTTGGGTCAAAAGGACGCTCTCGTTATAAGACAAGCACTACTGCCAGATAAGCAGTATTCTCATGCTCTACCCATAACCGGTGTGAGGATATGTATATAAGCCTTACAAAGGTGAATCGTTACTACCAGACCAAAACATAATGACATCATTAATGTAGCATCTGGAGAACACCAAGGGGCATATTAGCAAGGGCAGTATTGCCGCATTAGTTGCACTTTTTGTCGCTAATGCAGCAATTTTTTTATCGCCCAATTACCAAGCTGTCGCTAACGACAGTTAGCGACAGCTTCCAGGAGACCGGTTTGGGGCCTGCTTTGCATGTCAGCGATATTTATCGCTAATGACATGCGAAGTGGGCATACCCAAACTGGTAGCGACTGAAAGCAGTCGCTAACACAGCTATTGCCCATTAGATAACAAAACGCATGCTAACTGCGATTAGCGCCAGGATTTTACACTTAGTAAAAACCTGACTTAATATTCATATGGACTGCCCCGTCCAAAATGCAACAAATGTTATTCTGTAACGTTAACCAAATTTTTAAAAGGAAAACATCATTCAAGTACAAATACAAAATCAAATCAAATCTTCGAAGCTCTTTATTCCTTCGAAGATTTGATTTGATTTTGTATTTGTACTTGAATTATGTTTTCCTTTTTAAATATTTGGTTAACGTTACAGAATAACATTTGTTGCATTTTGGAAGGGGCAGTCCATATGAATATTGAGAAACTTTTTGATAGAAATTGGTACCTTAATAGGGCTTGTGAATAATGCGTCCCAAAAAAATCAGGTTCTGTTTTCTTTGCATAGTTTTCCACCTGACAGGGGCTAGTCAGGATTTGTGACAGCACCTGATTATAAATGAGTACAATTGCTTAAAATAGTACACATTTTAGGAGTGCAGGCTATCACATTCTAGTTTATTGTTAAAAACCTGACTTAGCCATAATAGTCAATGGGAGGTGGATTCTAAGGCTGAATTCTCCCCTGCCTATTAGCAAGCTTAACGTTAGTGTAAAAAGTATTATCGCTGTTTTACTTGTGTTTTTGGTGGATTTCGCCGCTATCGCTGGATCGTTTATCGCATTGGAGATATACGTTGGTAATAACGCACTATCCCCGCGATAGGATCCAGCGATAGACGTCGATGAAAAAATATGCTCTAAGAGCGATTTGTGATATTTTTCGCATGCCCTTGATAATGTGCCCCTACGTGTTCTAAGTATTTCCCAGGACCGTTCCTCCAAATGTGTACAGATACATAAAGACCCATATACAGACTTGCAAAAGAGGGCGAAGATTTTGCACCAATGGCCACGCCTTGGATTTTGTGAAACCATTCGTCATTATGTGTAAAGATGCTGTTGTCTAGTACAAGCTGAATTAGATCCAGTAACATTTCCATGTGCTCATAGAGTGCTGCTGGTCGTGTGTCTATAAAGTGCTGTACGGCCTTGATACCTTGGTCCATAGGTATGCATGTGTAAAGTGAACACACATCTAATGCGGCTAGGTGGTGTCTCTCTACCCATTCAAAATCTACAATTTTACTCAATAAATCACAAGTATCCTTTAGGTATGATGGTAAGTTGCTTACCAGTGACTGATCAATGTACTCAGATTGTCTTTCGGTACGGGATTCTATCCCTATCCCCAAGATGATGGGTCTAACAGGGGGAAACCTGGGGGCATATTAACAAGGGCAATATTGCCACTTTAGTAACACTTTTTGCTGCTAAAGCGGCGATATTTTTATCGCCCTATCAGCAAGCTGTCGCTAACAGCAGTTAGCAACAGCTTTTAGGCGATAGCGACCTGTTTGGGGCCCGCTTTGCATGTCAGCGATATTTATCGCTAATGACATGCAAAGTGGGCGTACCCAAACTGTTAGCGACTGAAAGCAGTCGCTACCACAGCTATCGCCTTTTAGCAATAGGGCTTAGCGATTAAAAAAATTCCGCTAAGCGCGACTATCGCTATAATCTAACGCCTGCTAAAAACATGACTTACCTGTTTATCCAATGGGAGGTGGATTGTCAGGTTAAGTCCCCATTAGCGTTAATGCGTGAATATCGCTGGAATTCCAGCGATATTCACGCATTTCGCCGCTATCGCTGGATATTTTAGCACAATGGCGAAAAACGTTGCTATTAGCATGTTTTCTCCGCTAACATATCCAGCGATATGCAGTGATAAAAAACAGTGCACTAAGCATGTTTTGCGATAAATATCTCTATTCCTTGCTAATATGGCCCCTGGTCCCTTATGGACTTTAAGCAAGACATAAATACAGGGGCATGTTTTTATTGAGTAAAACTGAAGATTTACTCAATATTTTTTGATGGTTCCTTATAGTATCTGGATTCCATAATCATTACTCATCACTCCGCTCATTTTGGAGAATGTCGTTCCCCACAACAAGACACATATTCGCAACTATTTGGCCATTATGTGGATCAAATAAATCGTTAGAGTCTTAGGACAAAATTGGGAGTACAATCCTCCTACCGTGCGGATACGACAGCCACAGTATGATCGAGCCATGTATTTGGCTCTCGAACAACGAGATGCTGACAATGTTATCCTGATTATCGGGCCTAGGCCCAGAAGCAGCATAACGAAGAGACACACACAAGTAGTACATTTGTGATGTACTCTAATAGCCCGCCTTGGGTTCCGGTGCCCCTTATTATTTTCCTTCGGGTTTCCGGCCCCTCCTTTACATACGCCCTACCACCATGCTGAATGTCCTGGGTGCCTACAGAGAGACACCCCTCTGGGTGAACCCACCAAAACATAATATTCCTTCTTTGTTTTGAATGAAAAAACTATTTCCAACATATCAAAAGTTTTTGCGTGACATAGGGCGCACAAATAGATTACAGAGAGAGAGAGAGAGAAAGAGAGAAAAGAGAGAGAGAGACAGAGACAGAGAGAGACAGAGATTGAGACATCTGAAACACAGGGGCATATTAGCAAGAACCTTGTTAAAATTATCGCCGTTTTAGCGTCAGGAAACTGCCACTAAACGGCTCTAATGGGCTTGCTAATATGCTTTATAGAATTCCAATAGAAACCCAGGTTAGATGTCCTGCACATCTAACATGGGCTTCTATTGGAATTTTATAAAGCATATTAGCAAGCCCATTATCGCATTTTTAGCAGCAGTTTCCTGCCGCTAAAACAGCGATAATTTTTTTTCAAAACCATGCAAAAAACAGCGATAATTTTAACGAGGTTCTTGCTAATATGCCCCACATTCTTTTAAACTTTGCAGCAGATTAACACAAAGGGGCTGATTTACAAGCCCCTTGCGCAACATTTATTTGCCGTTGCGTCACTTCTGTTACGCAGCAGTGGCGTAAACCATGCACCACGTTGCTCCTTATTTACAATGTGACACATCTAGGGAGATGCGTCACGTTGTAAAGCCCTGCGCCACATGAAACCTGCATTAGGTTTCATGTGGGAGTTCCGGCGCAGGGTGAGCATTCGGTTGTAGGAACACCTCGTAAAAGTGACGTAGTGACATCTACAAGATTTCACTGAGTCACTTTTACGTCCATGCTGCGTCAAAACCCTGCACCTGAAGCAGGCGTAAGGAGTGACGCAGCATGTTAGGCATAGGGCGCCCCTGAGCATTGCTGGGGTTGCGCTGCGCTTGCAACACGACTCCAGGAATGCGCCGCCCTTACGCCACAGGATGCGACACGCATCGCCCTATCCTTGCGCCACAGTGCACCTCATTGTAATGCGACGCGTTTGTGGTGGAGCAGGGAGGGAATTGCGTGTCGCATCTGTTCTGGCGCATCCCTGCTGATTTGCAGAGATGCACCAGATCGTAAATTTGCCCCATAATCCCTCGGATGAGAAGAGGCTGCCGGACTGGGCCTGAGTTGGTACCTCCCACTCCCGCGACGTCTCTCACTGCTCGGACCATCACCTCCGCGGATCACTCAGGGCTGCAGACATTCTTCAGGAACACTTTGGCGTGCCGGCCCCAACATTTGACCCGTGACAGTCTCTGGGCTTCAGGCAATCACCAGGTCCCCCTGGCAGGTGAGGAGGCTCTCGCCTCATAGGGTTCAGAGGGTAGGGGAACACCACCAGACTCTGTGTCCATGTCCTCCCTTTCAGAAGGTGTCCTGGTGTCTGAGCTCTTAGAAAGTAGGTACTTCTTGAAAAAGGAGATGTTCTCCGTGGTGGTCTCTCCTGCCTTACAGGCAGTTACCGTTGTTCCTTTTATCACATGAACAGTCCAAGGATACAACTCCCCCAAATGGGCAGTGACGTGTGCTCAATCAATCTGTATATTCTATATCACCCCGTCCAGCAATTGGCAGAGCCCTATTACTGCACGAGAAACCCAAATAAAACAGAAACCTAATATAATTTTTGTAAGGTAACAAATATCTGTCTTTATATGCTGAAAATCATTATAGTAATTGTACAAATGTGCTATTTAAAATGTAGTAGGCAGTGAGAGAAGTTATGATTTTGGGATCCTCCCTAACCTAGGGGAAGAAACCAAGTAGATGCCTTGAAAACAAAGAGCAGATCCTGCACATCCTGCTGAACAAAGCATTGACATTATTAATTCATCAAGCTGCAGTTCCACTAGTTGCTTCACATGCAAAAGCATTAAAACCCTTTAATGAAGCTGCAGTTCCACTAGTCATTACTAGATGTCTCTCATGAGTCAAATGCAAACGCTGGATGTAATAATTTCAATAATTTTGCATTTGACTAGTGAGGGACACCTAGTAAGGACTAGTTGAACTGCAGGTCTTTGTAGAATTATTTTGAAATCGTATACTATAATATTCACTGCTAATCTTGTCCCATAATGCATTGCAGGGCCTTTGGTTGGGAATGTATTTTTGCCCATAACTGTGCTTGGGGTGGTCCAAAGAGGACGGGACCACCACCGAATCATTCAAAATATTATGCTGTTTGTGTTCAAGGCATCTGCTTGGTCCTCCCCCTGGGTTAGGGGGGACCCCAAAATCATCACCTCTCTCAGTGCCTATAACTTTAATTTTCAAAAGTTCACTTCTGTCAAATGTGTACATGTGTTTTAGTATGTAAAGTTGCTTTGTCAAAGCATTTGTGGATGCAGTTTTGTGATTTGATTTGTTGTGTGTTTTTTATGTCATGAGTAACGGGCACACCTGCTGCTGCCCTGCCCACGCGGGTTTAATTCCCCGCCTGTGGGGGTGAATTAATGAGCGTGTGGGGTCATGATGGAACCATGCTAATATGAGCACACGCCACGCGTGACTCATGACAGCATGGTTCCATAATGAGCAGCGCCGCGCTCACCCCTAGCCCTGCCGCACCGTGGCAAAATTATTGCAGCGGTGAAGAGGTTAAAGGAATGCATAGTTATCAAGTCTCTGCATCATCCACACTTTGGGGCATATTATAAAGAACAGCGTTAAAATTATCGCTGGTTTAGCGGCAGAAAACTGCTGCTAAAACGGCGATAATGGACTTGATAATGTGACCTTGTGAATTACCATAGAAGCCCAGGTTCTAGTGTCAACCTGGGCTTCTATTGGAATTCTCCAGGGCATATTATCAAGCCCATTATTGCCGTTTTAGCTGCAGTTTTCTGCCGCTAAACCGGCGATAATTGTAACTCCGTTCTTGATAATATGCCCCTTTGTGTCTATGATGGGCCAAATGTTGCAATAAGTTAACCAGTTTGTTGTAGATACTAGGCCAAACGCATTCTTCAAATCAATGACAGAAAAGTATGTGGCACAGGGAAGAATCATGGTCAGGTGAGGAGTGATGTCGGAAACAACAGAGAACTGGGGGACCACAATCATATTCACCTCCCGCAGGTCAATCACAAAGCAGTAGACATCGGGGTGATCATCTTGGGAACCCAATGGTGCCTTTTTTGAGATGTGAAGAATAGGGCTATTGCACACATTCGCAGTCGTCTCCTCAACAACCCCAGACGCAATTAAAGCCTGTATAATCTGCAGCAGCGCCGGTTCTTCTGCCTTTGGCATTTTCTAATGGGGAAGATGAGGCAGAATAGCATTGTCCTTAACCCTGATGGAGAACGGAGGTATCTGCAACAGCCCTATGTCTGTATCACCTGTAGCCCATAATGCCATTGGCACCTCCTTAAACTCAGCGCGAAGGGGCTCATCCTCTGACAAACACTGCTTAGAATTCACTACATTGGGTTCTATGGTCCTACGGTCATATAGACGCCATCCGGGGAGCACAAAATAGTTGCATGTAACTTCTTCAACAAATCTAAACCCATTAAATTCTCTCCACAGTTAGATGTCAATAAGAAGGGTGAATCTATGGTAAAAGGACCGGTAGTGAAGGCCAGTGGCTGAGAGATGGGGTTCTCAATCGGTATACCTGAGAAGCCTACTGAAACGTTATTTTGTCCAGACAGGGCTGCCCCAGGGACCAGTGAACGTGAAACAGAGCTATTCATTGGGCCTGTGTCCACCAAGAATTTCTTTGCTGAGCCCTGCAGATCAGCAATAACATGAAGTCCCCGCTGATCCACAGGGATCTAAACTGATCCCTTGGCTGTCTTAGCCATGGGTAAGTCCCTTAACTTCACCCAAATCATAATCATCATGGTAATACTGTCACCCCCTCGGGTCATCGAAATAGTTCTGCTCAGACCGACCTGGCTGTTCCTCTTCTCTCCGACCTCCACCATAGCTACCTGCTCCCCGGACTCGTCCTCTGGAACCCGGTCCCCTCGGAGCCTCAATCCTTTGCAACAGCATTGAACACTCACTATGCCAATGCCGCTCCTCCTTACAATACGCGCACTGGTTCGGCCCCATGGGCATAGGTTTCGTGCTAGTGCAGGGCAGAAACTGGGCCAGATCAATGCCCTGTCCTCTACCGTTGCCCCGGGATGCCTAATGCACCAACACCTTTGTCTTCAACTCCCTATTTTTCTTGTCTACATTCTCCTTCTCTTAGTGATCTCTGTGCTCGTAATATTGTGCCATACTTAATATTACAAATGGAGAGTAGTTAGTCCAAGTGCTGTCCGAAGCATTCAACCGAGTCGCGATCTAAGCAAGCACGTTCATAACAAACCTTTTAACAAATAGCCGGAAGCCTCCCTCCATCGACAAATCCTGTTAGTTAAAATCCCAAAACACCCCTTCAAACGCAGTGAGGCAGTCGGATACACTTTCATCTTTTTCCTGGCAACATGCTGTTAACTTATCCCAATCTACTCTTCTAGGTGGGATCAAGGCGTGCATATACGTGATAATTCCACCCAGCAAAGCTAGTATCTCAGCCTTAGGCTTCTTGCCAGACTTCCTCTCTTTATCCCATGCCCTGAACTCACCCCAAGTGCCACCTAACTCCACTACATGGTCCTGTGTGTGCAGCAGCCACCAAAGAAACAACCAATATATCATACAAGGGGACAGTGTAATGTGTGGATCAATCACTGAGCACAGAAAGGGTACACAGGAGACCAGGTAAGAGTGGGAGAGTTGTTATTTGCATAGAGAAGCACAATTTACAACTAAATTGCAGTAACCATAACACTCATCGGTGATTGATACACACATTACACTGTCGCCTTGTATGATATACCAGTTGAGACATTGTCTTATTGTTACTATATTTGCCCGGTCTCAGCTGGGATAACAGATTTACTCCTGTTTCTGTTTACTACCAAATCTCAACCGGCACCAGAAAACTGAACACATCTCAATATCGGCCAGCGTCATCACCGTCGAAGACACATCCTCTGTCAACTCTTTGTAATAAGCAGTCAGATTCTTCCTAGGGTCGGGCAACTAAGACAAAACCTCATTCTTTTCCAAGGAGTATAAAACCACTGTTCCGGGAAACGGGCCTCTACTCGCTGCCTGATGACTTGGTCCTTCCCATTTTGAAACTCTGGTGTTTTGGGGTGGTAGATGGGATGCACCTCCCTCATCAGGAACGGAGACACTGCAATCTGGCTCTTCTGGATCAACCTGCCTCGGTACCCAATCAACGTGGTAACATTACTAAAAACGTCATCAGGGCCCATGCCAGCTGCATACATACTGTGCCAAATATCATAGATAATTTGGGGGGGTAACACAATTAAAACACTGCTCTCATAGCCCAATCAGGGTAGCCGACATATGCTTGAGGGCATGCTGTTGCACAAACGGCTCATAATCTTTCAATACTCTCCACACATCCTCCACACTCTAAATCGGACTCTGGTCCCAATGAGAGGCCTGGTCAGCCACGATCTTCTTCTCTGCATCACCCACATCAGACCGAATTAACACTTGCCCCATTCTTTCCTTAACAGCCTCCCAATCCCCATCATCCAGTCTCCGCACCAGTGTGCCAGCATACAACAAGGGCAAGGAAAGTGAGTGAGGGGAGGACACACTCGTACATGTTATGGGAACTGGGGACACTAATGTATGTCTGGTGGGTGTAAGTGAGAGAGATTGGGAAGATCCAGGGGCAATGGGCAAAGCAGATCGGCCTAGAATTGCTACAGTCTCAGCCGATGTAGCCGAAGAGGAAATGTTGAGTGCTCCATCTGAAGTGGCCGATTTAGGGGCAGGGGAACCGGAGGCAGGAGCATGGGAGGCAAGGTACTGGGTCGGCGGGGCTTCTGTATATACCCTTTACAGGACATAAGGAGGTGGCGGCTGCACATCTAACAGATCCTCCACGAAGGGATTGCCCTCTTCGCATGTAACATAAGACATCGCATTGCATCTAAACTTCCGGTCAGCACACTCTATACCCTTCTCTATCTTATCTCTCTTGTACGCTATAGCCTTTTGTGTTATGGCCTGCGTCTTCCCTCTCCGGGCCTACTTCTCTGCCCTTATCCATCTTTGCTTAGCTTCCTTTTGACATACCTGGAAATAGTCAACCATCGACTGCTTGCTTCTTTTTGCAAATAATTTATCCTGCAAGAAGTTCAATATCTGTTCATCAAAGGTACTTGTCAATGGCCACTACAACTCGGCGTTGTCCCTTGTATATGTGTGCCATAATGTACTAAACATAATAGGGCCAAGTTCATACTTCACATACATGTCAAAGTTTGGGGTGCCTTTTGGAGGCGCAGGCTGCCTATCTTCCAACCGAGCATCATCAGAGCAACAACGAGACCTCAAACAGCAGAACTTGCTAAAACAGGGCATTTTTAAGAATAAAGAGAAACAGATTTGCTGCTTGTACCTGACCAATTCCCTCTCACACATCCTTTCTCGGACCATACTGAATGCTCAAAGGCCAAAAACCGGTCCGCAGACTGCACCAATTCTTCAAATCATACTGCGCATCACAAGTCCCAAACACTAGACAAACCCCAGGCGATTTCAAGAAAAACGCAACTTCACCAAGTCTCCTGGCAGAGGGTCCACAGACACTCTGTATCTCCAAAGCGGTCCGCTGACCTATCAAGTTCACAAACAAACCAAGAAATGGTCTCCAGGTCATATCCAAAATCATTCAAGACAGCGATATATTTAACCTGCCGATGATCAGACAGGCGGGGCAGCTGTTGAGGGTCACTCATGACCACCTCTCCACCTTCCCAATAAATGAAGAGTCAATCAGAAAGTAGAGCATCAAATTCATTTATTACTTACCCTGAGTAATGTAGCAGTTAAATCATTATCATCCTCAGATGCTTTGTTGTAGCAGTTTTACATGTTCAAAAGCATATAACCAATGCACAAAAGTGAACTTTTTCAATAAAAACATTAGGCGATGAGAGAGGTGGTGATGTTGGGGTCCCCCCTAACCTAGGGGGAGTTTCAAGCAGATGACTTGAAAACAAAAAGCACATCTGCTTTGAGAAAAATCCTAATTTTAAGACTTTTGGTATTCACAGAAGGTATTTAGGAGTCCTAAAGTTACGACTCCTAACTTTACTACTACTAAATTGAGAAAAATCCTAATTTTAAGACTTTCGGTATTCACAGAAGGCATTTAGGAGTCCTAAAGTTAGGAGTCCTAACTTCTGTGAATACCGAAATGAGTAAGTGTCTTCTGTGAATACCAAAACGAGTAAGTGTCTTCTGTGAATACCAAAATAGTAGTAAGTTTAGGATTGAGTCTTAAGTTCATTCTGTGAATCGGGCCCAGTGATCCTGCACATATAGTCACAATTAAAGGTAATGCTGCAAAATTAGACAATGGTCAATGGTGGAATTTTGGTTGATTGGCCAGAACCAACTCTGTTAATGATCCAGTGATTAATAATGGTCAGAGTTCTTCTACTGTCAGAAGGTGTTCAAGATCTAGAAGGACTCCTAGTAGGTAAATACTGTAAGAATTCTTTTCTTGCTCATGTTAGTGGTTAATTTTAATTTTTTGTTAAAAGGAGGGAGATGTGTGGTGTCTACGCTGCATATGTCAGTGCACTTTTATTAAATACTAATGTTAGAATGTTGCTTTGATCTTGTTCTTGTATTCCATGCATTGCTTGTAACGGAATGTTTGGGCCAGAGATTGGAACTGCTCCGTAGTCAGTTGGAGTGACCATCCTGAGCCCTCTGCACATTTATTCCTGTGTATCCCGTTTACTTCATTAAACCTGCTGAAAGACTGAAGATTACTGGTCATCTATTATTGATTGATTGACTTCACAAACGTGAGCATACTTCAGGCACTCAGAACGGAAGCTCAGATTAGCAGGACAAGCTTAGATGAAGCAAACGACCTGGAAGAGCTAGAAAACTCATGGTTGAATTAATGAGGAGTCATCACTAGACTCAAACAAAACAGAGGGACCCGAGGACAATAACGCCCCAATGCAAAATGAAGGGGAATTACCTGACTTCGGAAAAAACCTAGAAAGAAATAAAACAGCGATGATACCTATCCAGAATACCAGTCAAACAACAATCAGCAATCCTGTGTCAAGTCCAGAACAACACATGGGCTCAAAGCAAACATCCCAGCAAGGCATAATAACCCACCCGGAGCTCCTTATGTCTGTGATAGATACCCTTCAATCATCCGCAAAGGCACTTAATTTGCAATCGGATGAGCTTGACATCCAAATAGAGCTAACGAACATCATAGCGCTACCCATAGCAGGGATAGACACCAAACTAGATAAACTTAACAAGCTAATAATAGCAGCTCAATCAAAATACAAGCTAGAGCGAAGTCTGTGCACCTGTGGTCCAATCAAAGACAGGCTGAGCCTCCTTCTAACCCTCCTAGAACAAATAATAGCCCTCAGACAGAAACATACGTCAAGCACAAAGCTTAAAGGAGCTGAAAGTAAAACACAATCAGACCCCTTTAAACAGGAGGAAAAGAAAGAAGATGACAAAGCTAATAAAAACCAGCTGAAATAAGAGTGCTCCTGTTCTAAAACCGTGCATTTCAACTAAACCAAATAAACTAACAAGAAGACAAAAAAATGTGAAAGGAAAGCAAGAAACAAACAACTAGCAGACAACATGGAGCAAGGAACTAAAATGTTTCCAATATTCGGCGTAACTAGAGAAACAGACGATACGCTAAATGCCACAAGGGCTTCAGATGACACAACGGACACTTCAATCGAGGCTAAAAAGGAGTGGTCCCCAGCAATGGCAGCAGGGAGGAACAAGAGCCTAATAAATGAAGAGATAACAATGCCAGTAGTATAGCAGAGCCCGGTCAAAGTGGAAAAAAGTAGCAAATATCGGGGAGTGTACTGAATCCCTAGTACGGAAAAAGCTAACAACAAGCCCAGAGAGCAGCATTCAAACAGAGAGTGAACTAAGCTCAAGAAAAGGCAACATGGAAAATCAACAAAGAAGAAAACCTTACGAAGGGACAATCAGTCAGATTCATGAAAGGAAATTGTGCTCCCAAAGGGCCAGATTCTGAGAATCACAATTTTTGCATTTGGGATTCATCATCCCAAATGCAAAAATCGGTAAATGCGAAATCGCGTATTTGCGAGGAATTGCATTTAAGGAATCTCTATTTGAGATTCCTTAAATGCAATTCATCAAACATATTTTATTTGCGAATTCGCAATATTTGGCCGCTATATACCGCGAGGTCAAATCTCGTGGTAAATAGCGAAAACTTAGAAAAATGCATTTAAATGCATTTTTGTAAGTTGCATGTTACACACATACATGTCCTTTGGACATGTGTGTGCGCAACACCTGTGTAAATTTGCATTTCAGGGGTGCTACAGGGTGTCATTTGGACACCCCTGGCACCCTTGAAATCGCTATCTTATTTGCGATTAGCTAATTGCTAATCGCAAATAAGGAATACTCCCCATTCATTCCTATTGGCCTTTAGGCCCATAGGAATGAATGGGGAGTTATTCCTTATTTGCGATTAGCAATTAGCTAATCGTAAATAAGGAAGATGTAGGAATCGCAATATTTTTTGCGATTCCTACATGAATCCCGTTTTGCACGTCCTTAATAGCGATTCCTTATGAATCGCTATTAAAGACTCGCAAAACGGGTCTTTGATGAATCTGGCTGTATGTAACAAAGGAAAAAAGGAGGGGCAAGTGGGAAAATTGACATCACAACTATTCAAAGACAGCATTAAGCACCCGAAGCGGAAGGAAGGGACAAAAGGAACGACTAATGGGAATGAAGGCTCTAACTTGCAACAGAGTAAGGAACCCTGGGAACACTGATAGGAGCCCGTTGGGAAGGTCATGGAACAAAAAGGCAAAAATGGAAATAAGCAAGGGTCTAATAATTTTGCAGTAACAAAACAACCGCACGAGGAAAGGACTGCATGACCACCACTATCCAGCCTGCTAAAAGCTCATCTCCCAGTCCCGCAATAAGGACTATCCTACAATATGGAAACTTTACATTTGGTGAAAGCAGCCCCCTTGGAAGGTATACATGGGAACTGGCCATGGGCAGCAACCTTTGAAACTGAATTGGGACCCCAAAGAAAGGACCTCGCTGCAAAAGGGAAAGAGAACAACCAGAGCACCAGTCCACCGCTAACCACCACAGTACAAGACGTTGAAAAGAGCAATACGTTCAAAGTTGACAGTCGGAGAATAGAAATATCTAGATCGCTGGGAATTTATCATGAAGTCTGCAATAGCAGCACCACTGAGTGGTCAGAAGAACAACCACAACAAATACTACTAACACCAGAGTATGAGTCCCAGGGATGACATCACATCCTAAACAGAGCTTGAAAGTCTCCCTGGGCTAAAATATTTACATTCAGCCCATCTACTGTTGTTGGAATTTTGCCAGGAAGGATGGTAACCTTAATGAACAAACCATTGCAAACTGGCAAATGGCGGCGGTCACCCAGCTAATCGTGACCATAGAAGTACAATCAGGTTGAAGCGGTGGGCATAAGGCTTTAAAAACCTGTAAAACTATGTTACCCAGACCCACCTAAGGGAAAAACCCACAGAGAAGGGGCACAGCCTGGTGGTAAAAGAACAGGCCTACTCAGTCCTCCAGGACGCAAGTGGAAGTAGCCTATTAACAACAAGAAAGTCGTGTAAGCAAAGGCCTCTGAATACCCATTAGCCTCAGTGGAGTCGCTAACATCTTGGCACGCCCACTTTGCATGTCATTAGTGATAAATATCACTGACATGCAAAGCGGGGCCCAAAATGGTCGCTATCTCCTATTAGCTGTCACTAACTGGTGTTAGTGACAGCTAGGTAATAGGGAGATAATTTTATCTCTGCTTTCTTGGCTTTTAAAGCCAAAAAAGCGGAGATAAACCCCCCTGATAATATGCCCCTAAATACCCATATTCCTTTGCAGATATTTGCATACGAACGTCTGTTTTTAAGATCAGAAGCACTATTTTATTATTCATTGAGAATGTACAGCAAAACGTTAAGCTCGCGATTATTTTTTTTAATACATTTTTAAGGAATACAACATTTAAAAGTACCTGTCCTAACACTCAAATAGACTTAGATTAGTTGGACTGGTGTCTGCAACGTCATTCATTGTCTTCTGCCCTTAACCATTTCGTAATCTGAAATCACTTGCGCGTTGTGTAGCAGTGAGGACAGATCCCATGAATGAATTTTTGGGGGATCTTCATTGGTAGTGAAGATCCAACATTAAGTGCTGTAAAGGAGATTTAATTAGTTATTCTGTTGTCTGTGTCGAAATAAAGCAAGAGTTCTCAGTAACTTGCGATGGGTTACAAGACTATTCCGTACGACGTCCGAGAAAAATTAAGCTAAATCTTGCATCTGTTTTCTGAAACACAGATGAGCATGTTTCATCACTCGTTTATTTAAATTTAATAATTGATATAATCGGGGAACTTTTGTTAAATAGAGGTCAAAAACCTTAGTTATAAAAAGAAACAAATTGAAAAATAATACTCTTTTCTAAATTAAAAAAAAACCTTTTTGGGCATCAAGTGCTGTCTGGGGAAATGGGTGTTGGAGATCAAGGACTTCTCAAACTGTTGTCAACGAAGTGTCAGCTGTGGCATCATAAGAAAACACAAATCAAGACTCATGGCATGGACCATACACATAGAGGCAATTTTACAAGCCAAATCTCAAACCCGTTGCACCTAATTGTAAATAACTCGGGCAATAAAGGTCCTTGGCACAAACACAAAGTACTGTGAAGCCACTTCACGGTGCTCCACGCAGTGTTGTAGATATGCCACCCATTCACGCCTCACTCTTTGGGGAAGTTGCAGGCAACGGGTGTCGATGTGAGTGCACAATTGCTACACCTACTGAGTGTTGACGCTGACACATGCATAAAAAGCTTGCTGCAAAAGCATGCCAAACCCAACAAAAATATTATTGATAACATGGTCTGACATTTTCACAATGTTGGGAATCGTGCAATTGTGCCAAATCCTTTTTTCATGCTGTTGCCATGTGTGGTACGTTGTGCAGCTCACACATAAATATACAAATGCCATAAATTGTGTATGTGCAAGAAGGTGTCCCTCCCTGCACATAAACAATATTTCCCTGAAACAGACAGCCGTGCCTGACTGTCAGGATATATGCGGGCAACTCTTCAAAAACTATGCTTAAATAATATGGGGCAGATTTATGTCAGACTTGCGCCACGATTACGCCGCCGTTGTGTGACGCAACGGCGCGGAAATGTGGCGCATCCCTGCGACCTATTTACAACGTGACGCATCTAGGCAGATGCGTCACGTTGAGCCCTGCGCCACATGGAACCTGCGTCAGGTTTCATGTGGGCGTTCTGTCTAAGGGTGGGCGTTCCCATGTAGGAAAGCCCCGTAAAACTGACGCAGTGAAATCTACAAGATTTCACTGAGTCAGTTTTACGACGCTGCTGCGTCAAATCCTTACGCCTGCTTGAAGCAGGCGTAAGGAGTGACGTACCACGTTATGTATGGGTGGCCTCTGTACATTGCAGGAGTTGCGTCTCACTTGCAACGCTACTCCAGCAATGCGCCGCCCGTACACCACAAGATGCGTCACGCATCTGCCCTTCCATGCACCATGGTGCGCCGCATATTAAATGCGGCGCATCTGTGGTGCCGCAAGGAGGGAATTGCATGACACATCAGTTCTGGCGCATGCCTGCTGATTTGCAGAGATGCGCCAGAACTCATAAATCTGCCCCTATGTGTTCAGTGTAGTCCACAGTGATCAGCGTGGTAATTAAATGCTTCTGTTGTCAGGAGTACGATATGCAGAACTGTATGGGATGTTCCTGGCTAGGCAGCAGCACAAAGTGCAGTACCTCAAGTTGTAACTAGATGTCTCTGCAGAGTCAGCTGAACAAGGGGCAATAGAGTCAGCAGATTAAAATGCCTAACTAAAAGTAGTTACTAAGGGGTGTATTTACAAGCCACTTGAGCCAGCTGGTCTGTCACACAAGTCCTTTTACCAGTAGAGTTAGGAACAGACATTATTGGCTGGTTTAAAATATAAGTATTGTTAAAACCTTGGGCCATATTACCAAGGTGAAGTATCGCTGCTTTTTCGGCGAATTGTGCCGAGAAAGGGGCGATACTTCTAGCGCCCTATTAACAAGGGCATGCTAACGCTTGCCTCAAGCCCACTTTGCATGTCAGCGAGAAACATCGCTAATGACATGCAAAGTGGGCATTCCCACGTCCAACCACATGTAAAATGTGGTTGGAGGTGGGAACACCCTATTACCAAGGAAGGCGATGGGAAAAGGAAACCTGCGATAAACTCGTTTATCGCAGGTCTTCCAATGACTGCTCTGATCAGGTGTTAGGCATTGATAACATGGGTGTGTGGATCATAAAGCTGAATCCACCCCCCCCATATTATCAAGGCACACATTAGCACGTGACAACAACGCTTGTTTTCACGCGTTAATGTTCCCTATTGCCGGATTTAATATTGCCTACGTGTTGCGCGTTGATAATGACTCGCTAACACGGCGATAGGGAATGTGCGATGTGCGTTTTTTAATGCACATCTTCCTAAAATGGCCCCTTGCATTACAAAATGTCCTTAATAATTTCTTGGGCTCTATTCACAGAATGAATTTAAGACTCAATCCTATCCTAAACTTGCTACTATTTTGGTATTCACAGAAGTTAGGATTTTGTCTTAAGTTTGTCTTAAAACAGACTTAAGACAGACATAAGACAAAATCCTAACTTCTGTGAATACCAAAAGTAGTAAGTTCATTCTGTGAACGCCAATAGTAGTACGTGCATTATGTGAATACCAAAATAGTAGTAAGTTTACGATTGAGTCTTAAGTTCATTCTGTCAATCGGGCCCCTCGAGTTTAATTTTATACAATACTAGCAGCCCGTCCCGACGTTGTCCTGGGTATGAATTGCTGCCGGCCAGTAGTATATTGTTTTGTAGGATTTCGTTTTGATAGCATTTCTTATCTGTGACAGTCCTGTGAAACGCTCCCATTCACAGTGCACTGCTGATGCACTTAAGAGTGCGCATTCAGTAGTGTGTGAACTCGAGTTTCCCTACTTTATTTTTCCTTGCAATATTATATAGCGCGAACTCGACAACATGGCATGAGCACAATTTACATTACAGAAGAACACATTAATTTGTGGTAGGCACGGGGAGACAAAGCAATTTGCCTGGAATCACAGGATGTTGAGCTGATGCTGAGATTCAAACGTAGCTCCCCAGCTCTAAAGTTCGCAATTCTAGAACTTGTTATCGGAGGTGTGTCTAAAAGTATATGTCGGTGCTGGCCATCAATGAGAGAGACCTGTGCATTTTTCAAATCGGTGGTGAAAAAATATGAGTATGTTGCTGGAGATGTGGGCCGCCGTGCCACCAATGTACTTACCGGTGGAGGGTAAACACCCATTATTCCGCAACTTTCTTTCCGCAGACCATCACTCCGCATACTTTCATTATGAAAGTACCATGACTCCGCAATGCCATTATAACGCATGGCATTACATATTATATGCTTTAACCACGCATACATATACAACGAAATTCGTTGTAAATGCATGAATGGTAAAAGCATGTTTATTTTTTAATGTTTGGATAAGATAAGTATGGGTTTAGGGTTATATGTTTTGGGGTACTGAGGTATATGTTTTGGGGTGTTTGGGTATTTTAAGGGTTCAGATATAGTTTTGGGTTATGGGGTACAGGGGTAGTTTTAGCGTTTTGGGATAGGTATGGGCTTTGGGGTACAGGCGTATTTTTAGGGTTCAGGGCTAGGTTTGGGTTTTGGGGTATAGGGGTATTTTTAGGGTTCAGGGGTAGTTTGGGGTTTTGGGGTACAGGGGTATTTTAAGGGTTCATGGCTAGGTTTGGGTTTTGGGGTACAGGGGTATTTTAGGGTTCAGGGGTAAGTTTGGGTTTTGGGGTACAAGGTTATTTTTATGGTTCAGGGCTAGGTTTGGGTTTTGGGGTTCAGGGGTATTTTTAGGGTTCAACCACAACGCTGGAAACAACGACATCACCCCTTCACAAGACCTCTGCAACTCCCTCGCCTCCTTCTTCCACAACAAGATCGCGAACATACACAACAGCTTCAGCACTCAACCGACGCACGCCACGACCGAACCACCGCCCCCCACCACCACCCTCCGCGCCTGGACCCCGATCAGCACCGAAGACACCGTCCGCACGATGAACTCCATCCACTCTGGAACTCCGACCGACCCTTGCCCTCACCCCGTCTTCAACAATGGACGACGCTGTCATCGCACCCCACCTGCGGGACATCATCAACACCTCCTTCAACACCGCTACCTTCCCGGAGAGCTGGAAGCGCGCCGAACTCAGCGCTCTACTAAAGAAGCCATCAGCCAACCCCACCGACCTCAAGAACTACCGGCCCATCTTGCTGCTCCCGTTTCCTGCAAAAGTCATCGAGAAGACCGTCAACAAGCAGCTGGCCGCCTTCCTCGAGACAAACGGATCCCTCGACCTCTCGCAGTCTTGCTTCCGGGCCAACCACAGCACCGAGACCGCCCTGATCGCAGCAACCGATGACATCCGAGCCCTGCTCGACAACGGAGAAACAGCGGCCCTCATCCTCCTAGACCTCTCCGCAGCCTTCAACACTGTCTGCCACCGTACCCTAGTACAGCGCCTCAGCAGCGTCGGAATCCAGGAGAAGGCACTGGAGTGGATCCTCTCCTTCCTCGCCGGAAGGACACAGAGAGTCCGCCTCCACCCGTTCAGATTAGAAGCCACCGAAGACATCTGCGGCGTTCCTCAAGGCTCCTCGCTCAGTCCAACCCTCTTCAACGTCTACATGAGTCCCCACGCAGCCATCGCACGCCAGCACAACCTCAACATCATGTCCTACGCCGACGACACCCAGCTGATCCTCTCCCTCACCAACGACCCCGCCACGGCTAGAGCCAACCTACACGAAGGGATGAAAGAGGTAGCCGAATGGATGAAGAACAGCAGCCTGAAACTGAACTCGGACAAGACAGAAGTCCTCATCCTGGGATCCTCACCCTCCACCTGGGACGACTCCTGGTGGCCCCCGCCCTAGGCAGCGCACCCAAACCAACAGACCACGCACGCAACCTGGGCTTCATCCTGGACTCCTCCCTCTCCATGACCAGACAAGTCAACGCCGTCTCCTCGTCGTGCTTCAACATCCTACGCATGCTACATAAGATCTTCTGGTGGATCCCCACCGAGACCAGGAAGACGGTCACCCAGGCCCTCGTCACCAGCGGACTGGACTACGGCAACTCCCTCTACGCCGGAACCACCGCCAAACTCCAGAAGAGACTCCAGCGGATCCAGAACGCCTCAGCACGACTCATCCTGGACATCCCCCGTCACAACCACATCTCCGGACACCTGAGAGACCTGCACTGGCTCCCGGTCAACAAGAGAATCACCCTCCGTCTCCTCACCCACGCACACAAAGCCCTGCACAACCAAGGCCCAGGATACCTCAACAGCCGCCTCAACTTCTACGCTCCGAAACGCCAGCTTCGATCAACCGGCCACGCCCTCGCCGCCGTTCCCCGCATCCGAAGAGCCACCACAGGGGGAAGGTCCTTTTCCTACCTCGCGCCAAGACCTGGAACTCCCTCCCGACCCACCTCCGCCTGACCCAGGACCACCTCGCCTTCAGGAAGCAGCTCAAGACCTGGCTGTTCGAGCAGTAGCGGACCCCCCTCCCCTAGCGCCTTGAGACCCTCCGGGTGAGTAGTGCGCTATACAAATGCTTTGATTGATTGATTGATTGAGGGGTAGGTTTGGGTTTTGGGGTACAGGGGTATTTTAAGGGATTAGGGCTAGGTTTGGTTTTTGGGGTACAGGGGTATTTTAGGGTTCAGGGGTAGGTTTGGTTTTTGGTGTACAGGGGTATTTTTAGGATTTAGGTATAGGTTTGGGTTTTGGGGTACAGGGTATATTTATAGGGTTAAGATGGGTTAGTGTTTAAGGGTGTTGGGGTATTTTAAGGAGTAAGGGTGGGTTTTGATTATGGGGTGCAGGGGTGTTTAAAGGGAGCAGGGTGGATACCTGAGCTGGGATGTACAGAACCTAGGAAGAAAAAACTATGAAATATTTGACACAACTGGCACCCCGCACACACTCACACCCCCAGCACACTATATGAGACATGGCTTGAAGGGCGTAATGTATAAACAACAGTTGATGGACAGATTGCAGAACAATGTCATACATTCAACCCAATACAAAGATCTGGGCTTAAATCCATCATGTGTATTTGCACTCCACACTACCCCAGTCCAGATATAGCATTATGCAAACAAGCCTTGACCCCGTGCCTCATGGGAACATTCCAGACCAAAATACCAAGCCATGTCTTTCCTGGATCGACCGATTTTTGGCTATCAGCTATCTTCAGCCAGGAAACCTTGACTCTGGTGGTGTGGAGAGCATGGGACTCACGTCTGAGCATACCCATCACACTCGGGTGATAAATATAAAAACAACAGTTGATGGACAGAATGCAGAACAATGTCATACATTCACCCCAGTACAGAGATCTGGGCCTAAGTCCATCGTTTTTTTGCACACCACACCACCCCAGTTCAGACATGGCAATATGCAAATCAGCCTTGACCCTGTGCCTCATGGGAACAGTCCAGCCCGAAGGGCGGAACGTACCACACGCCCCCAGGATTTGTCATGCCCCCCCAGCACACGCCCATAGCACAACGCAGACACGTCCACAAGGGACTGCTTTGCTGGCACGGTTCTTTTACTTTTTAAATGTATATGGTGGGCGTCTGCATAACCTATGTACTTCTGCTGCAACTGCCCTTTCCAACGCTGTATTGGGTGTTGTGATTGGTGCTGTGGTTCCTGAGATTACCCGCCTCAAAGGTTTGGGCTCTCTCTTTATTATATTAGTATGGATATGCTTTTACCACGCATACATTTACAACGAAATTCGTTGTAAATGCATGAACGGTAAAAGCATGTTTTTTTTTAATGTTTGGATAAGGAAAGTATGGGTATAGGGGTATATGTTTTGGGGTACTGAAGTATATGTTTTGGGGTGTTTGGGTATTTTAAGGGTTCAGATATAGTTTTGGGTTATGGGGTATAGGGGTATTTTTAGGGTTCAGGGGTAGTACTGGCCCTCTGTCTGACGCCAGCCTGGGCTACGACCAATTTTGCAGCTGGTTCACTAAGGCGCTTGACAGATTGGTACCTGTTATCGCAAGTAAATCCAGCTCCAGGCAGTCGAGCCCTTGGTACGACAGTGCTCTCCGCGCTCTGAAGGGCTCGTGTAGGCGGGCAGAAAGGGAGTGGCGGAAGGCGTACGATGCCGTTAAAAAAACCGCGTATTTGGCCTCTGTTAAGCTCTATCATCGAGCTATTCGTAGAGCCCGCGCGGCGTTCTACGCAATGGATTTCCGTAACAGCCACAACCCCTCGAAGACCATCTTTAAAGCTTTAAAAAATTTGATGGCTAATAGAACGGCTCCGCCTGTGGATCGTTCTACCTCACAGTGTGAGATTTTGGCCGCTTTCTTTTTGGAGAAAGTTAAGAACATTTATCTGTCGTTTCCCAGCACTACGTTGCCACTTTCTCCTCGGAACGACCTTTGCAGCCGCCCGGTATTACATTCTCTCCCTACTCTCTCTTGGGATGGGTTTGTCAAGCAGGCACAACGAGTCAAGTCCGGCTCCCCGGCGGACCCGCTCAGACCTGCCCTCTTTAGAGATCCGTCTTTTCAGGGGCGCACGGTAGTGTGTTCACTAATCAATCTTTCCTTGACTTCAGGCACTGTTCCTGCCAAGTGGAAGCAGGCGGTGGTTTCCCCGATCCTGAAAAAACCATCATTGGATCCTCTAAAACCGGAAAACTATCGCCCGATTTCATTCCTTCCCTGGCCGGCCAAAGTCATGGAGGCCCATGTCAACCTAGCCTTATCTGAGCATCTGGCCCTGGCCAATGTCCTCGATCCTACGCAGAATGGGTTCCGTGCTGGGCACAGCACGGAGACCGCCCTTCTGGCAATGGTAGAACATCTGCGGAGTGTGTTGGATGCAGGTCAAACGGCAGCGCTTATTTTATTAGATCTTAGCGCTGCCTTTGACACAGTGTCCCATCGCATCCTTCTACACCGCTTGGAGGACATTGGCATTTGTGGCCCCGCTCTGCAGTGGTTCCGTTCCTTCCTCAGCGATCGCTCCTTCTGCGTTGCCACCCCTCCTTTTCAGTCCAAATTCCATCAGTTGGACCTGGGGGTTCCCCAGGGCTCCTCGCTGAGTCCCACGCTTTTCAATCTCTACGTGCGGCCGCTGGCTGATGTCGCCAGGCAGTGGGGCCTTACTATGGTCTCATATGCCGACGACACACAGCTAGCGGTCACGATCAGCGGGGATGCCGAACTGGATGCCCCCAGGTTCCGAGATGGGCTGAGAGAGGTGGCCAGCTGGATGAATAACAACTGTCTCCAGCTGAACGTGAAAAAAACTGAGGTGATGATCGTGGGAAGAGGAACGGACTGCTGGGGGGACAATTGGTGGCCTCGGTGATGGAGCTCAGAAACCTGGGAGTATGGCTCGACCACACCTTATGTTTTACCACCCACACTAAGAGAGTGGCAGCATGCTGTTTTGGTGTTCTGCGTGGACTGAGGCCGGTGCTCAAATTTTTCGATGCTCCGACGAGACAGTTGGTCATCCAAGCGACGATCATCTCCCGGCTGGACTACGCCAGCTCGCTCCTGCTGGGAGCTAACCAATCTGAGATCGTTCGCCTGCAGCGCGTCCAGAACGCGGCTGCGAGAGCAGTGGTGGGTCTGCCGAGGTCCTGTCCCACGTCCAATACTCTGCGGTCCCTACACTGGCTACCAGTGAAAAGCCGAATCCATTTTAAGGTACTCAGCCTCGCTTTTAAAATTTTAAAAGGATCGGCACCTGAGATCCTCAATAATCTTCTATCCCCTTATGTCCCGACTCGCTCCCTCAGATCTCTTGGGCAATCCCTTGCGGTTACCCCGCGTTTCAGGCTTAGCCGGATGGGCGGGCGCTCCTTCCGTGTGAGAGCTGCGGCTCTCTGGAATTCTCTCCCTTTGGAAATCCGCCTCTTAGAGGATCTACTAGCATTTCGTAGGGCCGTGAAAACCTACCTGTTTTAAACTTTTTATGTTGGTCTTCACTTTTGTTTTCCTTGCGTTGTGTTATGTTCACCTTTTCCATGCGCCAGGACGCTCCTTCGCTGGAGCAGCTGCGCGCAAAATAAAAAATAAAATGTAGCTAACATAGTATTGGGTTTTGGGGTACAGGGGTATTTTAATGGTTCAGGGCTAGGTTTGGGTTTTGGGGTACAGGGGTATTTTAGAGTTCAGGGGTAGGTTTGGGTTTTGGGGTACAGGGTTACTTTTTATGGCTCAGGGCTAGGTTTGGGTTTTGGGGTGCAGGGGTATTTTTAGGGTTCAGGGGTAGGTTTGGGTTTTGGGGTACAGGGGTATTTTAAGGGTTCAGGGCTAGGTTTGGGTTTTGGGGTACAGGGGTATTTTAGGGTTCAGGGGTAGGTTTGGTTTTTGGGGTACAGGGATATTTTTAGGATTTAGGTATAGGTTTGGGTTTTAAGGTACAGGGTATATATTTATAGGGTTAAGATGGGTTAGTGTTTAAGGGAGTTGGTGTATTTTTAGGAGTAAGGGTGGGTTTTGATTATGAGGTGCAGGGATATTTAAAGGGAGCAGGGTGGACACCCAGGGCTGGAATGTACAGAATCTGGGAAGAAAAACCAATGAAATATTTAACATAACGCGCGACCTGCACACGCCCACACCCCCATCACACGATATGAGACATGGCATGAAGGGCAGAATGTAAAAACAACAATTGATGGACAGAATGCAGAACAATGTCATACATTCACCCCAATACAGAGATCTGGGCCAAAATCTATCATTTTGTTGGCACTCCACAACACCCCAGTTCAGACATAGCCATATGTAAATCAGCCTTAACCCTGTTCCTCATGGGAACATTCCAGGCCGAACTGCCAAGCCATGTCTTTCATGGACCACACTCAAGCATCCTAGGACACCCTTAAAATACCCCTGTACCCCAAAACCAAACCTACCCTGAACCCTAAAAATACCCCTGTACCCCAAAACCCAAACCTAGCTCTGAACCCTAAAAATAACACTGTACCCCCAAACCCAAACCTACCGTTGTACCCTAAAAATACGCCTATACCCCAAAACCCAAACCTATCCCTAAACCCTAAAACTACCCCTGTACCCCATAACCCAAAACTATATCTGAACCCTTAAAATACCCAAACACCCCAAAACATATACCTTAGTACCCCAAAACATATACCCCTATACCATACTTTCCTTATCCAAACATTAAAAAAAACATGCTTTTACCGTTCATGATTTTACAACGAATTTCGTTGTAAATGTATGCGTGGTAAAAGCATATCCATACTAATATAATAAAGAGAGAGGTGAAGTGTAGCTCACTGGTTAGAGGAGGCAGACCTGGAAGCAGAGGTCAGCCCGGCTCCAGGGTTCAATTTCTGGCTCGGCGGGGTCTTGAGTCCTAAAATGTCCATGGACTCGACAATTCTCGCTCCGGTGCCTACTCGATTCACGGGTTCACACTCTGCGACTCTGGGCAATAGCTTGCTTAATCTCCAGAACGGCCCCTCGCGGCGGGATGCCTGGCTTTCACCTTGCGGATACCCTGCCGGGGTTATCTCACAGGGGAATACCAGGATGGGTTCCCTAAGCAAGCGCTAAGAAACCGCTCGGTGATTTGCGCTATATAAATTCCTGTACATTTACCCCCAAACCTAGCCCTGAACGCTAAAACTACCCCTGTACCCCATAAACCAAAACTATATCTGAATGCTTAAAATACCCAAACACCCCAAAACATATACCTCAGTACCCCAAAACCCATACTTACCTTATCCAAACAATTAAAAAAAACATGCTTTTACCATTCATGCATTTACAACGAATTTCGTTGTAAATGTATGCGTGGTAAAAGCATATAAAATGTAATGCCATGTGCTATAATGGCATTGCGGAGTGATAGTACTTTCATAATGAAAGTATGCGGAGTGATTGTCTGCGGAAAGAAAGTTGCGGAATAATGGGTGCTTACCCTCCCCGGTAAGTACATTGGTGGCACGGCGGCCCACATCTCCAGCAACATACTCATATTTTTCCACCACCGATTTGAAAAATGAACAGGTCTCTCTCATTGATGGCCAGCACCGACATACGCTTTTAGACACACCTCCCACCACAAGTTCTAGAATTGCGAACTTTAGAGCTGGAGAGCTACGTTCGAATCTCGGCATCAGGTCAACATCCTGTGATTCCAAGAAAATTGCTTTGTCTCCCCGTGCCTACCACAAATTAATGTGTTCTTCTGTAATGTAAATCGTGCTCATGCCATGTTGTCGAGTTCGCGCTATATAATATTGCAAGGAAAAATAAAGTAGGGAAACTCGAGTTTACACACTACTGAACGCGCACTCTTAAGTGCATCAGCAGTACACTGTGAATCGGAGCGTTTCACAGGCCTGTCACAGATAAGAAATGCTATCAAAACGAAATCCTACAAAACAATATACTACTGGCCGGCAGCAATTCATACCCGGACAACGTCGGGACGGGCTGCTAGTGTTATATATATTCCTATGTAATGCATGTTATATTGGACCCGTTGGAGGCAGCAGCCACGGGTACAATACTAAAACCAGTTGTAAGACGCCCCGATTGACTCTGCAGTGAGGGAGCCGGGGTTCTTGAATCTCCAACCCTGGTTGGAATCGTCATACAAACCCCGTCACTGTTCGTATTGGCCTTTGTTTGTTGGTCTGGAGAGAAATACAGAAGCAATCATTTGAATACATTTCCATACACAGTGAAGTCCAATGGGTCTCCACAGGAAGCGACCAGGAGAATTGTAATGAAGTAAAAGATGTATTAACAAAATGTAATCAAATTAGTGTTGTTAATTCATTAAGTAGTCGGAATTTAAGCATCATCATTACAGTGTTAAATGGTCTAGAAGCTGATATTTTAGCATAATGAAAAATAAGACAGGAACAATAACAACATAATGCAAAAAAGATATCACACAAGTGTGTTCCATGGAGGAAAATCCCCTGGTCTAAATAAAGCAATTGCTCAATGGGTTAGGCAAATAAGGCAAGGAGTCAGTATCAGAACCCAAGTAAAGATCCCTGATGAGAGAATAAGAATGCTTCGACAAGGAGCTTTTGTAATTGGGCAGTGGAGATCAGCAGAGGCAAGAAAGCTCTTCTCAGCTTGAAGTCAGCATGCATCTACTCTCTAGGCTAAGGAGCGCATAACGTCTCAAAACATTTTTGCTAAATTTGCGTTTTAGCACACCTGAAGGCCTGGAGTAGGTGAACTCCCGGATTTCTCAGGACAGCACAATGGTCAATGCATTGCAACTTCCTTGAGATGCTACTTCGGACCGACTGTCTAATACAGTCATCTCTTCCCACGAGTCACACTCCCATCCTGGCACACCTTCTTTTCGGTGACAATCTAACTATCAGTCATCTAATACATAACAATATACTATTCTCTAGCAACCAACAAAGGCATCTGGAAAAACAGCATCTGCAGGCAAAACACACAATGTACAAACCAAGCAGAATGAAATGTGCAGGATTTTCAGCTCTAATTGTGTAAAATACGACATTCAAAATGGCAGCAAAAGCACACCTAACTTTGGTTGTACAGCATGTGAGCTTGGATACTGCGTGCAATGGCTAAGTGCGGTCACCTATTCCAATTTATGCATTTATTATGCACACACATTGTATGTGTTAGTTCTGGCAATATGCATTTATGCTACTCTGATTTCCCCCTCTGATGGCTATAATAACCATCACACCACACACAAATGAACCTTCAAGCACACCTCATTACTCTGCTTAGTCCAACACTCTGGGGCATATTATCAACAACTAGTGATATTTATCGCTAAAAAAGCTTAGCAAAACTTTTTCTATCGCCGTGCATCGCCGGATTTTACCGCAGAGATAACGTGCTATTAGCAACGTTTATCTCAAATGCGATGAAATGTCCGGCGATAGCGCCAAAATGCGTGAATATCGCTGGAAATTCAGAGAAATTCTGGCATTATCGCTAATATGATCTTAACCTGAATATCCACCTCCCATTGGTTATACAGGTTAAGAAGTGGTCTGAGTAGGCGTTAGGTTATGGCAATATTCGCGCAATTTTTTTTATCGCTACGCCTGCGTTGATAATAGGCGATAGCGATGTTAGCGACTGCTTTCAGTCGCTAACAGGTTGGGTACGCCCACTTTGCATGTCATTAGCGATAACTATCGCTGACATGCAAAGAGGGCCCCAAACCGCTCGCTATCACCTAAAAGCTGTCGCTAACTGATGTTAGCGACAGCTTGCTAATAGGGCGGTGAAATTATCGCCGCTTTGCGGCCGAAAACAGTCGTAAAAGCGGCGATAATCATAATAGGCATTTATACAGTCCCTACAAATCCACTACCAATACTTTAAAGCCATGTCCAATGGCAGAAATTCCATTACCTGAGGTTTCAAGAACACTTTCTGTTTTTAAATCTTCTAATTCAAGCTTAAACGAAGAAATGTTCTTCGCAAATTCCTCTATTAGCTCTTATTGGGTATGTAAGTACAGCAGTGCTGCACATTCAGCACTGCTGCACTTTCAGCATCTTACAGACTCCTCATTTCTTTGCTAACAATATATTTAAAGCCAGTTTCTCTTGCAAAACCATACACCAAATAGCTACAAATTAAGGGCCTCATTTACAATATTTTGACGCACTGCAGCGCAGCAAGTCTTCCTGCTGCGCTGCCGTGCATCAAAATTAGAGGGCAGGAATGCGCAGTATCTACAAGATACGGCGCATTCCTGTCCTTCTCCCCTGCGTCAACGCACAAGTAGTAGCCATGTTCCAACGCAGACACCATTGTGTCATATTGCAAGGGTGCCTGTATTGCGGGGATGATTGTTTCTTCCTGCAAAAAAAACAATAATTGATGGCATCAGGAAAGAAAAAGGAGAAATAAAAGCATTTCCCCTCATTTCACCACTCCTATGGGGAGGTGTCATATTCTGACGCAGTCCCAGCTTTACAAAACATTGTAAATCTGGGAATGAGTCAGGTTCCCTGGATGTTGCCTGGTAAAGAAGTCCCTAACTGTCTCCATTTCTATGCCTCATGTATAAGGGTTCAATCTCTTATTTGAAAGAATAAGATTATAAATCGATAAATACGTATGTTGCTGGAGATGTGGGCCGCCGTGCCACCAATGTACTTACGGGGGAGGGTAAACACCCATTATTCCGCAAATTTCTTTCCGCATACCATCACTCTGCATACTTTCATTACGAAAGTACCATGACTCCGCAATGCCATTATAACGCATGGCATTACATTTTATATGCTTTTACCACGCATACATTTACAATGAAATATGTTGTAAATACATGAATGATAAAAGCATGTTTTTTTTAATTGTTTGAAAAAGGTAAGTATGGGTATAGGGGTATATGTTTTGGGGTACTGAGGTATATGTTTTTGGTTGTTTGGGTATTTTAAGGGTTCAGATATAGTTTTGGTTTATGGGGTACAGGGGTAGTTTTAGCGTTTAGGGATAGGTATGGGTTTTGGGGAACAGGCGTATTTTTAGGGTTCAGGGCTAGGTGTGGGTTTTGGGGTATAGGGGTATTTTTAGGGTTCAGGGGTAGTTTGGGGTTTTGGGGTACAGGAGTATAATAAGGGTTCAGGGCTAGGTTTGGGTTTTGGGGTACAGGGGTATTTTTAGGTTTCAGGGCTAGGTTTGGGTTTTGGGGTACAGGGGTATTTTAGGGTTCAGTGGTAGGTTTGGGTTTTGGGGTACAGGGTTACTTTTTATGGTTCAGGGCTAGGTTTGGGTTTTGGCGTGCAGGGGTATTTTTAGGGGTCAGGGGTAGGTTTGGGTTTTGGGGTACAGGGATATTTTAAGGGTTCAGGGCTAGGTTTGGGTTTTGGGGTACAGGGGTATTTTATGGTTCAGGGGTAGGTTTGGTTTTTGGGGTACAGGGATATTTTTAGGATTTAGGTATAGGTTTGGGTTTTGAGGTACAGGGTATATTTATAGGGTTAAGATGGGTTAGTGTTTAACCACATGGCTGCTAGGTGTTTTCCCGTCCTGCGCTGAAAAACCAAAATCACCATTATTCATGACGAGCTGGCCTTGTCATCCGCGCACGGCAGGTAAGCGCCATGACGAGCCCAGCTCGTCATTAGCTTCGAAGGGGTTAAGGGAGTTGGTGTATTTTGAGGAGTAAGGGTGGGTTTTGATTATGGGGTGCAGGGATATTTAAAGGGAGCCGGGTGGACACCCGGAGCTGGAATGTACAGAATCTGGGAAGAAAAAACAATGAAATATTTGACACAACGCGCGACCCGCACACGCCCACACCCCCAGCACACAATATGAGACATGGCATGAAGGGCAGAATGTAAAAACAACAGTTGATGGACAGAATGAAGAACAATGTCATACATTCACCCCAATACAAAGATCTGGGCCAAAATCTATCATTTGTTTGGCACTCCATAAATGCATGAATGGTAAAAGCATGTTTTTCTGAATTGTTTGGTTAAGGTAAGTATGGGTATAGGGGTATATGTTTTGGGGTACTGAGGTATATGTTTTGGTTTGTTTGGGTATTTTAAGGGTTCAGATATAGTTTTGGGTTATGGGGCACAGGGGTAGTTTTAGGGTTTAGGGATAGGTATGGGTTTTGGGGTAGAGGGGTATTTTTAGGGTTCAGGGCTAGGTTTGGGTTTTGGGGTATAGGGGTATTTTTAGGGTTCAGGGGTAGTTTTGGGTTTTGGGGTACAGGTGTATTTTAAGGGTTCAGGGCTAGGTTTGGGTTTTGGGGTACAGGGGTATTTTTAGGGTTCAGGGCTAGGTTTGGGTTTTGGGGTACAGGGGTATTTTAGGGTTCAGGGGTAGGTTTGGGTTTTGGGGTACAGGGTTACTTTTTATGGTTCAGGGCTAGGTTTGGGTTTTGAGGTACAGGGTTTATTTATAGGGGTAAGATGGGTTAGTGATTAAGGGAGTTGGTGTATTTTAAGGAGTAAGGGTGGGTTTTGATTATGGGGTGCAGGGGTATTTAAAGGGAGCAGGGTGGACACCCGGAGCTGGAATGTGCAGAATCTGGAAAGAAAAAACAATGAAATATTTGGCACAACGCGCGACTAGGCATGGGCGGAAAATCCGTTCCGCTCGCGGATTTTGCGGATTTTCGGGAAATCCGCAATCCGCGAGATTTGCGAATTTCCTGAAAAATCCGCAAATCCGCGAGCAGCGGATTTTGCTCGCACTGCTCGCACTGTTCGCGTGAGTTCGCGCCCCGCGAATAAGTGCGAAATTGCAGAAATACGATTTTAGCAAAACTGAAAGTAACTACTTACCAGGTTCAAAAGTTCAGGCTCATCATTAGTAGCCATTTCCTGTAGTGCTTCCTGAGGGGCCCCTCCAGAGTTCAGTTGCCAGTTGCAACTATTATGTGACCCTGCTCTGAACCTCAGAATAGTTACACATATGCCACAAAGGTCCTGAATTACAGCTAAGGGAGACAAGCAGGAGCCAGGCTGGAAGTTAAAATCCATTAATCAGCCCCTAATTCATTATTGTCAGTTGGGGCAGGGCAGGTGTTGTAACTAATTTTGCAACAATGAAAGCACTTAGCAAGTGCAAAAGATCACTAATCAGGGCGCACTAAGGAAGCAGGTGCCAGCTAAAAAAATATTCTGTGACACATTAATCAGCCCCAAATTAATTCAGGTCACTTGAGGCAGGGAAGGTGTGCTTTGCTTTGCCAAAAATAATGTACACTGGACAACCAGAGGGTGTGGTGATGAAACAGAGGGTGGCATGGGTGGGCCAGAGGGTGGCATGAGTAGTCAGAGAGTGGCAGTGGTGACAGAGAGTGGCAGTGATGAGGAAGAGTGTCCCAAACAGGTTGGACACGTAGAAACAACAAGTTCGCAAAACTTGCGACCCGACAGGTAAGTTCGCAAATTGCGAAATTGTAAAAACCCTCGCGAACTGGCAGAAACACGGGCGAACACAAAAAAAAAAAAAAATCCGCAAATTCGCGGGAATTCGCGGATTTTGCGGATTGCGAGTTTGCAAATCCGCAAATTCGCGGATTGCCAATCCGCAAAATCCGCTCATGCTTACGCGCGACCCGCACAAGCCCAGCACATGATATGAGACATGGCATGAAGGGCAGAATGTAAAAACAACAGTTGATGGACAGAATGCAGAACAATGTCATACATTCACCCCAATACAGAGATCTGGGCCAAAATCTATCATTTTTTTTGGCACTCCACAACACCCCTGTTCAGACATAGTCATATGCAAATCGGTATTAACCCTCATGAGAACATTCCTGGTTGAACTGCCAAGCCATGTCTTTTTTGGACCGGATTTAAGCATCCTTGGACCAAATTCTGTCTATCAACCGTCTTCAGCCAGGATAGCTTGACTCCAGTGGGTTGGAGAGCTTAGGACTCACGTCTGAGCATACCCATCCCACTCGGGGTGACAAATGCAAAAACAACAGTTGATGGACAGAATGCAGAACAATGTCATACATTCACCTCAGTACAGAGATCTGGGCCTAAATCCATTGTTTTATTGCACTCCACACCACCCCAGTTCAGACATGGCAATATGCAAATCAGCCTTGACCCTGTGCCTCATGGGAACACTCCAGCCCGAAGGGCGGAACGTACCACACGCCCCCAGCATTTGTCACGGCCCCCCAGCACAAGCCCACAGCACAACGCAGACACGCCCACAAGGGACTACTTTGCTGGCACGGTTCTTTTACTTTTTAAATGTATATGGTGGGCGTCTGCATGGCCTATGTCCTTCTGCTGCAACTGCCCTTTCCAACGCTGTACTGGGTGTTGTGATTGGTGCTGTGGTTCCTGAGATTACCCGCCTCAAAGGTTTGGGCTCTCTCTTTATTATATTAGTACTAGCAGCCCGTCCCGAAAATGCCATTATAACGCATGGCATTACATTTTATATGCTTTTAACATGCATACATTTACAACAAAATTCGTTGTAAATGCATGAATGGTAAAAGCATGTTTTTTAAAAATGTTTGGATAAGGCAAGTATGGGTATAGGGGTATATGTTTTGGGGTACTGAGGTATATGTTTTGGGGTGTTTGGGTATTTTATGGGGTACAGGGGTATTTTTAGGGTTCATGGCTAGGTTTGGGTTTTGGGGTATAGGGGTATTTTTAGGGTTCAGGGGTAGGTTTGGGTTTTGGGGTACAGGGGTATTTTAAGGGTTCAGGGCTAGGTTTGGGTTTTGGGGTACATGGGTATTTTTAGGGTTCAGGGCTAGGTTTGGGTTTTGGTATACAGGGGTATTTTAGGGTTCTGGGCTAGATTTGGGTTTTGCGGTACAGGGGTATTTTTAGGGTTCAGGGGTAGGTTTGGGTTTTGGGGTACAGGGGTATTTTAGGGTTCAGGGGTAGGTTTTGGTTTTGGGGTACAGGGGTATTTTTAGGGTTCAGGGGTATGTTTGGGTTTTGAGGTACAGGGGTATTTATAGGGTTCAGGGATAGGTTTTGGTTTTGGGGTAAATGGGTATTTTTAGGGTTTAGGGATAGGTTTGGGTTTTGGGGTACAGGGTAGATTTATAGGTTGAAGATGGGTTAGTGTTTAAGGGTGTTGGGGTATTTTATAGAGTAAGGGTGGGTTATGATTATGGGGTGCAGGGGTATTTAAAGTAGGGGTGGGTGGAATTGGCGCGAACTTGGTACAATAAATCCACAATATTTCCTTCCCTCAGATTTCCAATTATTAAAACAGAAACCTCATATATTCAAGGTAAAATAACATGTATTTCTACATGATAAAATGCATATAGTCATTTCACAAAAGTGAAATTAGCTTCCAGCAAGCAGTGAGAGAGGTGATGATTTTGAGATCAAGCCCCTGCAAACCATTATGGGATGAGATTAGCAGCACGGAAGTGAATATTATAGTATCCAAATAATTCTACAAAGAGCTGCAGTTCACCTCGTTCTCCCCAGTTGTCCCCAAGAGGCAAATGCAATAGCATTTAAAATATTATACATCAAGCTGCAGTTCACCTCATGGTCCCTAGATGTCCCTGATGAGGCAAATGCAATAGCATTTAAAATACTACACATCAAACTGCAGTTCACCTCATGTTCCTAGATGTCCCTGATGGTGCAAATGCAATAGCATTTAAAATATTATATATCAAGCTGCAGTTCACCTCTCCGTCCCTAGATGTCCCTGATGAGGCAAATGCAATAGCATTTCAAATATTATACATCAAGCTGCAGTTCACCTCGTCGTCCCAAGATGCCCCTGATGAGTAAAATTCAAAAACATTTAAACCCTTTCATGAATGCTAAAAATTATGCTAAGCTTATCCCATAATGCTTTGCAGGGCCTTTTAGTTGTATTTTTGCCCATAACTGTGCTTGGGGTGGTTCTAAGAGAATGGGACCTCCACTGAATTACTATTTAACCACATCGCTGCTGTGGTTATTTTTCCCCTGTGCTGGAAATTGCCATTTTGCTGGTGTCATGACGAGCTCAGCTCGTCATCAGCACAGCTCAACTGAGCCTCATGACGAGCTGAGCTCGTCATGATCATGGAAGGGTTTAAAGGGAGCAGGAATATATAGAACCTGGGAAGAAAAAACAACACTCGTGATGGAATGCCCCCAGCGATTGTCACGCCCCCAGCACACACCCACAACACAATGTAGACACGCCCACAAGGGACTACTTTGCTGGCACGGTTCTTTTACATTTTAATATCAAAGGTGTTTTTATTGAGCCAGTAAGCATGGTAAAGCATCACATTACATAGTATTCGTAATAGGGAAACCACTCGATAACGGCATGCAGGTGTGGCGTCAACACGCAGTACAATGTGGCGGAAATGATGGTTTCCAAATAAGAACAGTACGATGCTCATGAGGCAAATGGTAGGCAGGAGTGGCTAACAATTTGAACATACAACACCCGCATACCTTCCCCCTCCCCCCCCGAAACCCTCCACCCCTCCCTCCTACCCTTCCAGTGTGCCGTATGTGGGAGAGCTATCTGGTCTCTGGTCAGAAAAGAGCAGTCATGTTTACTCCTGAGGGTCCATTGACCCCAGTACTCGTGTCCGTGAGGCGAAGCAGTCGGAGATATTTTGGACAGGTTATTTCGTTGAACTCCTTAGACAGGAGAGATATAAATGGCTGCCAGACCTTTTGAAATGTATCTGCAGTTTGTGTTAGGGTGGCCTGGATGCGTTCCATGCCCAGCGTGAGCCAAAGTTTATGCAGCCATCCAGTGTGTGTGGGTTTGGTTGGTGTACCCCAGAGTGATATGATATGTTGTGTAGCTGCCTGTATAGCAATGCCCATCTGGCGGCCCCTGATGGATTTCAAGGGGAAGGTAAGTGCGTTTGGGAGTCCCAAGATGGTGTATGCGGGGAATCTTGGGATTTCGGTGTCAAAGGTTACATCTACGTCACTTAAGACAGCATCCCAGTAGGTGCGGGTTTCTTTACAGTCCCAGAGGATGTGTGTGAGAGTGCCCCGTTCCCCGCACTCCCTCCAGCATAAGTCGCTCCGGGACGGATTACCCTTGTGAAGCCGGACTGGCGTGAGGTGCCAATATGTCGCTAGTTTTACGGCCGTTTCTCTGCCTGCAGTGTTACGTGTAGTGTGCGATGCCCTGTAGTGCACCTGGCCCCATTCTTTAGGCGTAAGCGTTCTACCTAGTTCAGCTTCCCACCTTTTTTGACCTGCTGTTTTACCTGGCGCTAAAGGAGGTGTAAGCATCCTGTACAGATCAGATATTAGATATCGATCATTGTTTTTGGTCAGAAGCCACTTCTCAAAGGGGGTCAGCGGGCGTCCCACCAAGGTGACCACCATGGGGTCGGTCAGCCAATGGTGTAGTTGAAAGTACTGAAAAAGGTGAGGGTCCGTGATATCATAGCCGTTTTTGATGTCTGCGAGAGTGAGAAAGCCCTGTGTATTGAAGAGGTCCCCGGCGCAAATCTGATTTTCTGCGCCAGGGGTTCAATGTAGAGGGCAAACAGAAGGGGGGACAGGGGGCAGCCTTGTCTCGTACCACGTTGGATGTCAAAGGGGTCAGAGCGCACTCCTCCCAGCCGGACTCGAGCTTGGGGATGGTGGTAACAGCTGGCGATCCAGGAACGGAAGCGGTCGCCAAACCCAAAGCGTAGCAACACCTGCTGTAAGTATGTCCAGTCAACGCGATCAAACGCTTTTTCCGCGTCTATGGCCACAAGCACAGCGTCGGAGTCCTGGAAGTGTGTTTTATCTATGAGATGCAGCATTCTTTTGGTGTTATCGCTGCATTGGCGATTGGGCACGAAGCCTGACTGGTCAGGCTCCAGGATGCCAGGTAGGAGCGGGCCCAGCCGTGCTGCTAGGACTCCGGTGAAGAGCTTTAGGTCAATGTTGAGCAAGGAGATCGGGCGGAATGCTGAGCAGTGTGTCGGTTTCTTGCCCGGTTTGGGCAGGACGACCACCTCGGCCGCTAGCATATCGGGGGGAATAGAGCCAGGGCCCTCAAAAGAATTAAAGAGCCGGGTAAGGACAGGGGCCACAAGGTGGCAGAATGTTTTGTAAAACCCCGCCGAGAATCCATCCGGTCCGGGGGATTTTAAGGGGCGAAGCCTAGATATAGCTGCTGTGACCTCCTCCAGGCGGATGGGAGTGTCCAGCGCGGCTGCACTGGGCTGGGACAGCTCCGTGATCGTCGCCGAGGACAGGTACGTTTCAATATTCCTACGGGATGGCGCGTCAGCATCATATAGGGAGGCGTAATAGGTTCGGAACGCGTTTGCGATCTGGGGTTCCTCAGAGAGAGTGTTCCCAGAGTTGTCCGTAAGGTCAGCGATTTTTGCGTGTTGGGTCTTAGCTCTGAGGGCACTGGCCAGCAGTCTCCCCGTTCTATTGCCCCCAACATAATATGTGTGCCAAAGGCGGAGCACAGCGAATTCAGCCCTGTCCGTGTCGAGGGAAGCCAGTTGGGCTCTGGCCGCTTTCAATTGCCGCCATTTCCGCGGTGCGCCCGTGCGACTGTGCACCCTTTCCAGCTCAGCAACCTGGGTCGTGAGCTTGGTTCTCTTCTCTGTCCGAACCTTAGCCTCCTGAGCAGCAATTGCGATCAATTCCCCGCGGACTACAGATTTTAAGGCCCCCTATAACGCCGTCAACAGCACCTCTGGTGTATCGTTAACAGCCAGATAATCAACAATGCATTTGTGTAAGCGTTCTCGGGTTACTGGCCGCTGCAACATGGTTTCGCGGAGACGCCATGTTCCGCGAGGGCGGGATGGTGTTGGAGCAGTGATAGTCAGTTCTATTGCGTCGTGGTCTGAGAGCGCTGCAGGCACAATGTCAATCTCAGCCAGGTTTGAGATCAGCTCCAATGATCCAATGAAGTGGTCTAGTCTGGCGTATGTGCGATGGACGTGAGAATAGAAGGTGTATTACGTTGCTTTCGGGTGTGCGGCTCGCCATAAATCTACCAAACCCCTGTCTCGCAGCCATTCCACCCCTGCCCCAGTGAGGGCCCCGGTGTCCCCATAGCGGCGTCCAGATCTGTCTTTGTTGGAGTCCATGACTAGGTTGAGGTCCTCCCGATAAGCAGAAGTGTGTTGGATGTCTGGAGAGATTCAGAGTGCGCCTTTCAAAAACGTTTCTTGTCCCGTGTTGGGGGCATACACTGACCCCACTGTAAGTCTCATGCTGCCTAGCTGGAAAGTGTGTGCGAGAAGGCGGCCCTTAACCTCACCCGCCTTGACCCCCACCGTCCCGCGAAAGTGTCTAGATACCAAAATGGCCACCCCGGCTTTCTTGGTGGGAAGGGAGGAAAAGAATTGTTGGGGGAAGGCACGCGAGCGCATTCTGTGCCAGTCTTTGGGCAGCAGGTGGGTCTCCTGAAGCAGACAAAGGTCGGCTTCAGAGTGTTCTAAATAAGAAATGATCGCCCTTCTTTTAATGGGGTTGTGCAGGCCCTTGACGTTTAGCGTCAATAACTTCAGTTTAGGGGTAGCCATTACCACAAGGTGTGGGTCGGACAGCGTTCAGTAGAGCGGTGTCACTCAACCCAGTAGCCGGGGAGTGGGTCAGACAAAGCAAGAGGATCCTCGCTCCCGGCATGGAGCATAGAGAGTGTGTGCGTGTACCAGGTATATTTGTGCACGGCTGGAGGTGCACCCCCAGGTGGAGGTGTAGCATTGAGGTGGGTATAAACAACACTGCTGCACTATAAGAATCATTTTCCCCCCGGCACACTGGTTCCCACCCCGGTCCCCACCCCAACTGTCCCCCCAAAACACCCCAAACATTCACAGTCAGAGGCCATGAAGTTAAACTTTTGCAAACAACCCCCCCCCCCGCCCCCACCCAGTACCCATGCCCCCAAACCCAAAAGCAGATAGGAATAGTCCCTCCACCTCCAGCAGGAAATAGTGCGACTCACTGACCAACAGATGGACCTCCGGGCCCATACAGAAGACCTTGAGAACCGCTCCCGGCGGAACAACATACGGGTCTGGGGAGTTCCTCAGAAAGCGGAGGGGTCTGACGTCACTGGCTACCTGCAAACCTTATTCAGAGCTGTTCTGGGCGAGCCGACCGACTTCGAGATACGCATTGACAGGGCGCATAGGGTTGGGCTGCCCAGACGCTCCTCCGCTCCGCCACCTGACATATTGGCTTTTCTGCCCGACTTTCCGTTGAAAGAGCGGATTCTCCGGGAAGCACGTCGGGCCCAACCTCTACAGTTCCAAGGGCACTCTATAGCATTGTACCAGGACCTTCAGCCATCACCCTGCAAAAACGCAAAGAATTCAGGAAAGCAACAGACTTTCTTCGGCAACATGAGACTCCGTATTCCTGGGGACACCCGTTTAGACTCATATTCAAATGGAACGGGAAATTGCACCAGCTACGCTCACTTAAGGACACCTGCACCCTCCTAGGTATCGAGCACGACGATGATGACCTCACTCCCAGCTCGTCCCAGAGGCCCTCTGAGGGGGACTGGCAAATGGTGAAGCGCAGGAGATCGCCCTCACACCACCTGAAACCGGACGCCTCCATCATCACGCAGGAACGAGCGACGGCGGTGGCAGAAGTAGCCAAAGAAACCTCTCCTTCTGGGTGAACTCTGTAATGTCGGGGAGATCACTCTTAGCTTCACTCATCTCCAAGAGAGGGGTTCTTTTACATTTTAAATGTATATGGTGGGCGTCTGCATAGCCTATGTCCTTCTGCTGCAACTGCAGAGTTTACCTGGCCAAAAGGTGCAAGTTCTCTCTTTATAATAGTAGTATGGATAAAAAACACTCAAATCTTTCTGTCTATAAGCTAAGCAATATACCACAGGTGATTCCATATTAAAGTGGACTTTGGTGGTAAGTTACATCCTTACGCAGCCGAAGCAGGTAAATGTGCACATATATAGCCATCTTTAGCATCTATGGCGTGTGCGTATTCTTGCATTAATCTAGCAGGGGTGTAACCGAGACTCCAGCAGCCCACAGCAGAGTGGGTGGCCCAGCAGCATGTCTGCTTGTAAATGTGTGTTTACTGCATTTCCAAACTGTGCTTCCCTGTGCAGTGTGCTGGGGTTGCCAGATATCTGCCTGAAGACAAATAAAATCACAACCTGATGGTTTCTCTTTCAGGCAGAGCCTGTGTGTGTGGCAGAAACCCTCATTAGAGAGTGGAAGCCCCTGCCCCCCCTCCCAACCCCCTGAGATTATTACAAAGCAGGACGCAAGAGGCGCACAGAACTGGTCAGGAAAGTGCTGACAACAGTACATTGTTGTGAGAAAGTCATTCTTTCGGCTATGATGACCCCCATTTTTTTTATTGGTACTGGTTGTAACTGACTCTGATTGTCCTTTGGGCTCTGCTTGTCAGGCCCTGGGCCAGTACTCAAGATTAGCAGTGTTTAGATATACTTTCAATTATTATGCAAATTCAACTTAGGAATTAAAGGTACTTCTAAAGTGGCAACATACCTTATTTTTACATATAAGTCAGCACTACCAACAGCTCCTCATCCCCATTAATAAAACAAAAACCTTACATGCCCTTGCCATAAGAAACAAATAACTCCATCTTCACATGCAGAAATGTATAGAATCATACCAAAAACATGCAAATATAGCACACAGTGAGAGATGTGATGGTTTTTATGTCCTCCTTAACCTAGGGAGAGAACAAAGCAGATGCCTTGAACACAAAGTGCACATCATGCTGAACAATTTGGTGGTGGTCCAATCCTCCTAGGACCACCCCAAGTACAGTTTTGGGCAACAATACAATCCTAACCAAAGGCCCTGCAAAGCATTATGGGAAGATATTCTAGAGTGCAGTGAATATTATAGTATCCAATATCAAAACATTCCTCTAGGGGCAGGCTCTCAGGCTCAGCTGAGAGCAAATACTATAATATTCAGTGCACTCTAGAATCCTAATACTGCTTTGCTGGGCATTTGGTTGGCATTGTATTTTTGCCCATAACTTTGCTTGGGGTGGTCTTAGGAGGATGGGACCACCACAATCATTGAGCATGAGATGCTCTTTGTGTTCAAGGCATCTGCTTGGTGCTCCCACTAGGTTAGGGGGGACCCCAAAATCATCACCTCTCTTATTGACTGATTTTTGTCAAAGCTCACTTTTGTGAATTAATTACATGCTTTTTAGCATGTAAAAGTAAAGTTGTTTTAACAAAGAATGGCGAGCGCAACAGCTTACACCAGAACATTTGCATGAATTCCATGTTATGCATACAAACAAAAAAAAATCTAGTGTTTCCAATGGAATGTTGAATTAATACCACAGAAATCTCACATATCTTTAATACATTTTCAATTAACTATCTTTACATGCTAAAATGCATATAATCATCTCACAAAAACACAAATTGGAATCCCAAAGAAAAGACCTCGCTTCAAAAGGGAAAGAGAACACCCAGAGCACCAGTCCACTGCTAACCACCACAGTATAAGATGCCGGAAAGAGCAATAAGTTTAAAGTTAACAATCGTAGAATACAAATATCTACATTGGGGAAATTGTTCATGAGGTCTTCAATAGCAGCACCACCAGGTGGTCAGAACAACAACAAATACTACTAACACCAGAGTATGAGTCCAAGGGAGGAGATGCCATCCTAAACAGGGGCAACACACTTAAATTGCTTGGAATTATTCCTGGGCTAAAACATTTAAATTCAGCCCACCTACTGTCTGTGGAATTTTGCCAGGACAGAAATGGCAACCCTAACGAACAAAACCTTTAGAACCTGGCAACGGCAGAGGTCACCAAGCTAATCATGACCTTTAGACAACAATTCGATACATGGGGAAAAAGGCTTTCAAAACCTGCAAAACCACGTTACCCAGACCAACTAGGTGAAAAACCCACAGAGAAGGGAAACTCAGGGCACGGCCTGGTGATAAAGCATTTTATGTTTCGACTGCAATCAATATTAAATCGGAGCAAATAGCTCCCTAAGGAACAAATGTGCAACCAATAAAACTGTCTCTACCAGCCAAAGAGGAACCTGTACTATTAGTCAACACCTATGTACATCCATCTCCGAAAGAGAAGAAAGCACACACTGCTTTGCTAACAACCATAATCAATGATGTACAAAACATCAATCCCTTCTGGAAAATCATTATAACAAGAGATTTCAATTAAAATATAGTCTACACACCAAAAGAGGATGAGAAATTAGCAGCAGATAACAAATCCTGGGATGTACAACCCCAATATCAGCTCAAGTCGGTTCGTCCCGACCTAGTAGGACAACAACTGATGATGATGCTATATAGCTAACCATGTAGCCAGTGTTAACCACGTTCACATTAGCACTGCACTTTTCACTAAGCACAACAAGCTCACATAGGGTTTTAGTTCAACCCGCCTCATCTATACCAAAACGTCCCTGTGCTCCTTCCTCATAGCGAGGGGGTTGTAGCCCGCGTAGAGACTAGGTCTGTCACGCGAGGAGGCACCCCTATGATGAAGCATGACACCTTTGGTGTGTGAGGGGAACCGTCCTTAAAGGGATTCCCCCTCCAGTACATTGCTGAGTAGACCTTGTTGCACTCTTCACTGCTCTATTTTGGACCCGTGGTCTTGTTTCTGTGTTTTGCTGAGACACGTCAGTGCTGCTGTCACACTCCCTTCAAGGAGGGGCCAGTAGGGAAGACAGGGGGCTACTGGGCATCTATCGTAGGAGTTGAGGTTGTTTGCCTCTGATATCCTGGGGTCTGTTCTACTATGGCTTTGCAGAATGAGTTAAGTACTCACCTTTTAGAATTGACTCTCAGGCTAGCAAGGGTGAGCAGTTTCAGGCCGCTGTTGGATGTTGAGGCTCAGCACACTCAGCAATTAACCAACAGACACTGTAACTTGAAGGTCTAAACCAGTGCTTGTGTGTGATAAAAGAAAACAATTTCACCACAATTGCCACTATTATGTCTGCTGAACACTTTTCAGAATGGGTGCCTCCAATGTGCGAGTGCCTGCACGTTTAAATTCAAAAACAAAACTCCTGATGGAGCAAAAGAAGCACTCAACGGGTTTCAGAAATACCAATTTATTGCCAGACAGACGCTTTTCGGCAGGGGTTTGCCCTTTTCAATGCTGGTGACGCTGCATATTACACCCGCAAATATGCGATTTCGCAAATAGCGATTTTTGCATTTGGGATGATGAATCCCAAATGCAAAAATTGCCCTCGCAAAATCTGGCCCTTTGCGAGCCGATTTTTCGTTCATGAATCTGGCTGTATATTTCTATAAATCAGAATTTGAGAAGTCCAACCTCAAATCTTGACTTTTTGCCGTAATAGTTGTACCGAACGCTGGAAGTTCTGTAAATGTTCATGTAGGCCAGTGCAATAGTGATTTTTACCAGACCATTGGCCTAAATAGAAGTGGACTTACATGTGGAAGAGTAAATACTGCTGTAATCAGGTCAGTGCTAATGAGTGTTAGGGTGAGCTTCACATATGTGATTTCTTATATATAAAAATTTCTCCCCATCAGCTCCACAAATTTGGTAAAAAACATAACTGAATACATGATAATGTTAAAGCGCATACATGTTATCAGAGAGGTGAACCGTTCATGTGGTTGTTACATGAATTGCAATGCACCATTTAAAGTAACACAGCCTCCTTCAATAAATAATCCAAACTTGGAGATAGCCAATAGCTGAAAATCGCAACAATATTGTAACACTATACAATTTCTGACGTTTAATTTTGTTTTAACTTCTAACGACATTTGGCTGCCGTAGTAACAATACTTTTGAATCCTTGAGCAAGAATCATTTTCACTTCTCTTCTATATACAGCTTTATCTTTCTGTTGGCAAGACCTATTGTCTACAATACATTGATCAACATTAGAGTGGGCTTTGGGTCAGCCCCTTACTCATGACTGGATGGCTTTGCTGTCTTTCGCTCTTTCCTGCCCCTGAGTCAATGGCCTTTTGTCCATATTCTTGTGTTTGTCCACTCAGGAGCATTTCGGTCTCACTGTGCTCCGATATATCTTGCCACTGCTGATCCCAGACTTTGCTATGCAGTGGCCGTGAGGGACTATTTTTTTCTCTGTCTCTACATCCGTCCCTCCATACTGCTGCTTTCTCCCCACTCAGTGCCCTCTCGCCACCCAACCCTCTTGTTTTACTTTTTAACAATTTCTTTTACTTTTTGCTGTCTGCTGCGCTATCAGTGAGTGGTCAATCAAAATGTTTTTGACCATTTCTCAATGACCGCCTGTAGGTGCGCATGCACACGGATGTGTAGTGGGTACCTAAGAAGGGAGTTCATTTTATTTTGGTATGTCCAGTTGAAAGATGACTGTTGGCACATCAGAAAAAAAAGAAAAAAAGCCAGAAGGGGAAAAGGGAAGTGCACCCTGAAATTTAGCAGCATTTTGCGGTACTTTATTTAGCAGTTTATGCCCCCGGAGCCCGCCGCACACTGGGCAACGTCCAAAATGCAACAAATGTTGGGGCATATTACCAAGGGCATTATCGCCGCATAAGTGGGACTTTTACCCGCTAATGCAGCGATAATTTTATCGCCCTATTACCAAGCTGTCGCTAACACCAGTTAGCGACAGCTTGTAGGCGATAGCGGGCATTTAGGGGCCCACTTTGCATGTCAGCGATAATTATCGCTAATGACACGCAAAGTGGGCGTGCCAAGATGTTAGCGACTGAAAACATCTCTAACTCCTATTAACAACTTTTGGAAATATTCGCGCTAACAAGGTGGATAACATGGCTAAGAGCATTGTCACGATAATGCATGAATATCACTGATTTTTCAGCGATATTCATGCATTTCGCAGGATTTTTACTGCTTTTGAGATAAACCTTGATAATATCAAGGTATCTCAGCGGTAAAAATCCTCGGTGCTCGGCGATATTTTTTTCCCGCTAACCAAGCAATAGCGATAATTATCGCTATTGCTTGGTAATATGCCCCATTATTCTGTAACGTTAACCAAATGTTTAAAAGGAAAACATCATTCAAGTACAAATACAAAATCAAATCAAATCTTCGAAGCTCTTTATTCCTTCAAAGATTTGATTTGATTCTGTATTTGTACTTGAATAAAGTTTTCCTTTTAAATATTTGGTTAACGTTACAGAATAACATTCGTTGCATTTTGGACGTGGCAGTCCATATGAATATTGAGTAACTTTTGTAGAAATTGGCACCTTAATAGGGCTTGTGAATAGTGCGTCCCAAAAAAATCAGGTTCTGTTTTCTTTGCATAGTTTTCCACCTGACAGGGGCTAGTCAGGATTTGTGACAGCACCTGATTATAAATGAGTACAATTGATTAAAATAGTACACATTTTAGGAGTGCAGGCTATCACACTCTAGTCTATTGTTAAAAACCTGACTTAGCCATAATAGTCAATGGGAGGTAGAGTCTAAGGCTGAATCCTCCCCTGCCTATTAGCAAGCTTTACGTTAGTGATAAAAGTTTTATCGCTGTTTTACTTGTGTTTTTGGTGGATTTCGCCGCTATTGCTGGATCGTTTATCGCATTGGAGATATACGTTGGTAATAACGCACTATCCCCGCAATAGGATCCAGCGATAGACGTTGATAAAATAATATGCGCTAAAAGCGATTTGCGATATTTTTCGCACACCCTTGATAATATGCCCCTACGTGTTCTAAGTATTCCCCAGGACCGTTCATCCAAATGTGTATAGATACATAAAGACCCATATATAGACTTGCAAAAGAGGGCGAAGATTTTGCACCAATGGCCACGCCTTGGATTTTGTGAAACCATTCGTCATTATGTGTAAAGATGCTGTTGTCTAGTACAAGCTGAATTAGATCCAGTAACATTTCCATGTGCTCATAGAGTGCTGCTGGTCATGTGTCTAGAAAGTGTTGTACGGCCTTGATACCTTGGTCCATAGGTATGCATGTGTAAAGTGAACACACATCTAATGCGGCTAGGTGGTGTCTCTCTACCCATTCAAAATCTACAATTTTACTCAATAAATCACGAGTATCTTTTAGGTATGATGGTAAGTTGCTTACCAGTGACTGATCAATGTACTCAGATTGTACCTCGGTACCGGATTCTGTCCCTATCCCCAAGATGATGGGTCTAACAGGGGGAAACCTGGGGGCATATTAACAAGGGCAATATCGCCGCTTTAGCGACACTTTTTGCTGCTAAAGCGGCGATATTTTTATCACCCTATCAGAAAGCTGTCGCTAACAGCAGTTAGCAACAGCTTTTAGGCGATAGCGACCTATTTGGGGCCCGCTTTGCATGTCAGCGATATTTATCGCGAATGACATGCAAAGTGGGCGTACCCAAACTGTTAGCGACTGAAAGCAGTCGCTAACACAGCTATCGCTTATTAGCAATAGGGCTTAGCGATTAAAAAAATTGCGCTAAGCGCAATTATCGCTATAATCTAACGCCTGCTAAAAACATGACTTACCTGTTTATCCAATGGGAGGTGGATTGTCAGGTTAAGTCCCCATTGGCGTTAATGCGTGAATATCGCTGGATTTCCAGCGATATTCACGCATTTCGCCGCTATCGCTGGATATTTTAGCACAATGGCAAAAAACGCTGCTATTAGCATGTTTTCTCCGCTAACATATCCAGCGATATGCAGTTTTAAAAAACAATGCGCTAAGCATGTTTTGCGATAAATATCTTTATTCCTTGCTAATATGCCCCCTGGTCCCTTATGGACTTTAAGCAAAACATAAATACAGGGGCATGTTTTTATTGAGTAAAACTGTAGATTTTACTCAATATTTGTTGATGGTTCCTTATAGTATCTGGATTCCATAATCATTACTCATCACTCCGCTCATTTTGGAGAATGTCGTTCCCCGCAACAAGACACATATTCGCAACTATTTGGCCATTATGTGGATCAAATAAATCGGTAGAGTCTTAGGACAAAATTGGGAGTACAATCCTCCTACCGTGCGGATACGACAGCCACATTATGATCGAGCCATGTATTTGGTTCTCGAACAACGAGATGCTGACAATGTTATCCTGATTATCGGGCCTAGGCCCAGAAGCAGCACAAAGAAGAGACACACACAAGTAGTACATTTGTGTGGTACTCTAATAGCCCGCCTTGGGTTCCGGTGCCCCTTATTATTTTCCTTCGGGTTTCCGGCCCCTCCTTTACATAAGCCCTACCACCATGCTGAATGTCCTGGGTGCCTACAGGGAGACACCCCTCTGGATGAACCCACCAAAACATAATATTCCTTCTTTGTTTTGAATGAAAAAAGACAATTTCCAACATATCAAAAGTTTTTGCGTGACATAAGGCACACAAATAGATAACAGAGAGAGAGAGAGAGAAAGAGAGAAAGAGAGAGAGCTAGAGAGACAGAGAGAGACAGAGAGAGACAGAGATTGAGAGATCAGAAACACAGGGGCATATTAGCAAGAAAGAGGGTCCAGAGTCGCAATCTAATGTTTTTACTCAAGACTTACCACCATGTGACTTGTAAGTTAGACTGTGTATACATTCAGATGTGAAGAGACATTCAACTACTCATATGTACAACATGCAACATGGGTAGGAATTTTTCCCATCAGTTGCCGCTCTGTACCACCATTATCACATCATATGGGTTCTCCTTACCCAGGAGTTAGTACACAAGGTCAATCACACTCAGAGAGGTGTGGGGACTATGTGAGTGAGGAGACCGATGTCATTTGTGTATGTGATGGTATCGAATATGGTGTTGAAAGAAGTTGTTTTACACCTGAGGGGAAGCAGTGCAGTGAAAATAAAGTGAAAAGTGAATACAATTGGGTGAGACTGAGTAGAAAAGTGATTTATTAGTTTCTCTCAGACCCCAAGGTTAAAAACAAGTGAGAAGTCACATGGGAGACAAAGAAAAGAGAAAAACATATCACGTATTAAAGAATGCACTCAACGCATCGTGCAGTGATATGTTTTTCTCTTTTCTTTGTCTCCCGTGTGACTTTTGTAGACTGTGGTGGAGATTCTACACCTGCTTTTCAGGTGAAATTTTTCCCTTTTAATTTTTCTTCACTTATTTAAATGCAAGCAGTAGCACCATCTAGGTCCTGACGAATGCATAGGAAAATCTTCCAACCGTATGCAGAAACATGTTGACCACTTGCCGGTAGATATTTTGTCAAATCTACTTCTCACTTGTTTTTAACCTTGGGGTCTGAGAGAAACTAATAAATCACTTTTCTACTCAGTCTCACCCAATTTTATTCACTTTTCACTTTATTTTCACTGCACTGCTTCCCCTCAGGTGTAAAACAACTTCTTTCAACACCATATTCGATACCATCACATACACAAATGACATCGGTCTCCTCACTCACATAGTCCCCACACCTCTCTGAGTGTGATTGACCTTGTGTACTAACTCCTGGGTAAGGAGAACCCATATGATGTGATAATGGTGGTACAGAGCGGCAACTGATGGGAAAAATTCCTACCCATGTTGCATGTTGTACATATGAGCAGTTGAATGTCTCTTCACATCTGAATGTATACACAGTCTAACTTACAAGTCACATGGTGGTAAGTCTTGAGTAAAAACATTAGATTGCGACTCCTGGACACTCTTTGTTGTTATAAGTTACTGAATAGGGGCATGTGTCCAGTTTCGAGTCGTAAAACCTGCCCTTAGACCCTCCGTTAAATAGTGTGTTTTGTGGCATATTAGCAAGAACCTTGTTAAAATTATCGCTGTTTTAGCGTCAGGAAACTGCCACTAAACGGCTATAATGGGCTTGCTAATATGCTTTATAGAATTCCAATAGAAGACCAGGTTAGATGTCCTGCACATCTAACATGGGATTCTATTGGAATTCTATAAAGCATATTAGCAAGCCCATTATCGCAGTTTTAGCTGCAGTTTCCTGCCGTTAAAACAGCGATAATTTTAACGAGGTTCTTGCTGATATTCCCCACATTCTTTTAAACTTTGAGGCAGATTAACACATAGGGGCAGATTTACAAGCCCCTTGCGCCACATTTATGCCGCCGTTGCGTCACTTCTGTTACGCAGCAGTGGCGTAAACCATGCACCACGTTGCTCCTTATTTATGATGTGACACATCTAGGGAGATGCGTCACTTTGCAAAGCCCTGCGCCACATGAAACCTGCGTTAGGTTTCATGTGGGAGTTCCGGCGCAGGGTGAGCGTTCCGTTGTAGGAACAACTCTTAAAAGTGACGTATTGAAATCTACAAGATTTCACTGAGTCACTTTTACGTCCATGCTGCGTCAAAACCCTGCACCTGAAGCAGGCGTAAGGAGTGACGCAGCATGTTAGGCATAGGGCGCCCCTGAGCATTGCTGGTGTTGTGCTGCGCTTGCGACACGACTCCAGGAATGCGCTGCCCGACACGCATCGCCCTATCCTTGTGCCACAGTGCACCTCATTGTAATGCGACGCGTTTGTGGTGGAGCAGGGAGAGAATTGCGTGTCGCATCTGTTCTGGCGGATCCCTGCTGATTTGCAGAGATGCACCAGATCGTAAATTTGCCCCATAATCCCTCGGATGAGAAGAGGCTGCCGGACTGGGCCTGAGTTGGTACCTCCCACTCCTGCGACGTCTCTCACTGCTCAGACCATCACCTCCGTGGATCACTCAGGGCTGCTGACATTCTTCAGGAACACTTTGGCGTGCCGGCCCCAACATTTGACCTGTGACAGTCTCTGGGCTTCAGGCAATCACCAGGTCCCCCCTGGCAGGTGAGGAGGCTCTCGCCTCATAGGGTTCAGAGGGTAGGGGAACACCACCAGACTCTGTGTCCATGTCCTCCCTTTCAGAAGGTGTCCTGGTGTCTGAGCTCTTAGAAAGTAGGTACTTCTTGAAAAAGGAGATGTTCTCCGTGATGGTCTCTCCTGCCTTACAGGCAGTTACCATTGTTCCTTTTATCACATGAACAGTCCAAGGATACAACTCCCCCAAATGGGCAGTGACGTGTGCTCAATCAATCTGTATCTTCTAAATCACCCCGTCCAGCAATTGCCAGAGCCCTATTATTGCACGAGAAACCCAAATAAAACAGAAACCTAATATAATTTTTGTAAGGTAACAAATATCTGTCTTTATATGCTGAAAATCATTATAGTAATTGTACAAATGTGCTATTTAAAATGTAGTAGGCAGTGAGAGAAGTTATGATTTTGGGATCCTCCCTAACCTAGGGGAAGAAACCAAGTAGATGTCTTGAAAACAAAGAGCAGATCCTGCACATCCTGCTGAACAAAGCATTGACATTATTATTTCATCAAGCTGCAGTTCCACTGTCGCTTCAAATGCAAAAGCATTAAAACCCTTTAATGAAGCTGCAGTTCCACTAGTCGTTACTAGATGTCTCTCATGAGTCAAATGCAAATGCTGGATGTAATAATTTCAATAATTTTGCATTTGACTTGTGAGGGACACCTAGTAAGGACTAGTTGAACTGCAGGTCTTTGTAGAATTATTTTGAAATCGTATACTATAATATTCACTGCTAATCTTGTCCCATAATGCATTGCAGGGCCTTTGGTTGGGAATGTATTTTTGCCCATAACTGTGCTTGGGGTGGTCCAAAGAGGATGGGACCATCACTGAATCATTCAAAATATTATGCTGTTTGTGTTCAAGGCATCTGCTTGGTCCTCCCCCTGGGTTAGGGGGGACCCCAAAATCATCACCTCTCTCAGTGCCTAGAATTTTAATCTTCAAAAGTTCACTTCTGTCAATTGTGTACATGTGTTTTAGTATGTAAAGTTGCTTTGTCAAAGCATTTGTGGATGCAGTTTTGTGATTTAATTTGTTGTGTGCTTTTTATGTTATGAGCCATGGGCACAACTGCTGCTGCTCTGCCCACGCCGCCTTAATTCCCCGCCTGTGGGGGTGAATTAATGAGCGGGTGGGGTCATGATGGAACCATGCCAATATGAGCACACGCCACGCGTGACTCATGACAGCATGGTTCCATAATGAGCAGCGCCGTTCTCACCCCTAGCCCCGCTGCACCGTGGCAAAATTATTGCAGCGGTGAAGAGGTTAAAGGAATGCATAGTTATCAAGTCTCTGCATCATCCACACTTTGGGGCATATTATCAAGAACAGCGTTAAAAATTATCGCTGGTTTAGCGGCAGAAAACTGCCACTAAAACGGCGATAATGGACTTGATAATATGATCTTGTGAATTACCATAGAAGCCCAGGTTCTAGTGTCAACTTGGGCTTCTATTGGAATTCTCCAGGCCATATTATCAAGCCATTATTGCCGTTTTAGCTGCAGTTTTCTGCCGCTAAACCGGCGATAATTGTAACGCTGTTCTTGATAATATGCCCCTTTTTGTCTATGATGGGCCAAATGTTGCAATAAGTTAACCAGTTTGTTGTAGATACTAGGCCAAACGCATTCTTCAAATCAATGACAGAAAAGTATGTGGCAGAGGGAAGAATCATGGTCAGGTGAGGAGTGATGTCGGAAACAACTGAGAACTGGGGGACCACAATCTTATTCACCTCCCGCAGGTCAATCACAAAGCGGTAGACATTGGGGTGATCATCTTGGGAACCCAATGGTGCCTTTTTTGAGATGTGAAGAATAGGGCTATTGCACACATTCGCAGTCGTCTCCTCAACAACCCCAGACGCAATTAAAGCCTGTATAATCTGCAGCAGCGCCGGTTCTTCTGCCTTTGGCATTTTCTGATGAGGCAGAATAGCATTGTCCTTAACCCTGATGGAGAACGGAGGTATCTGCAACAGCCCTATGTCTGTATCACCTGTAGCCCATAATGCCATTGGCACCTCCTTAAACTCAGCGCGAAGGGGCTCATCCTCTGACAAATACTGCTTAGAATTCACTACATTGGGTTCTATGGTCCTACGGTCATATAGACGCCATCCGGGGAGCACAAAATAGTTGCATGTAACTTCTTCAACAAATCTAAACCCATTAATTTCTCTCCAAAGTTAGATGTCAATAAGAAGGGTGAATCTATGGTAAAAGGACCGGTAGTGAAGGCCAGTGGCTCAGAGATGGGGTTCACAATCGGTATACCTGAGAAGCCTACCGAAACGTTATTTTGTCCAGACAGGGCTGCCCCAGGGACCAGTGAACGAGAAACAGAGCTATTCACTGGGCATGTGTCCACCAAGAATTTCTTTGCTGAGCCCTGCAGATCAGCAATAACATAAAGTCCCCGCTGATCCACAGGGATCTAAACTGATCCCTTGGCTGTCTTAGCCGTGGGTAAGTCTCTTAACTTCACCCAAATCATAATCATCATGGTAATACTGTCACCCCCTCGGATCATCGAAATAGTTCTGCTCAGACCGACCTGGCTGTTCCTCTTCTCTCCGACCTCCACCATAGCTACCTGCTCCCCGGACTCGTCCTCTGGAACCCGGTCCCCTCGGAGCCTCAATCCTTGGCAACAGCATTGGACACTCACTATGCCAATGCCGCTCCTCCTTACAATACGCGCACTGGTTCGGCCCCATGGGCATAGTTTTCGTGCTAGTGCAGGGCAGAAACTGGGCCAGATCAATGCCCTGTCCTCTACCGTTGCCCAGGGATGCCTAATGCACCAACACCTTTGTCTTCAACTCCTTATTTTTCTTGTCTACATTCTCCTTCTCTTAGTTCTCTCTGTGCTCGTAATACTGTGCAATACTTAATATTACCAATGGAGAGGAGGTAGTCCAAGTGCTCTCCGAAGCCTGCAACCGAGTCGCGATCTAAGCAAGCAAGTTCATAACAAACCTTTTAACAAATAGCCGGAAGCCTCCCTCCATCGACAAATCCTGTTAGTTAAAATTCCAAAACACCCCTTAAAACGCAGTGAAGCAGTCGGATACACTTTCATCTTTTTCCTGGCAACATGCTGATAACTTATTCCAATCTACTCTTCTAGGTGGGATCAAGGCGTGCATATACGTGATAATTCGACCCAGCAAAGCTAGTATCTCAGCCTTAGGCTTCTCGCCAGACTTCCTCTCTTTATCCCATGCCCTGAACTCACCCCAAGTGCCACCTAACTCCACTACATGGTCCTGCGTGTGCAGCAGCCACCAAAAAAACAACCAATATATCATACAAGGGGACAGTGTAATGTGTGGATCAATCACTGAGCACAGAAAGGGTACACAGGAGACCAGGTAAGAGTGGGAGAGTTGTTATTTGCATAGAGAAGCACAATTTACAACTAAATTGCAGTAACCATAACAATCATCGGTGATTGATACATGTTGGACTTGGTCCTTTTCCCGGATTTTTTTTTGCTTTTTGCTCCCCTAATTCTGGAAGTTCCCCCTTGTAATGTAGTTGTATAGGCCCTGTGAGGTTAAAATGCCCTGGGTAATGTTAAAATCACTGCTAGGTGCAGGTGCCCTCTACCCTCAACATGGCTACCACTGACCCCTGTTACTACAGCAAGGTCTTGTTAAGGCGCATTCTAGTTGCAAGGAGCTGGCAGGGACCCCAAACATTGTTGCCATTCCAGCCTGCCTTGTCTGCCCACAGTTAGAGTAGGGAAGCTCCTGGCACCTTCTAGAATAGGGGCGGAGCTTAGTTTTGCCGCCTTAGAGGGTGGTCACCTGACCTGGGCCTATAAAAGGAAAGCGAGGGAAACTTTCCAGTCAGTTGGGGCATCTCTGACCTGGGGAACCCACGCAGGAGATTTAGGCGGTAGGGCCTAGTCAGGGACTTATGCCACTGGGAGTGACAGGGCTTAGGTGCTGCCTTCCAAGTTGAGTGAGGTACCCTGAGCTAGCCCACTGATCTGGCCCGGCGGGAAGGGAACCCAGGGACCATCTACAGTGTCCTGCTGAAGATTCCTGTCAGCAGCCCTCAACTCAACCCCCTTCAAGTAACAAGAAACAAGAGACTGCTATTTACAAGGGCACCAAAACCATCCAGCGCCAAGAAGAAACCTAACTACCACAGGACTGCTGGGGACCAACCAGGTACTGGGCTGTGTTACTTCTGGGCCCCTTAATCCTGTCCTGGACCCCCTTTACTGATTTGCCACTGCCGTGTGGCCTGTCCTGTTTGAGCTGCTGACTAAACTGCTAAGCGCTCCCCTATCTCTGCACCAGTATCCTGGACTGCCGATCTGCTTAGTGCTTCTGCCAACAGAGTGCTGTTGTAATTGCCCCGAGAAGCGCTGGTGACTGCCAGAGTTGTGGTGCCCTTAAAGCGCCATGAAGCTCCTGGGCGCTGTTCCTGCCTGAAGCGCTGCAAAGGCTGAGCGCTGTGTGCATCTCTGAAGCGCTGCCCTTATTTGCGCTGACTAGCCCCCACTCAGCGCCGCAGCCCGGAGTCTCACTGGCGCTGCCTTGAGGCGCCGACATTACCAGCCATCCCCCTCGGTGGCCCCCGGTACCAGGAGAGAGCCGCCGCCAATGCTGTCGATTGGTATCACTGCCGCGGCCTGGCGTATACCTGCGGGAGGCCACCGCTGAGGAGATCGTTGCAGCGGCCCCCGGCGTCAGAAGAGGGCCGCCGGAATTCCTGTCAGTCCGCGCTAGGCCTGACAGGCCCTGAAGCCTTAGCCCGCATCACGTGACGTGGGTGCATCAAGCCACGCCCCCGCCGCGCATTGATTGGCTGCGTGGCCGAGCCCCTGTCAAGCGAGTCTCGGATTGGCTCTGGTGCTCGGCACACGCTATTGCTGCCCCGAGATTGGCCGCCGGGGTCGAGCCCCTCTACAGCCGCGTTCCTATTGGTTCCCGGGCCGTGGAGGCTGCAGAAGGCCCAGGAACAGCCTGCGGACTCAGACGGGCCCCCGAGAGGGTGCAAGGGCCCCCACCAAACAGGGCAAGCCCCGGAGGGGCCGGAAGAAATCCCCAGGCCACGTGAGGCCAACCGGAGTACCGGAGCCCCCCCACCGGCTGCACAACCACGCAAGGGCCCCGGAGGGCCGAAGATTGAAGGTAACCCCCGGGGAGGAGGGCGGGTGGCCGCAGAAGGCCCGAGTCCGCCCCTCCCCTGGGAACTCTGTTGTTGACCCCCGTTGTGCCCGCAAGGCTTCTGGAGCTGGGCAGAAGGCCAGTATTAACTGGAGAGCCCACAAGATAACCCCTGACTATGGGAATGGTGAACACGGATGCAGAACTGCTTTTAGGGTATCGGCTAGGCCCCTGTTCTAATGATTGCACCGGGGTCCCCAGCCATGATTGGCAACAGCTAAATGAAATGTTGATTCCTACTTAAGGAGCTGCTGATGCATGGCTTAACCTGGCTAAGGAAGCCTTTCACTCCTAATTAATTAAATGTTTTACTCCTCTCTAGGGTAGGGGTTCCCGAATGCCTACAGGGATATAAGGAAATGTTTTCCTTCTGCCAAGGAAACGCTTCATATGCCTAAGCCAAGTTTCATATGTTTAAGGCTATGCTAATTTCTAATGTGATGAGGTGCTCATGTTACTGCAGGCACTGTTTCCTAATGGCTTTGAAGTCTTGGTAAAATGGTTGCCTAATGAAAGGGGTGGTTTTACCCTACTGAAATGTTTATTCATGGCTAATGAAATGTGGTCTACTCCCTACAAAGTGTTAATGCAGAGGTCATGGTGGTAAATGCTGATGAAGACGTCAGGCACCAGAATTACTCCTGCCTACTAAGCCTGTGGTTTCAAGTGGGACTGCAGAAGTTTACCATGAAGTGGTGATTACCTTTACCTATTGATATACCAGTGGGGTATGATTACATGTTGAATACTTCCTACGCCAGTGCTTTATAACCCTGCCCAATGAAATGGTTACTCTTGGGTAATGGGGATAGTTTAATGGTTGTTCCTGAGTAAGGAAAGGTTTATGCTGATCTAAAGAGAGATTTACTCTGGGTCAATGAACTGTTGATTCTCGATGCCTAGTGTAGCCAGGCTCATTTTACCTTAGGCACTGCCTCTTCTTGTCTTACGGAAATTCGCCACATACGGTAAATGAAATGTTTATTCTATCTAAGGAATCACACCCTTTACTCCTGCAGTGAACTGATTATTGAAATCTTCTTCCCAGTCAAGGAAATGTGTACCCTGGCGTAAGGAAGTGTCTATCTCTGCAAAGGGATTACTGAACAGGTTACTGGCCTGATGAGACGTGGACTCTTACTACATGTTATGCTCATCCTTGTTTAGTGAGCTGGTCGTCCAGGTGTAATGAGAGGCTCCCCTTCACGGGGTGCCTTGGTATTTAAGGTCTGATGAAATGTTTTACCCTGTTTACTGTGAAGTAATGAGATGCTAATGCTTTCATGAATTGTTTATTGCGACGTGTTAAATTGGATATTGAACTGCCCCCTTTACTCCCCTCTGATGAAATGCTTTGATAAGTAATTGATACTGTGATTTTCAACTCCTGGACCTTGAGCTTAGATAAAAGTTATTTGATTTTTAATCAAACTCACTGGAGTGGCGTCAGTCATTGTGTGCCTTTTATTGTCTCAGTGGATGCGTGTGCTGTGTAGTCACTTAACACCTAAGCTTTTGGGTGCCTACCTGCTCGTGCCAGGCTACCCCCGGGGAACTGGTGGTCCCAGTTCCTACAATACACACATTACACTGTCCCCTTGTATGATATACCAGTTGAGACATTGTCTTATTGTTACTATATTCGCCCGGTCTCAGCTGGGAAACGGATTTACTCCTGTTTCTGTTTACGACCAAATATCAACCGGCACCAGGAAACTGAAAACATCTCAATATCGGCCGGCGTCATCACCGTCGAAGACACATCCTCTGTCAACTCTTTGCAATAAGCAGTCAGATTTTTCCTAGGGTCGGGCAACTAAATCTTAAAAGACAAAACCTCATTCTTTTCCAATGAGTATAAACCCACTGTTCCGGGAAACGGGCCTCTAACTGCTGCCTGATGATTTGGTCCTTCCCATTTTGAAGCTCTGGTGTTTTGGGGTGGTAGATGGGATGCACCTCCCTCATCAGGAACTGAGACACTGCAATCTAGCTCTTCTGGATCAACCTGCCTTGGTACCCAATCAAAGTGGTAACATTACTAAAAACGTCATCAGGGCCCATGCCAGCTGCATACATACTGTCCCAAATATCATAGATAATTTGGGGGGCAACACAATTAAGACACTGCTCTCATAGCCCAATCAGGGTAGCCGACATATGCTTGAGGGCATGCTGTTGCACAAACGGCTCTTAATCTTTCAATACTCTCCACACATCCTCCACACTGTAAATCAGACTCCGGTCCCAATGAGAGGCCTGGTCAGCCACGATCTTCTTCTCTGCATCACCCACATCAGACCGAATTAACACTCACCCCATTCTTTCCTTAACAGCCTCCCAATTCCCATCATCCAGTCTCTGCACCAGTGTGCCAGCATACAACAAGGGCAAGGAAAGGGAGTGAGGGGTGTACGCTATAGCCTTTTGTGTTATGGCCTGCGTCTTCCCTCTCCGGGCCTACTTCTCTTCTCTTATCCATCTTTGCTTAGCTTCCTTTTGACATACCTGAAAATAGTCAAACATCGACTGCTTGCTTCTTTTTGCAAATTATTTATCCTGCAAGAAGTTCAATATCTGTTCATCAAAGGTACTTGTGAAAGGCCACTACAACTCGGCGTTGTCCCTTGTATATGTGTGCCATAATGTACTAAACATAATAGGGCCACGGTCATACTTCACATACATGTCAAAGTTTGGGGTGCCTTTTGGAGGCGCAGGGTGCCTATCTTCCAACCGAGCATCATCAGAGCAACAACAAGACCTCAAACAGCAGAATTTGCTAAAACAGGGCATTTTCAAGAATAAAGAGAAACAAATTTGCTGCTTGTACCTGACCAATTCCATCTCACAGATCATTTCATGGACCATACTGAATGCTCAAAGGCCAAAAACCGGTCCGCAGACCGCACCAATTCTTCAAATCATACTGCGCATCAAAAGTCCCAAACACTAGTCAAACCCCAGGCGTTTTCAAGAAAAACGCGACTTCATCAAGTCTCCTGGCAGAGGGTGCACAGCCACCCTGTATCTCCAAAGCGGTCTGCAGGCCTATCAAGTTCACAAACAAACCAAGAAATGGTCTCCAGACCATATCCAAAACCATTCAAGACAGCGACATATTTAACCTGCCGATGATCAGACAGGCGGGGCAGCTGTTTAGGGTCACTCACGACCACCTCTCCACCTTCCCAGTAAATGAAGAGTCAGTCAGAAAGTAGAGAATCAAATTCATTTATTACTTACCCTGGGTAATGTATCAGTTAAATCAACATCATCCTCAGATGCTTTGTTATAGCAGTTTTACATGTTCAAAAGCATATAACCAATGCACAAAAGTGAACTTTTTCAATAAAAACATTAGGCGATGAGAGAGGTGATGATGTTGGGGTCCCCCCTAACCTAGGGGGAGTTCCAAGCAGATGCCTTGAAAACAAAAAGCACATCTGCTTTGAGAAAAATCCTAATTTTAAGACTTTCGGTATTCATACAAGGCATTTAGGAGTCCTAAAGTTAGGAGTCCTAACTTTACTACTACTAAATTGAGAAAAATCCTAATTTTAAGACTTTTGGTATTCACAGAAGGCATTTAGGAGTCCTAAAGTTAGGAGTCCTAACTTCTGTGAATACCGAAACGAGTAAGTGTCTTCTGTGAATACCAAAATGAGTAGGGGCATTCTGTGGATACCAAAATAGTAGTAAGTTTAGGATTGAGTCTTAAGTTCATTCTGTGAATCGGGCCCAGTGATCCTGCACATATAGTCACAATTAAAGGTAATGCTGCAAAATTAGACAATGGTCAATGGTGGAATTTTGGTTGATTGGCCAGAACCAACTCTGTTAATGATCCAGTGATTAATAATGGTCATAGTTCTTCTACTGTCAGAAGGTGTTCAAGATCTAGAAGGACTCCTAGTAGGTAAATACTGTAAGAATTATTTTCTTGCTCATGTTAGTGGTTAATTTTAATTTTTTGTTAAAAGGAGGGAGATGTGTGGTGTCTACGCTGCATATGTCAGTGCACTTTTATTAAATACTAATGTTAGAATGTTGCTTTGCGCTTGTTCTTGTATTCCATGCATTACTTGTAACGGAATGTTTGGGCCAGAGATTGGAACTGCTCCGTAGTCAGTTGGAGTGACCATCCTGAGCCCTCTGCACATTTATTCCTGTGTATCCCGTTTACTTCATTAAACCTGCTGAAAGACTGAAGATTACTGGTCATCTATTATTGATTGATTGACTTCACAAACGTGAGCATACTTCAGGCACTCAGAACGGAAGCTCAGATTAGCAGGACAAGCTTAGATGAAGCAAACGACCTGGAAGAGCTAGAAAACTCATGGTTGAATTAATGAGGAGTCATCACTAGACTCAAACAAAACAGAGGGACCCGAGGACAATAACGCCCCAATGCAAAATGAAGGGGAATTACCTAACTTGGGAAAAACCTAGAAAGAAATAGAACAGCGATGACACCTATCCAGAATACCAGTCAAACAACAATCAGCAATCCTGTGTCAAGTCCAGAACAACATATAGGCTCAAAGCAAACATCCCCGCAAGACATAATAACCCACCGGAGCTCCTTATGTCTGTGATAGATACCCTTCAATCATCCGCAAAGGCACTTCATTTGCCATCGGATGAGCTTGACATCCAAATAGAGCTAACGAACATCATAGCGCTACCCATAGCAGGGATAGACACCAAACTGGATAAACTTAACAAGCTAATAATAGCAGCTCAATCAAAATATAAGCTAGAGCGAAGTCTGTGCACCTGTGGCCCAATCATCGACAAGCTTAGCCTCCTTCCAACCCTACTAGAACAAATAATAGCCCTCAGACAGAAACATACGTCAAGCACAAAGCTTAAAGGAGCTGAAAGTAAAACACAATCAGACCCCTTTAAACAGGAGGAAAAGAAAGAAGATGACAAAGCAAAATAAAATCCAGCCGAAATAAGAGTGCTCCTGTTCTAAAACCGTGCATTTCAACTAAACCAAATAAACTAACAAGAAGACAAAAAAATGTGAAAGGAAAGCAAGAAACAAACAACTAGTAGACAACATGGAGCAAGGTACTAAAATGTTTCCAATATTCGGCATAACTAGAGAAACAGACGATATGCTAAATGCCACAAGGTCTTCTGACGACACAACGGACACTTCAATTGAGGCTAAAAAGGAGTGGTCCCCAGCAATGCCAGCAGGGAGGAACAAGAGCCTAATAAATGAAGAGATAACAATGGCAGTAGTATAGCAGAGCCCAGTCAAAGCGGAAAAAAGTAGCAAATATCGAGGAGTGTACTCAATCCGTAGTACGGAAAAAACTAACAACAAGCCCAGAGAGCAGCATTCAAACAGAGAGTGAACTAAGCTCAAGAAAAGGCAACATGGAAAATCAAAAAAAGAAGAGAACCTTACGAAGGGACAATGTAACAAAGGAAAAAGGAGGGGCAAGTGGGTAGATTGACATCACAACTATTCAAAAACAGCATTACGCACCCGAAGCGGAAGGGAGGGACAAAAGGAACGACTAATGGGAATGAAGGCTCTAACTTGCAACAGAGTAAGGAACCCGGGAACACTGATAGGAGCCTGTTGGGAAGGTCGGGGAACAAAAAGGCAAAAATGGAAATAAGTATGGGTCTAATAATTTTGCAGTAACAAAACAACCCCACGAGGAAAGGACTGCAGGACCACCACTATCAAGCGTGCTAAAAGCTCATCTCCCAGTCCCGCAACAAGGACTATCCTACAATATGGAAACTTTACATTTGGTGAAAGCAGCCCCCTTGGAAAGTATACATGGGAACTGGCCATGGGCAGCAACCTTTGAAACTGAATTGGGACCCCAAATAAAGGACCTCGCTGCAAAAGGGAAGGAGAACAACCAGAGCACCAGTCCACCGCTAACCACCACAGTACAAGACGTTGAAAAGAGCAATACGTTCAAAGTTGACAGTCGTAGAATAGAAATATCTACATCGCCGGGAATTGAACAAGAAGTCTGCAATAGCAGCACCACTGAGTGGTCAGAATATTATTATTATTATTATTATTATTATTAAAGGGGTTTGTAAAGCGCCTGGTGACGCCTCCCGGCGTGTCCCCGCGCTGTGGAGAGATAGTATTAGGAGGGGAGACAGAGATACAACCAACTATAGAGTGAATAGATGGGTTTTCAACAGTTTTCTAAAAGCTACCTCATTAATTTCTTGTCTGATGTTTGTAGGGAGGGTATTCCATTTCTTGGCCGCAAGAGTTCGGAAGGATCTACCTCCCATTCTGGCTCTTTTAGGGCGCCATGTTTTAAGCAGGCCCATTCCTTTGGATCTGAGGGATCTGTTGGGTTCATACAATAAGGCCAGATCGGACAAGTAGGAGGGGGCTTTTTGATGAATGATCCTGTGGCACCAGAGGAGTGCTTTAAATAGTATCCTTTTGCTGATAGGCAGCCAGTGGAGGGTGGCCAGGGAAGGTCTGGAAGGAGCTCTGCGGGGGAGTCTTAGCACTAAGCGTGCTGCTGAATTTTGCAAGACTTGTAATCTGTTACCATAATCTATTCAGGAGGTGATAAGTGCCTGAGTCATGTTGGAAGCAAATCCAGGGTAACACCAGAGTATGAGTCCCAGGGATGACATAACATTCTAAACAGAGGCAACATACTTAAATTGCTTGGAATTATCCCTGGGCTAAAATATTTACATTCATCCCATCTACTGACTGTGGAATTGCCATTGGGGAGACAGATGGAAGAGGGGCTTAAGGGGTGAGGGAGGGGCATAAGGCTTTGGAAACCTGTAAATCCATGTTACCCAGACCCACTAGGGGAAAAACCCACAGAGAAGGGGCACAGCCTGGTGGTAAAGGAACAGGCTTACTCAGTCCTCCAGGACGCAAGTGGAAATAGACTTTTAACAACAAGAAAGGCGTGTAAGCAAAGGCCTCTGAATACCCATAAGCCTCAGTGGAATAACTAAATACCCATATTCCTTTGCAGATATTTGCATACGAACGTCTGTTTTTAAAATCAGAAGCACTATTGTATTATTCATTGAGAATGTACAGCAAAACGTTAAGCCCTTGATTATTTGTTTTTATACATTTTTAAGGAATATAACATTTAAAAGTACCTGTCCTAATACTCAAATAGACTTAGATCAGTTGGACTGGTGTCCTGCAACATTATTCTTTATCGTCTGCCAACAAATCACTACGATATCTGAAATCACTTGCACTTTGTGTAGCAGTGAGGACAGATCCGTGAATTTTTGGAGGATCTTCATTGGTAGCGAAGATCCTCAAATAAGTGCCGAAAAGGAGATGGAATAAGTTATATTACTGTTCAGTGTTAAATCTAAGCGAGAGTTCTTAGTTACATGCGATGGGAAGTAGTAAGCAAAATCTTGTATCGGATTTCTGAAACAGTGATGAAAATGAGTCTTTACTCGTTCAGTTTAATTTAATAATTTGATATAATCGGAGAACCTTTGTTAATTAGAGGTACAAAACCATAGTTATAAAAAAAAAGTAATTGATAAATGATATTATTTTCTAAATTTAAAAAAACCCTTTTTGGGCATCAAATGCTGTTTGGGGAAATAGGTGTCAGAGATCAAAGACTTCTCAAACTGTTGTCAACTAAGTGTCAGCTGTGGCATCATAAGAAAACACAAATCAAGACTCATGGCATGGACCATACACATAGAGAGGTAATCTTACAAGCCAAATCTCAAACCCCTATCACCTAATCTATCCATACTAATATAATAAAGAGAGAGCCCAAACCTTTGAGGCGGGTAATCTCAGGAACCACAGCACCAATCACAACACCCAATACAGCGTTGGAAAGGGCAGTTGCAGCAGAACGACATAGGCTATGCAGACGCCAAGAACCATGCCAGAAAAGTAGTCCCTTGTGGGCGTGTCTGCGTTGTGCTGTGGGCTTGTGCTGGGGGGCGTGACAAATGCTGGGGGCGTGTGGTATGTTCCATCCTTCGGGCTGGACTGCTCCCATGAGGCACAGGGTCAAGGCTGATTTGCATATGGCCATGTCTGAGCTGGGGTGGTGTGGAGTGCAAAAAAACGATGGATTTAGGCCCAGATCTCTGTACTGGGGTGAATGTATGACATTGTTCTGCATTCTGTCCATCAACTGTTGTTTTTGCATTTGTCACCCCGAGTGTGATGGGTATGCTCACACGTGAGTCCCATGTTCTCCAGACCAAAGTAGTCAAGCTATCCTGGTTGAAGATGGTTGATAGCCAAAAATCTTCCTAGGATGCTTGAGATCAGTTCTGGAAAGACTTGGATTGACAGTTAGGCCTGGAATGTTTCCATGAGGCGCAGGGTCAAGGCTGAGGTGGTGTGGAGTGCAAGTAAAGTGATGGACTTAAAATCAGATCTCTGTATTGCGGTGAATGTATGACATTGTTCTGCATTCTATTCATCAATTGTTGTTCTTACATTCCGCCCTTCATGCCATGTTTCACATCGACCTCAACACCCTTAAACACTAACCCACCTTTACCCTATAAATATATCCTGTGCCCCAAAACCTAAACCTATACCTAAATCCTAAAAATACCTCTGTACCCCAAAAACCAAACCTACCCCTGAACCCTTAAATACCCCTGTATCCCTAAACCTAGCCCTGAACTCTTAAAATACACCTGTACCCCAAAACCCAAACCTAACCCTGAACCCTAAAAATACCCCTGCACCCCAAAACCCAAACCTAGCACTGAACCATAAAAATAACCCTGTACCCCAAAACCTAAACCTACCCCTGAACCCCAAAATACCCCTGTACCCCAAAACCCAAACGTAGCCCTGAACCCTAAAAATACCCTTGTACCCCAAAACCCAAACCTAGCCCTGAACCCTTACAATACCCCTGTGGAGAAGTGTGGCTCCGGGGTTAGAGGCGGCAGACCCGGAAGCTGAGATCGGCCCTGGACCAGAGTTCAATTCCCCGCCTTGGCGGGTCTTGGGCTCAAAAATTCCACGGACTCGATAATTCTCGCTCCGGTGCCTTCTCGACTCATGGGTTCACACTCTGCGCCTCTGGGCAATAGCTTGCTTAATCTCCACAACGGCCCCTCGCGGCGGGATGCCTGGCTTTCACCTTGTGGATACCCTGCCGGGGTTATCTCACAGGGGAATACCAGGACGGGTTCCCTAAGCAAGCGCCGGGAAACCCTTTGTGGGTAGCTGTGCGCTATATAAGCTCAAATACATTTACATTTACCCCATAACCCAAAACTATATCTGAACCCTTAAAATACCCAAACACCCCAAAACGTATACCTCAGTACCCCAAAACATATACCCCTATACCCATACTTACCTTATCCAAACATTAAAAAAAACATGCTTTCACCATTCATGCATTTACAACGAATTTCGTTGTAAATGTGTGCGTGATAAAAGCATATAAAATGTAATGCCATCTATACTACTATTATAAAGAGAGAACTGTGTCCTTTGAGCCAGGTAAACTCGAAAAGTACACCACCAATCGCAACACCCAATACAGCGTTGGAAAGGGCAGTTGCAGCAGAAGGACATAGGCTATGCAGACGCCCACCATATACATTTAAAAAGTAAAAGAACCATGCCAGAAAAGTAGTCCCTTGTGGGCGTGTCTGCGTTGTGCTGTGGGCTTGTGCTTGGGGGGCGTGACAAATGCTGGGGGCGTGTGGTACTTTCCGCCCTTTGGGCTGGACTGTTCCCATGAGGCACTGGGTCAAGGCTGATTTGCATATTGCCATGTCTTAACTGGGGTGGTGTGGAGTGCAAAAAAACGATGTATTTAGGCCCAGATCTCTGTACTGGGGTGAATGTATGACATTGTACTGCATTCTGTCCATCAACTGTTGTTTTCGCATTTGACACCCCGAGTGGATTGGGTATGCTCAGACATAAGTCCCATGCTCTCCAGACCACTGGAATCAAGTTATCTTAGCTGAAAACGGCTGATAATCAGAAATTAGTCCTAGGATGCTTGAGCCTGGTTCAGGTAAGATATGGCTTGGCAGTTCAGCCTGGAATGTTCCCATGAAATACAGGGTGAAGGTTGATTTGCATATGGCCATGTCTGAACTGGGATGGTGTGGCGTGAAAGAAAAATGATGGATGTAGGTCCAGATCTCTGTATTGGGTTAAATATATGACATTGTTCTGCATTCTGTCCATCAACTGTTGTTTTTATATTCTGCCCTTCATGCCATGTCTTACATCGTGTGCTGGGGAGGTGTACGTTGTGTCAAATATTTCATTGTTTTTTCTTCCTAAGTTCTGTACATTCCAGCTCCGGGTGTCCACCCTGCTCCCTTTAAATACCCCTGCACTCCGTAATCAAAACCCACCCTTACTCCTTAAAATACCCCAACACCCTTAAACACTAACCCATCTTAACCCTATAAATATACCCTGTACCCCAAAGACCAAACCTATACATAAATCCTAAAAATACCCCTGTACCCCAAAAACCAAACTTAGCCCTGAACCCTAAAATACCCCTGTACCCCAAAACCCAAACCTAGCCCTGAACCCTTAAAATACCCCTGTACCCCAAAACCCAAACCGACCCCTGAACCCTAAAAATACCCCTGCACCCCAAAACCCAAACCTAGCCCTAAACCATAAAAATAACCCTGTACCCCAAAACCCAAACCTACCCCTGAACCCTAAAATACCCCTGTACCCCAAAACCCAAACCTAGCCCTGAACCCTAAAAATACCCCTGTACCCCAAAACCCAAACCTAGCCCTGAACCCTTAAAATACCCCTGTACCCCAAAACCCAAAACTAACCCTGAACCCTAAAAATACCCTTATACCCCAAAACCAAACCTAGCCCTGAACTCTAAAAATACGCCTGTACCCAAAAACCCATACCTATCGCTAAACGCTAAAACTACCCCTGTACCCCATAACCCAAAACTATATCTGAACCCTTAAAATACCCAAACACCCCAAAACATATACCTCAGTACCCCAAAACATATACCCCTATACCCATACTTACCTTTTCCAAACATTAAAAAAGAAAAGCTTTTACCATTCATGCATTTACAACGAATTTCGTTGTAAATGTATGCGTGGTAAAAGCATATAAAATGTAATGCCATGCGTTATAATGGCATTGCGGAGTCATGGTACTTTCATAATGAAAGTATGCAGAGTGATGGTCTGCGGAAAGAAAGTTGCGGAACAATGGGTGTTTACCCTCCCCCGGTAAGTACATTGGTGGCACGGCGTCCCACATCTCCAGCAACATACTCATATTTTTTCACCACCGATATGAAAAATGCACAGGTCTCTCTCATTGATGGCCAGCACCGACATACACTTTTAGACACACCTCCCTCCGCAAGTTCTAGAATTGCAAACTTTAGAGCTGGGGAGCTACGTTCGAATCTCGGCATCATGTCAACATCCTGTGATTCCAGGCAAATTGATTTGTCTCCCCGTGCCTCCCACAAATTAATGTGTTCTTCTGTAATGTACATTGTGCTCATGCCATGTTGTCGAGTTCGCGCTATATATTATTGCAAGGAAAAATAAAGTAGGGAAACTCGAGTTCACACACTACTGAATGCGCACTCTTAAGTGCATCAGCAGTGCTCTGTGAATCGGAGCGTTTCACAGGCCTGTCACAGATAAGAAATGCTATCAAAATGAAATCCTACAAAACAATATACTACTGGCCGGCAGCAATTCATACCGGACAACGTCGGGACGGGCTGCTAGTGCGTTATAATGGCATTGCGGAGTCATGGTACTTTCATAATGAATGTATGCGGAGTGATGGTCTGCGGAAAGAAAGTTGCGGAATAATGGGTGTTTACCCTCCCCCGGTAAGTACATTGGTGGCACGGCAGCCCACATCTCCAGCAACATACTCATATTTTTTCACCACCCATTTGAAAAATGCACAGGTCTCTCTCATTGATGGCCTGCACCGACATACACTTTTAGACACACCTCCCGCCAAAAGTTCTAGAATTGCGAACTTTAGAGCTGGGGAGCTACGTTCGAATCTCGGCATCAGGTCAACATCCTGTGATTCCAGGCAAATTACTTTGTCTCCCCGTGCCTACCACAAATTAATGTGTTCTTCTGTAATGTAAATTGTGCTCATGCCATGTTGTCGAGTTTGCGCTATATAATATTGCAAGGAAAAATAAAGTAGGGAAACTGGAGTTCACACACTACTGAACGCGCACTCTTAAGTGCATCAGCAGTGCACTGTGAATCGGAGCGTTTCACAGGCCTGTCACAGATAAGAAATGCTATCAAAACGAAATCCTACAAAACAATATACTACTGGCCGGCAGCAATTCATACCCGGACAACGTCGGGACGGGCTGCTAGTAATGTACTAAACATAATAGGTCCATGGTCATACTTCACATACATGTCAAAGTTTGGGGTGCCTTTTGGAGGCGCAGGCTGCCTATCTTCCAACCGAGCATCATCAGAGCAACAACGAGACCTCAAACAGCAGAACTTGCTAAAACAGGGCATTTTCAAGAATAAAGAGAAACAAATTTGCTGCTTGTACCTGACCAATTCCATCTCACAGATCCTTTCTCGGACCATACTGAATGCTCAAAGGCCAAAAACCGGTCCGGAGACCGCACCAATTCTTCAAATCATACTGCGCATCACAAGTCCCAAACACTAGTCAAACCCTAGTCGTTTTCAAGAAAAACGCGACTTAACCAAGTCTCCTGGCAGAGGGTGCACAGCCACCCTGTATCTCCAAAGCGGTCCGCAGACCTATCAAGTTCACAAACAAACCAAGAAATGGTCTCCAGACCATATCCAAAATCATTCAAGACAGCGACATGTTTTACCTGCCGATGATCAGACAGGCGGGGCAGCTGTTTAGGGTCACTCACGACCACCTCTCCACCTTCCCAGTAAATGAAGAGTCAGTCAGAAAGTAGAGCATCAAATTCAGTTATTACCTACCCTGGGTAATGTAGCAGTTAAATCAACATCATCCTCAGATGCTTTGTTATAGCAGTTTTACATGTTCAAAAGCATATAACCAATGCACAAAAGTGAACTTTTTCAATAAAAACATTAGGCGATGAGAGAGGTGATGATGTTGGGCTCCCCCCTAACCTAGGGGGAGTTCCAAGCAGATGCCTTGAAAACAAAAAGCACATCTGCTTTGAGAAAAATCCTAATTTTAAGACTTTCGGTATTCACAGGAGGCATTTAGGAGTCCTAAAGTTACGACTCCTAACTTTACTACTACTAAATTGAGAAAAATCCTAATTTTAAGACTTTTGGTATTTACAGAAGGCATTTAGGAGTCCTAAAGTTAGGAGTCCTAACTTCTGTGAATACCGAAACGAGTAAGTGTCTTCTGTGAATACCAAATTGAGTAGGTGCATTCTGTGGATACCAAAATAGTAGTAAGTTTAGGATTGAGTCTTAAGTTCATTCTGTGAATCGGGCCCAGTGATCCTGCACATATAGTCACAATTAAAGGTAATGCTGCAAAATTAGACAATGGTCAATGGTGGAATTTTGGTTGATTGGCCAGAACCAACTCTGTTAATGATCCAGTGATTAATAATGGTCAGAGTTCTTCTACTGTCAGAAGGTGTTCAAGATCCAGAAGGACTCCTAGTAGGTAAATACTGTAAGAATTCTTTTCTTGCTCATGCTAGTGGTTAATTTTTATTTTTTGTTAAAAGGAGGGAGATGTGTGGTGTCTACGCTGCATATGTCAGTGCACTTTTATTATATACTAATGTTAGAATGTTGCTTTGCGCTTTTCTTGTATTCCATGCATTACTTGTAACGGAATGTTTGGGACAAGGATTGGAACCGCTCCGTAGTGAGTTGGAGTGACCATCCTGAGCCCTCTGCACATTTATTCCTGTGTATCCCGTTTACTTCATTAAACCTGCTGAAAGACTGAAGATTACTGGTAATCTATTATTGATTGATTGACTTCACAAACGTGAGCATACTTCAGGCCCTCAGAACGGAAGCTCAGATTAGCAGGACTAGCTTAGATGAAGTAAACGACCTGGAAGATCTAGAAAATTCATGGTTGAAGTAATGAGGAGTCATCACAAGACTCAACCAAAATAGAGGGACCCGAGGACAATAACGCCCCAATGCAAAATGAAGGGGAATTACCTTACTTGGGAAAAAACCTAGAAAGAAATAAAACAGCGATGATACCTATCCAGAATACCAGTCAAACAACAATCAGCAATCCTGTGTCAAATACAGAACAACATACGGGCTCAAAGCAAACATCCCAGCAAGACATAATAACCCACCCGGAGCTCCTTATGTCTGTGATAAATACCCTTCAATCATCCGCAAAGGCACTTAATTTGCAATCGGATGAGCTTGACATCCAAATAGAGCTAACGAACATCATAGCGCTACCCATAGCAGGGATAGACACCAAACTGGATAAACTTAACAAGCTAATAATAGCAGCTCAATCAAAATACAAGCTACAGCGAAGTATGTGCACCTGTGGCCCAATCATCGACAAGCTTAGCCTCCTTCCAACCCTCCTAGAACAAATAATAGCCCTCAGACAGAAACATACGTCAAGCACAAAGCTTAAAGAAGCTGAAAGTAAAACACAATCAGACCCCTTTAAACAGGAGGAAAAGAAAGATGACAAAGCAAAATAAAAACCAGCTGAAATAAGAGTGCTCCTGTTCTAAAACCGTGCATTTCAACTAAACCAAATAAACTAACAAGAAGACAAAAAAAATGTGAAAGGAAAGCAAGAGACAAACAACTAGTAGACAACATGGAGCAAGGTACTAAAATGTTTCCAATATTCGGCGTAACTAGAGAAACAGACAATACGCAAAATGCCACAAGGTCATCAGATGACACAACGGACACTTCAATTGAGGCTAAAAAGGAGTGGTCCCAAGCAATGGCAGCAGGGAGGAACAAGAGCCTAATAAATGAAGAGATAACAATGCCAGTAGTATAGCAGAGCCCGGTCAAAGCGGAAAAAAGGACAAATATCGAGGAGTGTACTGAATCCCTAGTACGGAAAAAGCTAACAACAAACCCACAGAGCAGCATTCAAACAGAGAGTGAACTAAGCTCAAGAAAAGGCAACATGGAAAATCAAAAAAAAGAATAGAACCTTACGAAGGGACAATGTAACAAAGGAAAAAGGAGGGGCAAGTGGGTAGATTGACATCGCAACTGTTCAAAAACAGCATTAAGCACCCGAAGCGGAAGGAAGGGATAAAAGGATCGCCTAATGGGAATGAAGGCTCTAACTTGCAACAGAGTAAGGAACCCGGGAACACTGATAGGAGCCTGTTGGGAAGGCCGGGGAACAAAAAGACAAAAATGGAAATAAGCATGGGTCTAATAATTTTGCAGTAACAAAACAACCCCACGAGGAAAGGACTGCATGACAACCACTATCCAGCCTGCTAAAAGCTCATCTCCCAGGCCCTCAATAAGGACTATCCTACAATATGGAAACTTTACATTTGGTGAAAGCAGCCCCCTTGGAAAGTATACATGGGTACTGGCCATGGGCAGCAACCTTTGAAACTGAATTGGGACCCCAAAGAAAGGACCTCGCTGCAAAAGGGAATGAGAACAACCAGAGCACCAGTCCACCGCTAACCACCACAGTACAAGACGTTGAAAAGAGCAATGAGTTCAAAGTTGACAATTGCGGGGGCGGGATTTTGATCACTATCTTATCACTCTAGATCTAAACCCCGTTCTGGTCGACTGAATCTTTATTGCCTGTCATTGAGGGAAAAAAGTGCATCTCTTACCAGGTTAGTTCAATCAATAATGGACTCGGCTCGGAAAAACCACAAACTACTTCTAGCTTTTAAAGATTTATTACAAGGTTAAGGTTAACTGCAAGTACAGGCATCTCAGAATGAGATTCAAAGGATATACGGGCACCACTACATACATGTGCTCTCTAAAAGCCCTCAGGCGAGCAAAGAATACTACGAGTACCAGTTCTAAAATCAAAAAGGCTGCAAGCATAGACACGTATTGTGATCTCTCCGTCATTTACAGCAGGAATAAAAGGTTCAGGTTAGGCTGTCCCTACCCTGCTCTGGATGGTATCCCTACTTAACAGAATCCCAACCTATCAAAAGGTGTCAGTTGTGAATGTCTTCCTAGGAAGATCACTCACTCTTAGTCTCTAGATGAAAACCTATGATCTCCAGTCATGACCCCTCTCTGCCTACCCATCCGCTCTCTAAAGGGTCCTCAGGCATCTGCTCTAACTCCACCCAGGGGTGCTGTCCCTAATACAAAACCCCAATTACAGTTGGAACGCCCCTCTCGAGACGCCCCTCACGTGGTGTCTCTTCTGGCTCTTTCCATGATGATCTTCATTTGGGCCTCGTGTGTTAGAGTTGACCTTGCTTCTCAGACTCTTCTCCGGCCCGCCGATACCCCTCAAACATTCCTGAACCCTCCTCCATGTCTGTACCATTCTCCTGACAGACTCTATTCATCCAATATTTAATTGGATCCCCCCCCCGCACCCGCAGACAGACATCCGCAGTTAGAATCCCAATTCTCATAAACTTCTAACAGAAGTTTGCAACATTACTTCTCGGCACAGCTTGGCATGTACCAATACGTGTAACTCAAAAGTCTTTGATTTACTTCAGGCCTACAACATTTCTCGCAAAGCTAAACTAAAGTATCATGTTAGCATCTTATTCTTATTTACTGAGAAACCACATCTATGCAACATAAATCTAACTAATAAACAAATCATTAGAACATTAGTGCAATCCATATTAATGCAATTGAATCACTTTCCCAAACTCTTTCAGCTCTGGCCATGAGGCCTATTCCGTTCTGTGCTCTGCAGCCTGTCATTTCTTCCATTAGCAGCTACATAATATGGATCCGGATTAATCACGTTTAATAAGGTTATACATTTTCCACACATTTCTGCATTAGTTCCACTTCTATATAAAATCTCTAGGTTAACCGCACAATTCTAAGCATAGGTGAATATATTTCAGCACTCATAGCATTACTCTTTATGATTTGTGCGTACTACTTGCGACTTTGGTGCACTCATACATTTTGTTCAGTTTGCGCTCTCTCAGTTCCCCCCTTTGATGACCTCTAGGGGTCATCACTAACATTTAAACTGAAGTAATTGCTAATGCTCCTCGTTTCTGTGTTTCTAGAGCCCTCAGAGTCCGGTACTGATTATCTTGTATTTCAGACAATCTCTGTAGCTGCTCTCTCCTAGATCTCTCCAATCTGTTCGATCTGTACCATTGGTATGACCTTACCAATCCCCACAACATGATCACACAGATCACTATTATGATGATAGGTTTCAGCACATACCATACAAAGCTCTTCCCTAGGTTGGCAAACCAACCTCCAACTTCTCCCATTCCATGACCCACTTTTTCCCAAACATTTACTTTAGTTAGGTCTTCGATCTCCTTGTGAATATCAGTTATATTCATAATGACCTTCTCCAGAGGTTTTGAATTGTCTGGAACGTAAGTGCAACATTCCTGGACCTTCAAAGCCTTACAGACTCCGCCTTCTTTTGCTAGCAGGACGTCTAACGCAAGACGGTTCTGAAGCACCTTGGCCCTTATCGATTGCATCTCTCCTTCCACCAGCATTAAAGACCTAGCAGTGCTGGCAGACAACCTGTCTACGACTGTTGCCAGTCGTCTAATTTTGACATCATTGAGGATCAGTCCTAAGAGAGGAAATGCAGCTCCAAACACATCTCCAACTATTTCTGCATCTCCTAGGTCTCTTCTCCCTCTTGTCAAGGCCTTGCCCTCGATGATCACTAAGTCTTGGGCATGGTATATTTTGGGAAAGACAATTGCCAAGTAACATGATCCATACCAATTGTCAGGTAGTCTCACGTAGGCATTTCTTCCACACACAAAATATACATTTGGAATCACTTGCATTCCTTTCAAGAAATCCTTTGTGTAATATTCTAATCTGAAAGCGTGTTCACAACTGACTTCCCCTACAAATACATTTTCGTAATACGTTTTGCTTCTGTGAAGACATAACTTCCCTCTCTGCGTTTTATCCAAAGCTATTGGACCACTACTACCTTTCCTCTTGTGTGCCTTCTCTTCCTCGGTCCAATCTGTTTTCCATTGTCCTGATATTTTCAAAATCTTTTGCCTCCTGTATCGATCATCCACTTGCCCTATAAACTTCTTTTCGACTTCTGATACCTTGCATGTCAGGTTATTTCTGCGGGCATGTGAAGTATCTAAAGTATCCCAAGGAATTAAGAACTTGGCCAATCTGTCTTCACTCTTCCAGTAGTCCCATTTATTCATTTGCTTGTAATTTGGGACATCTGGTAACACTGAGTCATAATTAGAGAAATAGTATTCAAAACTATCTCTCCCATAAAATATGCTAAGCAATAAACTACATGTAATGCCATATGTCAACGAGAGATGATGATACCTAATGCCTTCATCTACAAACGCCGGCAGCTGCATGCAGACGTAGCAGTCCTTAACCTCCATGACATCCACGTATTCATACAAAAGTTTGGCATAAGCATTTGACCTAAAGTCACCTTGGGACTCATCCATGTGCAATCTACGGGCTTCTGCTGCTAATAACGCTTTCTCCTGTATGTTTTCTTCCTTCTTACCAGCAACAGTGGGTTTCGGTGTCACTACAGATTTTTCATCTGGTACCCTTGCCTCACTCTCATGTCCCATTACATATGATACTGTAACTACTAAAGCTATTAGAAGTATCACTCCTACTATTAGTGTGCCTATTATACATTTTGCTCTACGATTCGGGGTGCCGACCTCCATTTCGTCAGACAGTATGATTCCTTCTCTTTTTCAATTTAAAGTTCTTTTCTTCTTTGTTCCTTTACAGTCTCTCTTGATCATCCAGTCTTTAGAATCACACAATTGGAAGCTGGCAATCTCCTTTAGCAAAAGTCTTTTTCTTTAAAGCTTTAACACAGACAACCCTAGCCCTTCTCCGTCAGCTTATGGGAAGGTCCCTAAGATTCTCTGCTTCCTAGGCGCTAGGTAATCTTCTTTTTCTTGCTTATTTACAAAGTCTTTAAGCATCTACAATCAGGCTTGGGCCTGCGGCTTGGACAGCATAGTTCAATATTTCCAAACGAAGAACGTGCTCTTCATGGCTTGTTATCTTTGTTCCAAAGTCGGGGAATTGCAATTTGGTGAAAAACATGTGCTTTAACTTGCTTAGGCGGGGAGGGTTGGGGAGTGTAAACGTTAGTGACCCTTCTGCTTCGACTCCGGGCACTAACAGCTGTACTTCCACAGTGATGATGGGTTCAGAGCTGGACACCAGCACCGCTCTGATCCTCCCTGTCGCTCGTTCCCAAGACATTTGTCGCCAGATATGTCCACTCAGGGGTGGCGTATCTTCTGCTAGGCACACGTACTCTTCTTGATCTTCTTAGATCTAGTGCTTCAGAGCCCTGAGCACCTTCTTCCAGGTCTGAGTCTTCGGATATTGGAGGAAGTGTTCTCTCTGGAGTCGACCTCAGGCTTGAACTCCTTCTTTGAGGCCAGCTGGCTTCTCCACGTCTTACCCTTCTGCTCCTTGTCCTTCTGCTTTGCTCTCGCTCTCTTTCAGCCTGGTCAGTGTCTGATTCGTACTCCCAGCTACTTTCTCCTTCTGTAGCGTCGTCTGTTTCGCTGTTGTACTGACCGTCCTCAGGCAGATCAGACTCGTTCCCTGCTTCTTCTGGCACCTCTACAGCTTGGCTAGCCCCCTCTATGGCTTCTCGGTCCGCAGCTGGACTTCCATCCGAGAGAGGAGCTGTTTCTTCCAGAGGTGCTGGAACCCTCCGCGTATGCGACGCGTGGATCCAATTGGGCAGGCCTCCCACCTTCACTGCAGTGTTCGTGATCAGGATGATCTGGTAGGGCCCACGCCAACGAACATCCAGGCAGCTTCTTCTTACGTGCTTTCTCACAAGCACCCAGTCTCCAGGGCACAGGTCATGGCACGGGTCCTGGCACGACGGAACCTCGGCAGCCTGCACCTGAAGGGACACAGAATGAATGGCGTCAGACAGCCCCTTACAATAGTCCAGGATCATATCATCTGTGATGTTTAACAGTGCAGCAGTTGGTACTGATGGCAATCTCATTGCTCTCCCCATTAACACCTCATGCGGTGATAGTCCCGTTCTTCTGTCTGGGGTACTACGGATGCTCATAAGGACCAATGGCAGAGCATCAGGCCAACTCAGGGACGTTGATGAACACATCTTGGCAATTCGGGACTTGATGGTACTGTTTATCTGCTCTACAATTCCCGAAGCTTCTGGTCGGTAACTACAATGTAATTTCTGGTCTATGTTCAGGGCCGCACAAATCATCTTCACGAGCTCGCTGTTGAAATGCGTTCCCCTATCTGATTCCAAAGAGGCCGGCACCCCGAACCTTGGTATGAGCTCCCTAAGCAATAACTTGGCTACTGTGAGGGTGTCACACCTACGTGTAGGGTATGCCTCGACCCATCTGGAAAATATGCAAACAACCACCAAGACATAACGAAGGCGGTTGCTCCTTGGCATTTCAATGAAGTCTAACTGCATCCTATTGAATGGACCTCCAGACCTCCCTATGTGACTCAATGCAACTGGTGTTCTCTTTCCTACGTTCAACTGCTGACAGGTCACACAACGCTGGCACACTGCTTCGGCTGCTACTCTGAACTTAGGGTTGTACCAGGTTTGTCTGAATACTCTCAGCATAGCATCTCTCCCTAGATGTACTGGACCGTGTATCTGTCTGGCCATTGGGCTCACCATCTCATTGGGTAGCACTGCTCTTCCATCTGCTGAGACCCAAAAATGGGCCTCACCTATCACACATCCTGCAGTTGCCCATGTTTGTTTTTCAAAATCGGGTGCATTTTCTTGCATACACTTTAGCTCATCTCAAGTGTCGACAGTTTCCAATATCATGGCTAATTCAGTTCTTACATTTATTCCGCCCACTTCCACCTCCGTGAAAGAGTACCCTTGTTCTGCACAATACCTCGCTACTTCGTCGGCATATCTATTGCCTTGTGACACGAAGTCCATATTCCTGGTATGGGCGGTACATTTCACAACTGCAATACCTGCTGGACATTGCAAAGCTTCTAACAGCAAACGTACAAACTCTCCATTACGAATGGGAGAGCCTGAAGAAGTCATGTAACTTCTTTGAGACCATAACTGCCCGTAATCATGAACTACCCCGTAACCGTATTGGCTGTCGGTGTATATGGTGACTCGAATTTGGTTGCTTGCCAGGCAGGCACGCGTCAATGCAATAATTTCAGCTACCTGAGTGGAGTGTACTCCTTCCAGGCATCCGGTTTCCACAACTCCAGTAATTGTACAAACAGCGTAAGCTGCTCTCAACTGCCCAACTTCGTCTCTTACGCATGAGCCATCGACAAAGAACATTTCATCGGGGTCAGTCAGTGGCTCATCCACGATGTCAGGTCTCGGTTTGGTGCATAGTTCAGTCACATCAAGGCAATCATGGTCTGTACATACATCATCATCTATGTCACTTGGGAGTGGCATCAAGGTAGCAGGGTTCAAAACAGAGCATCTCTTGAGGGTCACGTTCTCTGCAGCAAGAATGACTTGCTCATAGCGCGTGAGCCTGCTATCAACAGTTCAACAGAGTGTGGCACATACACCTCTAACGGGTGCCCCATTACAATATTTTCACAGCGCTCGATACTGACACCTGTTGCAGCAACGGATTTGAGACATCCGGGCAACGCTGCGGCTACTGGGTCTAAGGTAGCCGAGAAATAGGCAACTGGTCTACGGGTATTCCCATGGATTTGGACCAAAACAGACAAAGCACAACCCTCTCTTTCACAGCAGTAAAGCAAGAATATTTTATCGTAATCAGGCATTCCCAGAGCAGGAGCACGACACAGGTCCTCTCTCAGCTGCAGAAACGCCATCAAACAGTCTTTGTCCCATGGTACCGGATCACTCACCTCCTTGTGCGTCAGTTTTTGCAAGGGTTTTGCTTTCAGTGAAAAGTTCACGATCCACTGTCGGCAATAACCCACCATCCCTAGAAACATCCTGACTTCTCTCTGTGTTTTAGGCGCATTCATCTTCGTGATCGCCTCTATTCTGTCTGGTGACACTTTTCGTTTTCCTTTCTCAATTCTGTGCCCTAAGTACTGCACTTCTGTCAGGCAGTACTGCAATTTTCCGGGGACACCTTGTGCCCATTTACAGCTAGGTGATTTAGCAAAGCAATGGAGTCCTCCCTGCAAGCTTCTTCAGTTTCTGACGCCACAAGTAGGTCGTCTATGTACTGGACCAGAACTGACTTCTGGGGCAGCACTAGACTTTCAAGATTTTTCTTCAATAGCTGGTTAAAGATCGATGGGCTCTCTGTATACCCCTGAGGAATACGACACCATGTTAGTACGCGACCTTCCAGCTTAAATGCGAAAAGAAAATGGCTCTCCTCGTCCAGAGGGATCGAAAATAAAGCCTGGCAAAGATCTATCACAGTGAACCATTCGGCTTGAAACGGTATCTGAAACAGTATCACTGATGGATTCGGTACCACTGGACAACATGAGACAACTATGTTATTAATCTTTCGGAGGTCTTGCACTATCCTGAATTTCCCATTTGGTTTCTGCAAACCCATAATCGGGGAGTTGCATGGACTACCCACGATTTCTTTCAATATTCCCTGCTTAATCATTGACTCGATCACGGGCTTTATGCCTGCAATCGTTTCTGGAGTCAATTTATATTGGGGTGTTCTCGGAAACTCGGCATGTGGTTTCACTACAATTTTCACTGGGTCCACTCCCTTAACCAGTCCGATCTCTTCCCCAGTGAAATCCCACACTTCCGGTGCCACGGTCTCTCTTAGATCCCATGGTAGCTCATCTATGGTCAAAGTGGGATACAGCTCCACACATATTCTCGAATTTGCGACTTTGAAGTCAGCATCGTCATCATTGGTTAATACCTCCACTCCTTGTGGTGTGCAATATATTGTACAATTTAATTTGCACAAAAGGTCTCTTCCTAACAAACATACGGGACTAGAATCGCAAACCACAAACTGATGTTCATCGCTGTATTTCCCTATTTTTACTTGCACTGGTTCTGTCAATGGGCTAGTTATTCTTCTGTTTGCGACCCTCACCACTTGAATTGTCTCTCCAGACATGGGCAGGCCTGGAACTGCGGCTGATCTTATTGTGGATCGGGTGGCTCCTGTGTCTACTAAGAATGTCGTGGGACACCCTGCCACTTCGGCCTCAACATAGGGTCCCCTTTGGTCCACATCTAAGGCTGGCCCGAGGGTACAGTCTACTCTCTCTACTCTCTGTCCTGTTAAGGGATCAACGTAGTAACACTCTTCTCCTCCTACAAAAAGAGGCATTTGCCTATAGGTCTTTCCCGTTGTCCCTATTCTGGGTGGCTGAGGGAACTGGGCTCGCAGGGGTGGGGTCCCCCCTTTGAGCACCTTTCCTTGGTATGGTGTTACCCCTCTCACTGGAGCACTCTGAACCTCTTCCTCCTCTATCTCCTGTTCTCCGATTTCAACGTTGTAAGGACACTCGCGTTTCCAATGCCCCACCTCGTTACACTGGTGGCACCGGGTCGTCTTCTTCAATGCGGCTATGTCTACCCTAGGTCTAAAGGTGGAGTTCTCCTCATTGCCCTTGTTCTGACTATACTGTTTCTTACCCCCAGTTCCTGTTCCCTGTTGCTGTTGCTGCTGTCCACCCTTGCCAGCTGACTGCATCTGTACTACCATCAATTTTTCTTTCAACTTCTTTGTCTTTGAGTCTATCTCATCACAACAGTACCTGGCATATCTCAGAATTTCATCCAAAGGTTTATTTTGCCAACAAATCAAGTGTTGCTGAATCATTAAACTAATATCCGGTCTCAAGCCCAAAACGAACTTAGACACAAATTGCCCTATGTCTTTAGGATCCATTACATCCAGTCCGCTATACTGTTTAAACGCCTTCAGCAATCTCTCATAATATTCGTGCACTGTCTCTTTGGGTTCCTGTCTAGTTCGATCTACTTTGACCCAATCTATGTCCTGCATTGGCACCTTGTCTTTCAGCCAAGTCATCACTCTCTCGAATTTTGCCATTACTATCTCGGACGGTCCATTGGTCCGGGCATCTCTCTCTGGTTCGGCTGTGGGCCACTCAGCACTAACCTTACATGCTGTCCACAAGTCTCCTGGTTCAGATCTATCCATAATACTTTGGAGATTTTTACGAACCTCTCCACCTGCTTGTACCACTCGACTGGATTCTCCCTTAATTTAGGGAAGGAGTTGGTAAAGGCTGCCAAGTCCCCCCTGCTCCATGGCACATGCACATAGTTCCCATTTGCAACCTCACGCAAAGGGTATGCCTCTATTCTCTGTAATCCTCCCTCTGGGGTCATCCCAAGCATGCTTCTCCTAACGATCCCTTTCTTGGACCATCTTTCTTCCCATTTATCCAGCGCCCTCCACGTCCTTATTCCAGTTATCAGTTCCCTTATGTGTGTTTTCAATCCTATTGTTCTTCTTTCATCTAGATCCCGGTCTGAATAATGTAGCCTATGGTTACCCTGCAATGCTTTGGTCCTTGACAGGTCTACCATATATTTGCCTGCTAGTTCAACTAATTTCTCATGGGCTGCTCTCGCCTTTCGGGTGATGTCCTTTGCCATGAACAGTATTTCATCCTGCTCGTACATCTCCATTCTTTCTAGAGGCAAGGTACCATCCACCATGTCATCCAGATCTGACTTTAAGCTGGCGACATCGAGTCTCTTGGCTTTTATCTCAGCTCGCAGTATGTCTTTCGAAGGGGGTTCACTGGTCTCTCTACCATCCCAACTCCGAGTCCTACGCTTGGGCTCAGGAGAGTTAAGGAGAGTCCTCCCTTGCTCCCATCTCTCTAAATCCCATGCTCGGCCATCCTGCCTGGGGAGGTGATGAAACACGGCCTGTTTCCCCCAATCCCATTTTGTCCATTCTCTCTGGCCTCCCTCACTTCATGGCAAGATTCTCTGTTGTTCTCCACCCTGTCATTATTCTCTCGTTGTCTAGTGTCGCTCAGTATCTGGTAAGACCCTTCTCGGCTCCCCATATCCCCCGGACCACGTTCATGTCCGCAATCACGGGGGTTATGGCGAGGCCTCTCGCAACTCCCGTTCTGTCCACCATTGCCAGACGCATAGTGGGTACACTTAAAGCTGTTTCTGTACTCTTGAGTTCTCCTGTCTCCTTCACTGTGTATTGGGCGGGACACCCCCCCACACTCAGGGCTCCTGTTTTCCAGGTCTGGTCTACCTCCACTCCTGGTATGATGGGTGTCTCCCCTACTGTCCTGACCCCTCCCATCCCACTCCGGACTGCTTTCATCAGCCCCGCAGTGAGTCCGGGTCCTGCTATCCTGGCTTTCCCTTCCAGCTTCCGCAGCTATGATGCTCTTGTGAGCCTCTACTGCCTCATCCCATTTCTTCATGTACTCATTTAACTCCTGGAAGGATTTCGGTCTTGCACCCCTTAGATCCGTCGGCCATCTGGGGCCCCCCGGATCTCCTGTGGGATCTACTGCTGTATATACTGGGGTGCTCCAATCTCTCGGTCCTGACATCTGACTTGGGGAATTAATTGTATCGTTCCTCCTTGCCGTTTCTGTTCTCTCTCTGTCTCTCCGTACCTGTTCCTCCCCTCGAGCTCTCTCCGGGTCATAAATCGATACTATAGGACCTATAGTAACGGGTACTTGCAAGGCATCTGGCAGTGCATAGGATGTGGCACACTCTGTTTCTGGCACCCTTTGTACCACAAACCTTCCGACTACCTGCTGCACCGGGCTAGGTTGGGACGGTTCCTTCTTTGCAGTGGGATCCCAATCTGTAATGGGAAGCGGTCCATACTCCCCTATGCTAGCCCCCCCTTCTCTGTTGGGCTCATCCTCACCTGTCTCTTTGTTATACGGGGGTGGCCTATCTGTTAGTAACCTATTTATCAGGCTGTCCTCTGTCTCGCTCTCATCATCTTCTTCTAATGGGCTCTTGTTTCCTGCCACCTCTAATACTGGGTACAGTTTGTTTACTTCAATGTTATGCACTCTCCATCTTTTTGCATCCGCATCCCATTTGGCATCCTGCACTGCTCTTACCGATCATTTCACTCTTTCTTGGTGTCTATTCAGGTTCCTCTCGTGGGCTGCCCTAATCCATGCATTGAGAGCTTCAAACTGGGTTGGTCTAGGCATAGGTCTCATTGAGGTCATGACTGCTTTTAATCGGTGTAGTACCTCTAATTTGAACGTTCCGTACTTTGGAAACGTCAGTTCCTAAAATCCTTCTGTAATCTTACTCCACTCTGTAATCCACATTATTGTGTGTAACCCAACATTTGCCGCCATATAATAAGCCGGCGTACCCTCCGGCGGGGCTTCTTCCCCCTCATAAGATCTCCGCCTTTCTCTTTTAAACGCTGCTCTTAACCATTTAAAACATTTCATGATTAATCGTACAATTCCCAGCCTCACTATTCTGTTTACTTCCTGATGACAATCCACCATTCCTAGCGCGGCTTTGCTAGCTGGCCTATCACAGCGCGGTCTTGTTCCGGCCGGCCAATCCCAGCGCGGCACTTTCTGACGTCACTCGTCTCCGCTTCGCAGCAGCAACCCTCCTTTCTCAGCTCGTCTCCCGGTCATGCATGCGTCCCATTCATACACCGAAAAATGACTACTTCCGACCAAGCGGTCACTTCTCTCGACTGTACGTCCACAGTCTATCTGTAATTGTCACAACTGACGAAATGTCTATCGTCTCTCTGATAGCTTGCTTACACACACAGTAACTTCCGACCAGCGTCCGTTACTCACGCACTCACTCTTACGTTCCCCCTATCTCGGTCCTGCGGGCGATCAATGGTACCTCATGAGCCCCTTCACACTGGTTGACAATTACTCTGGATGTCCGATACACCCGAACCACTTAAGCTCTCTTTGAACTTTAGATTTTCACCGGTTGCGCGCGCTCACAACCTGTTCCACAGTCACTCTGCAGGCATTCAACTCCGCCAGACATTACAACATAGATACAACACAAAAACACCGCAATCTAACACGCATGACCCTTTATACTCACTCTCGACCGATACTGCTGCTTTTCTGTCTCACGTCATCCGGACCTTCTTCGGCGGGCGGTTCTTCCGATCATCGATCTCTAGGGGCCTTGAGGTAATCTAACCTGGCCTAGATCACCTTCCTCAAGAAGGCAACCATCCTCTATAGCTACCAACTGTGGGGGCGGGATTTTGATCACTATCTTATCACTCTAGATCTAAACCCCGTTCTGGTCGACTGAATCTTTATTGCCTGTCATTGAGGGAAGAAAGTGCATCTCTTACCAGGTTAGTTCAATCAATAATGGACTCGGCTCGGAAAAACCACAAACTACTTCTAGCTTTTAAAGATTTATTACAAGGTTAAGGTTAACTGCAAGTACAGGCATCTCAGAATGAGATTCAAAAGATATACGGGCACCACTACATACATGTGCTCTCTAAAAGCCCTCAGGCGAGCAAAGAACACTACGAGTACCAGTTCTAAAATCAAAAGGGCTGCAAGCATAGACACGTATTGTGATCTCTCCGTCATTTACAGCAGGAATAAAAGGTTCAGGTTAGGCTGTCCCTACCCTGCTCTGGATGGTATCCCTACTTAACAGAATCCCAACCTATCAGAAGGTGTCAGTTGTGAATGTCTTCCTAGGAAGATCACTCACTCTTAGTCTCTAGATGAAAACCTATGATCTCCAGTCATGACCCCTCTCTGCCTACCCATCCGCTCTCTAAAGGGTCCTCAGGCATCTGCTCTAACTCCACCCAGGGGTGCTGTCCCTAATACAAAACCCCAATTACAGTTGGAACGCCCCTCTCGAGACGCCCCTCACGTGGTGTCTCTTCTGGCTTTTTCCATGATGATCTTCATTTGGGCCTCGTGCGTTATAGTTGACCTTGCTTCTCAGACTCTTCTCCGGCCCGCCGATACCCCTCAAACATTCCTGAACCCTCCTCCATGTCTGTACCATTCTCCTGAACAGACTCTATTCATCCAATATTTAATTGGATCCCCCCGCGCACCCGCAGACAGACATCCGCAGTTAGAATTCCAATTCTCATAAACTTCTAACAGAAGTTTGCAACATTACTTCTCGGCACAGCTTGGCATGTACCAATACGTGTAACTCAAAAGTCTTTGATTTACTTCAGGCCTACAACATTTCTCGCAAAGCTAAACTAAAGTATCATGTTAGCATCTTATTCTTATTTACTGAGAAACCACATCTATGCAACATAAATCTAACTAATAAACAAATCATTAGAACATTAGTGCAATCCATATTAATGCAATTGAATCACTTTCCCAAACTCTTTCAGCTCTGGCCATGAGGCCTATTCCGTTCTGTGCTCTGCAGCCTGTCATTTCTTCCATTAGCAGCTACATAATATGGATCCGGATTAATCACGTTTAATAAGGTTATACATTTTCCACACATTTCTGCATTAGTTCCACTTCTATATAAAATCTCTAGGTTAACCGCACAATTCTAAGCATAGGTGAATATATTTCAGCACTCATAGCATTACTCTTTATGATTTGTGCGTACTACTTGCGACTTTGGTGCACTCATACATTTTGTTCAGTTTGCGCTCTCTCACAATCGTAGAATAGAAATATCTACATCGCCGGGAATTGATCATGAAGTCTGCAATAGCAGCGTCACTGAGTGGTCAGAAGAACAACCACAACAAATACTACTAACACCAGAGTATGAGTCCCAGGGATGACATGACATCCTAAACAGAGCTTGGAAGTCTCCCTGGGCTAAAATATTTACATTCAGCCCTTCTACTGACCGTGGAATTTTGCCAGGAAGGATGGTAACCTTAATGAACAAACCTTTACAACCTGGAAAACGACGGAGATCACCCAGCTAATCATGACCTTCTAATACGATTTGATGCATGAGGCATAAGGCTTTGTAAACCTGTAAATCTATGTTACCCAGACCCACTAGGGAAAAAACCCACAGAGAAGGGGCACGGCCTGGTGGTAAAAGAACAGGCTTACTCAGTCCTCCAGGACGCAAGTGGAAATAGCCTATTTACAACAAGAAAGGCGTGTAAGCAAAGGCCTCTGAATACCAATAAGTCTCAGTGGAATAACTAAATACCCATATTCCTTTGCAGATATTTGCATACGAACGTCTGTTTTTAAAATCCGAAGCACTATTTTATTATTCAATGAGAATGTACAGCAGAACGTTAAGCTCGTGAATATTTTTTTTAATACATTTTTAAGGAATATAACATTTAAAAGTACCTGTCCTAACACTCAAAGAGACTTAGATTAGTTGGACTGGTGTCCTGCAACATTTCCTTTGTTGTCTGCTCTCAACTGTTCCTATATCTGAAATCACTTGCGCTTTGTGTAGCAGTGAGGTCAGATCCTATGAATTAATTTTTAGAGGATCTTCATTAGTAGCGAAGATCCATTAATAAGTGCTGAAAAGTAAATTGAATACATTATTCTGTAGTTCTGTGTTAAATTAAGGCGAGAGTCCTTACTTACATGCGATGGGTTTCAAAAATCTTAAACAGTGATGCAAATGAGTCTTTCTTCGTTCAGTTTAATTTATTAATTTGATATAATCGGAGAACCTGTGTTAATTAGAGGTCAAAAATACCATAGTTATAAAAAAAATAACAAATTGAAAAATGATACCATTTTCTAAATTTAAAAAATACCTTTTTGGGCATCAAGTGCTGTCTGGGGAAATGGGTGTCAGAGATCAAAGACTTCTCAAACTGTTGTCAACTAAGTGTCAGCTGTGGCATCATAAGAAAACACAAATCAAGACTCATGGCATGGACCATACACACAGAGAGGCAATCTTACAAGCCAAATCTCAAACCCCTATCACCTAATCTATCCATCTATACTACTATTATAAAGAGAGAACTTGCACCTTTTGGCCAGGTAAACTCGGGAACCACAGCACCAATCACAAAACCCAATACAGCGTTGGAAAGGGCAGTTGCAGCAGAAGGACATAGGCTATGCAGACGCCCACCATATACAGTTAAAATGTAAAAGAACCGTGCCAGCAAAGTAGCCCATTGTGGGCGTGTCTGCATTATTCCGTCACGAGTGTTGTTTTTTCTTCCCAGGTTCTATACATTCCTGCTCCCTTTAAATAGTAATTCAGTGGAGGTCCCATTCTCTTAGAACCACCCCAAGCACAGTTATGGGCAAAAATACAACTAAAAGGCCCTGCAAAGCATTATGGGATAAGCTTAGCATAATTTTTAGCATTCATGAAAGGGTTTCAATGTTTTTGAATTTTACTCATCAGGGACATCTTTGGACGACGAGGTGAACTGCAGCTTGATGTATAATATTTTAAATGCTATTGCATTTGCCTCATCAGGGACATCTAGGGACGGCTAGGTGAACTGCAGCTTGATGTATAATATTTTAAATGCTATTGCATTTGCATCATCAGGGACATCTAGGGACATGAGGTGAACTGCAGCTTGATGTGTAATATTTTAAATGCTATTGCATTTGCCTCATCAGGGACATCTAGGGACCATGAGGTGAACTGCAGCTTGATGTATAATATTTTAAATGCTATTCTATTTGCCTCTTGGGGACAACTGGGGAGAACGAGGAGAACTGCAGCTCTTTGTAGAATTATTTGGATACTATAATATTCACTTCCCACTGCTAATCTCGTCCCATAATGGTTTGCAGGGGCTTGATCTCAAAATCATCACCTCTCACAATGCTTGCTGGAAGCTAATTTCACTTTTGTGAAATGACTATATGCATTTTAGCATGTAGAAATACTTGTTATTTTACCTTGAATATTTGAGGTTTCTGTTTTAATAATTAGAAATCTGACGGAACGAAATATTGCGGATTTATTGTACCAAGTTAGCGCCAATTCCGCCCACTCCTACTTTAAATACCCCTGCACCCCATAATCATAACCCACTCTTACTCTATAAAATACCCCAACACCCTTAAACACTAACCCATCTTAACCCTATAAATCTACCCTGTACCCCAAAACCCAAACCTATCCCTAAACCCTAAAAATACCCCTGTACCCCAAAACCAAAACCGAGCTCTGAACCCTATAAATATCCCTGTACCTCAAAACCCAAACATACCCCTGAACCCTAAAAATACCCCTGTACCCCAAAACCCAAACCTACCCCTGAACCCTAAAATACCCCTGTACCCCAAAACCCAAACCTAGCCCATAACCCTTAAAATACCCCTGTACCCCAAAACCCAAACCTACCCCTGAACCCTAAAAATACCCCTGTACCCCAAAACCCAAACCTAGCCCAGAACTCTAAAATACCCCTGCATCCCAAAACCCAAACCTAGCCCTGAACCCTAAAAATACCCCTGTACCCCAAAACCCAAACCTAGCCCTGAACCCTTAAAATACCCCAGTACCCCAAAACCCAAACATACCCCTGAACCCTAAAAATACCCCTATACCCCAAAACCCAAACCTAGCACTGAACTCTAAAATACCCCTGTACCCCATAACCCAAAACTATATCTGAACCATTAAAATACCCAAACACCCCAAAACATATACCTCAGTACCCCAAAACATATACAGCTATACCCATACTTGCCATATCCAAACATTTTGAAAAAACATGCTTTTACCATTCATGCATTTACAACGAATTTCGTTGTAAATGTATGCGTGGTAAAAGCATATAAAATGTAATGCCATGCGTTATAATGGCATTGCGGAGTCATGGTACTTTCATAATGAAAGTATGCAGAGTGATGGTATGCGGAAAGACATTTGCGGAATAATGGGTGTTTACCCTCCCACGTAAGTACATTGGTGGCACGGCGGCCCACATCTCCAGCAACATACTCATATTTTTTCACCACCAATTGGAAATAGGCACAGGTCTCTCTCATTGATGCCCAGCACCGACATACACTTTTAGACACACCTCCCACCACAAGTTCTAGAATTGCGAACTTTAGAGATGGGGAGCTACGCTAGAATCTCAGCATCAGCTCAACATCCTGTGATTCCAGGCAAATCCCTTTTTCTCCCCGTGCCTACCACAAATCAATGTGTTCTTCTGTAATGTAAATTGTGCTCCTGCCATGTTGTTGAGCTCGCGCTACATAATATTGCAAGGAAAATAAAGTAGGGAAACTCGAGTTCACACACTACTGAACGCGCACTCTTAAGTGCATCAGCAGTGCACTGTGAATCGGAGCGTTTCACAGGCCTGTCACAGATAAGAAATGCTATCAAAATGAAATCCTACAAAACAATATACTACTGTCCGGCAGCAATTCATACCTGGACAACGTCGGGACGGCTGCTAGTACTAATATAATAAAGAGAGAGCCCAAACCTTTGAGGCGGGTAATCTCAGGAACCACAGCACCAATCACAACACCCAATACAGCGTTGGAAAGGGCAGTTGCAGCAGAAGGACATAGGCTATGCAGATACCAAGAACCATGCCAGAAAAGTAGTCCCTTGTGGGCGTGTCTGCGTTGTGCTGTGGGCTTGTGCTTGGGGGGCTTGACAAATGCTGGGGGCGTGTGGTATGTTCCGTCCTTCGGGCTGGGCTGTTCCCATGAGGCACAGTGTCAAGGCTGATTTGCATATGGCCATGTCTGAACTGGGGTTGTGTGGAGTGCGAAAAAACGATGGATTTAGGCCCAGATCTCTGTACTGGGGTGTATGTATGACATTGTTCTGCATTCTGTCCATCAACTGTTGTTTTTACATTTGTCACCCCGAGTGTTATGGGTATGATCAGACGTGAGTACCATGTTCTCCAGAGTACTGGAGTTAAGCTATCCTGGCTGAAGACAGTTGATAGCCAAAAATTGATCCTAGGATGCTTGAGACCAGTCCAAGAAAGACTTTGATTGACAGTTAGGCCTGGAATGTTCCCATGAGGCACAGGGTCAAGGCTGAGGTGGTGTGGAGTGCAAATAAAGTGATGGATTTAGAATCATATCTTTGTATTGGGGTGAATGTATGACATTGATCTGCATCCTATCCATTAATTGATGTTCTTACATTCTGCCCTTCATGCCATGTCTCATATCGACCCTTAAACACTAACCCGTCTTTACCCTCTTAATATACCCTGTACCCCAAAACCAAAATCTATACCTAAATCCTAAAAATACTCCTTAACCTAAAAAATCAAACCTACCCCTGAACCCTAAAGGACCCCTGTACCCCAAAACCCAAACCTAGCCCTGAACCCTTAAAATACACCTGTACCCCAAACCCAAACCTACCTCTGAACCCTAAAAATACCCCTGCACCCCAAAACCCAAACCTAGCCCTGAACCATAAAAAAAACCCTGTACCCCAAAACCCAAACCTACCCCTGAACCCCAAAATACCCCTGTACCCCAAAACCCAAACATAGCCCTGAACCCTAAAAATACCCCTGTACCCCAAAACCCAAACCTAGCCCTGAACCCTTTAAATACCCCTGTACCCCAAAACCCAAAAGTACCCCTGAACCCTAAAAATACCCCTGTACCCCAATACCCAAACCTAGCCCTGAACCCTAAACATACGCCTGTACCCCAAAACCCATACCTATCCCTAAACGCTAAAACTACCCCTGTACCCCATAACACAAAACTATATCTGAACCCTTAAAATACCCAAACACCCCAAAACGTATACCTCAGTACCCCAAAACATATACCCCTATACCCATACTTACCTTATCCAAACATTTCAAAAACATGCTTTTACCATTCATGCATTTACAATGAACTTCGTTGTAAATGTATGCGTGGTAAAAGCATATAAAATGTAATGCCATGCGTTATAATGGCATTGCGGAGTCATGGTACTTTCATAATGAATGTATGCGGAGTGATGGTCTGCGGAAAGAAAGTTGCGGAATAATGGGTGTTTACCCTCCCCCGGTAAGTACATTGGTGGCACGGCGCCCCATATCTCCAGCAACATACTCATATTTTTTCACCACCGATTTGAAAAATGCACAGGTCTCTCTCATTGATGGCCTGCACCGACATACACTTTTAGACACACCTCCCGCCAAAAGTTCTAGAATTGCGAACTTTAGAGCTGGGGAGCTACGTTCGAATCTCGGCATCAGGTCAACATCCTGTGATTCCAGGCAAATTGCTTTGTCTCCCCGTGCCTACCACAAATTAATGTGTTCTTCTGTAATGTAAATTGTGCTCATGCCATGTTGTCGAGTTCGGGCTATATAATATTGCAAGGAAAAATAAAGTAGGGAAACTCGAGTTCACACACTACTGAACGCGCACTCTTAAGTGCATCAGCAGTGCACTGTGAAACGGAGCGTTTCACAGGCCTGTCACAGATAAGAAATGCTATCAAAACGAAATCCTACAAAACAATATACCACTGGCCGGCAGCAATTCATACCCGGACAACGTCGGGACGGCTGCTACTTGTAAATAACTCAGGCAATATGGTTCTTGGCTCAATCAAAAAGTACTGTCAAGCCACTTCACGGTCCCAATGAGAGGCCTGGTCAGCCATGATCTTCTTCTCTGCATCACCCACATCAGACCGAATTAACACTCACCCCATTCTTTCCTTAAAAGCCTCCCAATCCCCATCATCCAGTCTCTGCACCAGTGTGCCAGCATACAACAAGGGCAAGGAAAGTGAGTGAGGGGTGTACGCTATAACCTTTTGTGTTATGGCCTGCGTCTTCCCTCTCCGGGCCTACTTCTCTGCTCTTATCCATCTTTGTATGCTTCCTTTTGACATACCTGAAAATAGTCAAACATCGACTGCTTGCTTCTTTTTGCAAATTATTTGTCCTGCAAGAAGTTCAATATCTGTTCATCAAAGGTACTTGTCAAAGGCCACTACAACTCGGCGTTGTCCCTTGTATATGTGTGCCATAATGTACTAAACACAATAGGGGCATGGTCATACTTCACATACATGTCAAAGTTTGGGGTGCCTTTTGGAGGGGCAGGCTGCCTATCTTCCAACCGAGCATCATCAGAGCAACAACGAGACCTCAAACAGCAGAACTTGCTAAAACAGGGCATTTTCAAGAATAAAGAGAAACAAATTTGCTGCTTGTACCTGACCAATTCCCTCTCACAGATCCTTTCTCGGACCATACTGAATGCTCAAAGGCCAAAAACCGGTCCACAGACCGCACCAATTCTTCAAATCATACTGCGCATCACAAGTCCCAAACACTAGTCAAACCCTGGGCGTTTTCAAGAAAAACGCGACTTCACCAAGTCTCCTGGCAGAGGGTGCACAGCCACCCTGTATCTCCAAAGCGGTCTGCAGGCCTATCAAGTTCACAAACAAATCAAGAAATGGTCTCCAGACCATATCCAAAATCATTCAAGACAGCAACATGTTTTACCTGGCGATGATCAGACAGGCGGGGCAGCTGTTTAGGGTCACTCATGACCACCTCTCCACCTTCCCAGTAAATGAAGAGTCAGTCAGAAAGTAGAGCATCAAATTCAGTTATTACTTACCCTGGGTAATGTAGCAGTTAAATCAACATCATCCTCAGATGCTTTGTTATAGCAGTTTTACATGTTCAAAAGCATATAACCAATGCACAAAAGTGAACTTTTTCTATAAAAACAATAGGCGATGAGAGAGGTGATGATGTTGGGCTCCCCCCTAACCTAGGGGGAGTTCCAAGCAGATGCCTTGAAAACAAAAAGCAATCCTAATTTTAAGACTTTCGGTATTCACAGAAGGCATTTAGGAGTCCTAAAGTTACGACTCCTAACTTTACTACTACTAAATTGAGAAAAATCCTAATTTTAAGACTTTTGGTATTCACAATAGGCATTTAGGAGTCCTAAAGTTAGGAGTCCTAACTTCTGTGAATACCGAAACGAGTAAGTGTCTTCTGTGAATACCAAAATGAGTAGGGGCATTCTGTGGATACCAAAATAGTAGTAAGTTTAGGATTGAGTCTTAAGTTCATTCTGTGAATCGGGCCCAGTGATCCTGCACATGAAGTCACAATTAAAGGTAATGCTGCAAAATTAGACAATGGTCAATGGTGGAATTTTGGTTGATTGGCCAGAACCAACTCTGTTAATGATCCAGTGATTAATAATGGTCAGAGTTCTTCTACTGTCAGAAGGTGTTCAAGATCCAGAAGGACTCCTAGTAGGTAAATACTGTAAAAATTCTTTTCTTGCTCATGTTAGTGGTTAATTTTTATTTTTTGTTAAAAGGAGGGAGATGTGTGGTGTCTACGCTGCATATGTCAGTGCACTTTTATTATATACTAGCATCCCGTCCCGACGTTGTCCGGGTATGAATTGCTGCCAGCCAATAGTATATTGTTTTGTAGGATTTCGTTTTGATAGCATTTCTTATCTGTGACTGTCCTGTGAAACGCTCCCATTCCTAGTGCACTGCTGATGCACTTAAGAGTGCGCATTCAGTAGTGTGTGAACTCGAGTTTCCCTACTTTATTTTTCCTTGCAATATTATATAGCACGAACTCGACAACATGGTATGAGCACAATTTACATTACAGAAGAACACATTCATTTGTGGTAGGCACGGGGAGACAAAGCAATTTGCCTGGAATCACAGGATGTTGAGCTGATGCCGAGATTCGAACGTAGCTCCCCAGCTCTAAAGTTCACAATTCTAGAACTTGTGACGGGAGGTGTGTCTAAAAGTATATGTCGGTGCTGGCCATCAATGAGAGAGACCTGTGCAATTTTCAAATCGGTGGTGAAAAAATTTGAGTATGTTGCTGGAGATGTGGGCCGCCGTGCCACCAATGTACTTACCGGTGGAGGGTAAACACCAATTATTCCGCAACTTTCTTTCCGCAGACCATCACTCCGCATACTTTCATTATGAAAGTACCATGACTCCGCAATGCCGTTATAACGCATAGCATTACATTTTATATGCTTTAACCACGCATATATATACAATAAAATTCGTTGTAAATGCAGGAATGGTAAAAGCATTTTTTTAATCTATACTACTATAATAAAGGAGAAACTTTCAGGCTTTGAGGCGGGTAAACTCCGGAACCACTGTGCCAATCTACACACCCGATACACCGTAGAAATCGTCAGGGTGTATCGGGAGAGGAGTGGCGGCGGACAGGCGGTGATGAGCAGAGCGATGATGAGCTGTCAACTCAGGAACGGCAGCTGAGGTAAGCAGGCGGGTGTCGGGCCAGGTGGGGGACGGGGAGTTACAAAAGGCAATGTCGGGGCAGGCGGGGGTCGGGGAAGCCGGGGGACGGGGACTAACACCTCCATTGACTCAGGCCAGGCGAGGGTCGGGCCAGTTGGCAGGCGGGGGACGGGGCGGGCGGCGGCAAGGGCTGCTGGGCAATGTTGGGGCAGGCGGGGGTAGGGGGAAGCCTAAAAGCTCCCGGACAAGGTCGGGACAGGCTGCTAGTGTTTGGATAAGGCAAGTATGGGTATAGGGGTATATGTTTTGGGGTTCTAAGGTATATGTTTTGGGATATTTGGGTATTTTAAGGATTCAGATATAGTTTTAGGATTTAGTGATAAATATTTGTTTTGGGGTACAGGAGTATTTTTAGAGTTCAGGACTGGGTTTGGGTTTTGGGGTAAGCCTGGGCGTAGCTGAAGACACTGGGTACTTGTCTGCACTGTGCTAAAGTTTCAAATTAATTACAAAAAGCTTCCTGTACTTGACCAGATATCATAAAATAAGCTTTTCTATCTTTATTTTTTTTTTGGTAAAAATATACTTTCTTTAAAATTATTTGTCAGGTTTACATTTTAAGCAGTCCCTTATATTTGGGTGCTGTACATTTAACCATTCTCAAAGAAGCGCATTAGGCTATCTTTGATGGATTTCCATCAAGATTTCTCATTTTACCCATCCCAACTCCTGATTTTCCAGGTTTCCTTTGCCCACTCTTGTCCAAATCTATGGGTGTCTATGCACATGTAAGAGAACATTTTAGTGAAAACAAGTTTTTGGCATTCTTTTTCCGTGATTGCTTGGTGATTGCTTTGTGTTTGTACAAGGAAAGGTTCCTGTTTTCCCACATCGCCTCTTTCACACAGTTTATTATTCTCCATAGTGTCCTTTCTTTATTTGCATTGCAATTCATGCCCAACCCATATAGAACCAGTTCATAGGACAGGGATGCCTGTCCTGTTAATTCTTTAATGAGCTGTCCCATTGCCTTCCACATGCTTTGTGCTCCGCCGCAGTTCCAAATGAAGTGCATCAGGGATTCATCTGCTGCACAGCCTGGTGTTGGGCATCTTGCTGTTTTTGCCAGTCTCCTTGCATGTTGGAATTGCTTCACTGGTAGGCATTTTGAATGTCTGACATAATATCGACAGACAGAATATCGAAATGCAAAAATATCGGAGCAAAAATATCGACAGCAAAAATATCGGAATCCTATCTTCATTAAGGTAAGTACAAAAATATCGAAAAAATAATATCGTAGTACAAAAATATCGGAATCAAAAATATCGTTTTTTTAAATGTATTAATAATAATGTAAAAATAATTTTAAAATACATATAATTTTACAAATATTAAATAAAAATATTAAAACAAAATTAAAACTAATACATATACATTTAAAATAAATAAAACACTTAATAATTTAATGTAATTTTAATTTTTATCATGTAATTTATTTGATTTAATGTAATATTTTTTTGTTTTTAGCCTGTACGCCTGTACCCCAAAAACCCAAAACTGACCCTGAACCCTAAAAATATCCCTGTACCCCAAAAACCCAAAACTGACCCTGAAACCTAAAAATACCCCTTTACCCAAAAACTGAAAACTGACCCTTATCCCTAAAAATACCCCTTTACCCAAACACTGAAAACTGACCCTGAACCCTAAAAATACCCCTTTACCCAAAAACTGAAAACTGACCCAGAACCCTAAAAATACCCCTTTACCCAAAAACTGAAAACTGACTCAGAACCCTAAAAATACCCCTTTACCCAAAAACTGAAAACTGACCCTGAACCCTAAAAATACCCCTTTACCCAAAAACTGAAAACTGACCCTGAACCCTAAAAATACCCCCTTACCCATGAACTGAAAACTGACCCTGAACCCTAAAAATACCACTTTACCCAAAAACTGAAAACTGACCCAGAACCCTAAAAATACCCCTTTACCCAAAAACTGAAAACTGACCCTGAACCCTAAAAATACTCCTTTACCCAAAATTAATTAATATTATTTAATTACCAATTAATTATTAATTAACAATAACAATAAAGTAAATATATTAGCACATTTGCTGTAAATAATTTAATTTAATAATTAATATTATTTTTCCCAATTAATTAATTAAGAATAACAATAAATTATATATATAAAAAATTACTATATTTAATGTAATTAAATAATTAATATTAATTAATTACCAACTAATTAATAATTATAAATATGTACAAAAATATATTAATTAATTAACTAATTAATAGAAATTAATTACCCATTAATTATTAATTAAAATATGTACAAACATATATCAATTAATTAATTATTATTAAATTACTTCCCACCCTATTCCCCTATAAACCCACAACCCGCTACAGTAGTAAAAGACAATATTTAATTAAATTACATTAAAAATAAATAATAAAACATAATAAATACAATATAATATACACAAAATTTATTTAAAAATTGATATTAGTAACATCGAAGTTATTAATTTCGATATTATTGACATCGATATTTACAACTTCGATATTACTGATATCATACCAATATCGATATTAAGACTGTCGATATTACTTACCTTCGATATTTTGTCCCATCGATATTTAAACTTCGATATTTTTGTATATCGATATTTAAAAATCGATATTTTGTCGGTGTACCAGGCATTTGGATACCATCATCCATGCCAAGTCTTTCTGGGAGTTTGTCAAGTCTTTGTGGTTTACCATCTCCCAAACCTTCCCTGATTGCTTCTCTGATAAGTTGTTTACCATTGTCACTGAGTCCGTTTCTTTCAGTTTTTTGCTTAAGTCCAGCTGGGGTGTGATGTCCTTCGCTTGAATTTGCCTCTCTTTCAGCTTCTTGAAGAAAGGTTTGATGCCTTTGTACGCAGGGGGTGGTTCTAGTAAAAAAGGCTTTGTATTGTCCAGTTTACATATGCCCTCTTTTGATAAGATGAAGCTTGTAGCAAACAGTGTGTAGGCAGCCACATTTGAGTCTTTCTTTGCATTCCCCAGTACGTTTTTAACAAAATGTGACATCAGGAAGTCATGGAGGTTTGGCAGGTCTTTCCCTCCTTTTGTGGGTAGTTTGAAAACTGTCTCCCTTTTTAGTTTTTCAATTTTTGACCCCCAAAAGAAGTTTGCAAAAAGTCTTTGTGTCACTTTTGTCCACCTGTATGATGGAGGGAAAATCATGGCAATAAACATCTGGATTGGAAGACATATTGCTTTCAGCATCAAGACTTTCCCTTCCATGGAAAGTGTTCTTGTCGTCCAGAGCGCCATTTTCTGCTTGAGCTTTGTCTGGATCTTCTCCCAGTTTATTTCTCCCTTCATGTCCTGTGAAAAAAGAATCCCCAGTATTTTTACTGGGTCTTTGGAAGGTTTCACTGGCAGCTGAGACAGTTTGTCCCACTGTCCCACCGTCATGCAGTGTGTTTTCTCCACATTCACCTGTAGCCCAGCTGCTAGGGAAAAGAGTTGGGTTATAAGGAAAGTTCTTTTTATGGATCTAGAGTCAGTGCAAGCAATGGTGACATCGTCCATGTATGCTACACATTTGACCTGTTTGCCTTGGCTGCCCGGTACCAGAGGGCCAGTTATGCACTTGTCCTTCCTGATGGCGCATAGGAGAGGTTCAATTGCACATACAAAGAGTGCCGGTGATAAGGGGCATCCCTGTCTGACCCCTGATTCAATGTGGAACCCCTCAGATAGTGTACCATTTATAAGGACCTGGCTTTCACATCCAGTGTATATTAAGCCAATAGTTTGGATGAAACCTTCTGGGAATCCCATTTTCCTGAGCACTTTAAAAAGGTATTCATGACTTAGGGAGTCAAAGTCTTTCTTGAAATCAAGGGCCAAGATAGCAAGTGGATTCCCCCTGTCTTTCGCTAACCACAAGGTGTCTCTGATGATGGTCAAGCTGTCCCAGATTTTCCTTCCTGGGACCGCACATGTTTGGTCTGGGTGCATGATGGAGGCCAGCACCTTTCTGCATCTTCCTGCCAGGACTTTACTTAGGATCTTACTGTCCACATTCAAGAGGGTGATTGGCCTCTAATTGTTGATGTCCAGCTTGTCCCCCTTTTTCTCCAGCAGTTTGATGATGCCCTGTGGAAAGGAGGGGGGTAAAACATTTGTTTCCAAGCATTCTTTCAACAGACTCCAAAAATCCTTTGCAATAGGCCCCCAGAAAGCTTTGTAAAACTCCCATGGAAGGCCGTCTTGCCCAGGGGCTGATCCTTTTGGGGCTTCCTGAATGATTTGGAAGAGTTCTTCTCCTGAAATGGGGGTGGTTAGAAAATGTTGTTCCTCTTGGGATAAAGAGCTCTGCAAAGACCCTAGAAAATCTTCACATGCACTTATATCTGATCGCTCTTTTTTGTACAATTGGGAAAAAAGGCTGTTGTTATTTTCCCTACTTTCTCTGTGCCCTTTTGTGTTTGTCCATTTGTGTCTTTCAGTTCATTCATTACCTTTTGCACTTGCTGTGCCTTTTTGAAAAAGAACCTTGAGCACTTTTCATCTTCCTCAAAGATCTTAACCCTGGAGTTAAAAATGTGTTCTTTCCCTCGTTGTTTCAGCCATTCTTTCAGTTCTGTTTTTGTTTTTTCTCTTTCCTCCCCTATTTCCATTCCACCCCTTTCCAGGTTTTCTAGTGTGATCATTCGTTGTTGTATTTCATCAAATTTGTGAAACTTTTCCTTGCTTTTGATCATGCTCTGTTTTCTGAAAAAAAGTTTTGTTTGTTTTTTTACCTCTTCCCACCATTCTGCTAAGGATGGGAAACTTTCCTTTCTGGTTTTTAAGTTGTTGTACATATCACTGTAATTTTTACATATATTTTCCTCTTGTAATAACAAGGTGTTCATTTTTCACACACCCCTCCCCATTTGACACATGTTTGAGATTTCAACGGTTGCTTTCAAGATTTGGTGGTCTGACATACCACTCTCGTTTGTTTCATAATTCCTTGCTTTTATATTTTTGGAGGTGAAAATGAAATCAATTCTTGATTTGACTTTGCCACTTTCTGCTTCCCGTGTGAACCTTTGTTTTGACCCTGATTTTGCCCCTGTATCTGACAGTTGCAAATCTTTACACATGTTTTTGAGACATTTTGCAGACTTATCAATTTCGTAACAATTTTTCTTGCCACATCTGTCTGTGGGGTTTATGATGCAGTTGAAATCCCCTGTTAACACCATTGGGGTTGCACCTGCAATAAAAAGTAGGAGCATTTCAAACAGGGACATTCTTTCATTCTTGTCGGTTGGTGCGTAAATATTACAGACCTTAAAGGTGGTGTTTCTGTATTGTATAGTGACCATCATAGCCCTGCCTGGCTGTATAATTTTAGTATCAAGGATTGACATTTCTTTGTTTTTTATTAGAAGGCCTATTCCATCATTCTTGTTTCCACCCCCAGACCATTTGGAGGGGCCTTCTTCCCAATATTTGGATATGTGACTGTAGTCCGTGGAGTGGGGAATTGCACATTCCTGTAACATATAATGTCCCCTTTTTGTACTTTGCAGAGCTCAAACACTGACACTCTTTTCAATTGTGAGCACATTCCTCGGGCATTCCATGATATGATGTTAAACATTATATTTGCAATGGTGATTACTTTGCACGATATACAATACATGTTAAACCTGAACATTTTCAAAGCTCAATGGCGACCAGATGCTGTCACATATTTGCTGATTGCTTTCACTATTTTGCGTCTCTTGCCCGCCAATTTCTTCTGCTCCCCCTAAGTATGGGGACTGTAGAAAAAGGTCTTTGTGGAGGGTTACTCCTACCTCTTGTGAGAAAAAGCTATATCCTAGGTCTTCTGAGTCTGAGAGGTCCCCTAGTACACTATACCTGGACCCTGAGCAGTTCTCTTTTGGTAGAGTTTTCTTCCTAGTTTCTTTCTGTTCTGTTGCGGCCGGACCACTTGGGTCCGCCGTTTGCTTTTTAATTTTGATTTTATTTCTTTTTTTAACCATCTGCATTTGGCCCTCGGTGGTTTTTGTTTCCTCTTCTGAGGAGGTCTGTTCTTCTCTTTCCCTTTTTTCTTGAGCCCTGTCCTTGGCTTCTTTGATGATGTTATATATATCTGTAGGGATAAGAGTACAATCTGAATCTATTTCCCTGTCTTCCACTTGTGAGTCTATGTCTGACATCCCTTTAACTTTCTTTTCACTTTCCACTATTTCTGTCACTTGAGTCTCATCTACTAGCTGTGTACTTTCCTTGGTTTGTTCCTGTTCTGCCTGTGGGGTAGGGGTAGGTTCAACCTGTATTACTTGTTTTTTTATGTTGGGTGTTTCCCCGGTGCCTCCATCACTACCTGTCTTAAAGATTAATGGTGCCAGTACTGCGGTTTAAAGATTACATTCAATGTATTTGTGGCCTATGTACCCACAGAACTTTCAACTCTCATTTTTGCATACTTCTTTAAGGTGGCCAATAGTTAAACAGTTCTTACAACATTGTGGTTGGCTTAAGTAGTTTAAATACCCTCTGTTTGGGCCCAATGCAAAGGTTTGTGGGAGATGAGTCTATGTGCTAAAGTGCATGTAGTTCTTTTACAATGGTGAATCTGATAACATGGACTGCAGTGGGCGATCTGATAATTTTGGGATCCTCCCTAACCTAGGGAGAGTAGCAAACAGATGCCTTGAAAACAAAAAAGCACATCTTATTGAACGATTTAGTTGTGGTCCCATCCTCTTAGGACAAACCCAAACACAGTTATTGGCAAAAACATTCCCAACCAAAGGCCCTGCAAAGCATTATGGGATGAAATTAGCTGTGGGCAGTGAATATTATATAGTATACAATATCAAAAGTATTCTACAAAGAGCTGCAGTTCCACTGGTCGTCCCTAGATGTCCCTCACGAATCAAATCCAAATGCTTGATGAAAGGGTTCAATGGTTTTGCATTTGACTCGAGAGGGACATCTAGGGACGACCGGTGGAACTGCAGCTTGATGTAAGAATAATTTCAATGCTTTGCATTTGACTTGTGAGGGACATCTAGGGACGACCAGTGGAACTGCAGCTCTTTGTAGAATTATTTTGATATTGGATACTATCAACCTAATTTATGAAGCCGAAATCGGCTCGCAAAGGGCCAGATTCTGAGAATCTGGCCCTTTGCGAGTGCGATTTTTGCATTTGGGATTCAACATCCCAAATGCAAAAATCGCTAATTGTGATCTCGCAATTTTGCGGGGAATTACATTTAAGGAATCTCTATTTGAGATTCCTTAAATGCAATTCATCATCCAATTTTTGTTTGCGAATTCACAATTTCTGGCCGCAATTTACCGCGAGGTCAGACCTCGTGGTATATTGCGAAAACTCAGAAAAATGCATTTAAATGCATTTTTCTGAGTTGCATGTTACACACACACGTCCTTTGGACATGTGTGTGTGCAACACCAGTGTAAAATTTCATTTGAGGGGTGCTACAGGGTGTCCTTTGGACACCCCTGGCTCCCTTCAAATCGCTATCTTATTTGCGATTAGCAAATTGCTAATCGCAAATAAGGAATGCTCCCCATTCATTCCTATGGGCCTTTTGGCCCATAGGAATGCATGGGGAGTTATTCCTTATTTGCGATTAGCAATTTCCTAATCGCAAATAAGGAATATGTAGGAATCGTATTTCTTTATGCAATTTCTACATGAATCCCGTTTTGCGAGTCCTTAATAGCGATTCGCTATGAATCGCTATTAGGGGCTCGCAAAACGGGAGAATGATGAATCAGGCTGTATAATATTCACTGCCACTGCTAATCCTGTCCCATAATGCTTTGCAGGGCCTTTGGTTGGGATTGTTTGTTGCCAATAACTGTGCTTGGGGTGGTCCTAAAATGATGGGATCACCACTCAAGTTCAACAAAATGTGCTTTTTGTTTATGCTCTTTGTGTTCAAGCCATCTGCTTGGTGCTCCCCCTAAGTTAGGGGGGACCCCAAAATCATCAGCTCTCTCATTACCTAATGTTTTCGTTGTGAATTGTTTATATGCTGTTAAGCATGTTAAATTATTTTTTCAAAGCATCTGAGAGTATTGCATTTAGATGCTATTGATAGTGATGTTTAAAGCTCAGAGTTAGAATAGGGGTATTTTAAGGGTTTAGGGGTAAATTTTGGTTTTGGAGTGGTGTAAAGGTTCAGGGATATGTTTGAGTTTAGAGGTAAAGGGGAATTTTTAGGGTACATGGGTAGTTTAGTGTTCAGGGGTATGTTTGTGTTTAGGTGTACAGGGTTATATTTATGGTTCAGGGCTAGCTTTGGGGTACAGGGATATTTTTAGGGTTCAGGGGTAGGTTTGAGTTTTGAGGTACAGGGGTATTTATAGGGTTCAGGGCAAGGTTTGGGTTTTGGGGTACAGGGGTATTTTTAGGGTTTAGGGATAGGTTTGTTTTTTGGGGTACAGGGTATATTTATAGGGTTAAGATGGGTTAGTGTTTAAGGGTGTAGGGGTATTTTAAGGAGTAAGGGTGGGTTATGATTATGGGGTGCAGGGGTATTTAAAGGGAGCAGGGTGGACACCCGGAGCTGGAATGTACAGAACCTGGGAAGAAAAAACAATGAAATATTTCACACAACGCTTGCTTTTTTTCCCCGTAATCCCGCGCCCCACACACGCCCAGATCACCAGCACAGGATATGAGACATGGCATGAAGGGCAGAACGTAAAAACAACAGTTGATGGACAAAATGCAGAACAATGTCATACATTCACCCAGGTCCAGAGAACTATGCCTAAATCCATCGCTTTTTTACACTCCTTAAATCAATAATTTTTTTGCACTCCACACCACCCTACTTCAGACTTGGCCACATGCTAATCAGCCTTGACCCTGTGCTTCATGGGAACAATCCAGCCCAAACTGCCAACTCCTTCCTGAACCAGAATCAACCATTCTAAAACCTGTTGCTGGCTATCAGCTGTCTTCAGCCAGAATAGCATGACTTCAGAGGTGTGGAGAGCATGGGACTCACGTCTGAGCATACCCATCCCACTCAGAGTGACAAATGCAAAAACAACATTTGATGGACAGAATGCAGAACAATGTCATACATTCACCCCAGTACAGAGATCTGGGCCTAAATCCATTGTTTTTTTGCACTCCACACCACCCCAGTTCAGACATGGCCATATGCAGATCAGCCTTGACCCTGTGCCTCATGGGAAAAGTCCAGCCCGAAGGGCGGAACGTACCACACGCCCCTAGCGTTTGTCATGCCGCCCCCAGCACACGCCCACAGCACAATGCAGACACGCCCACAAGGGACTACTTTGCTGGCATGGTTATGTTACCTTTTAAATGTATATGGTGGGCGACTGCGTGGCCTATGTCCTTCTGCTGCAACTGCCCTTTCCAACGCTGTTTTGGGTGTTGTGATTGGTGCTGTGGTTCCTGAGATTACCCGCCTCAAAGGTTTGGGCTCTCTCTTTATTAAATTAGTATGGACTAATGTTAGAATGTTGCTTTGTGCTTTTCTTGTATTCCATACATTACTTATAATAGAATGTTTGGGCCAAGGATTGGAACTGCTCCGTAGTCAGTTGGAGTGACCATCCTGAGCCCTCTGCACATTTATTCCTGTGTATCCCGTTTACTTCATTAAACCTGCGGAAAGACTGAAGATTACTGGTCATCTATTATTGATTGATTGACTTCACAAACGTGAGCATACTTCAGGCCCTCAGAACGGAAGCTCAGATTAGCAGGACTAGCTTAGATGAAGTAAACGACCTGGAAGATCTAGAAAATTCATGGTTGAAGTAATGAGGAGTCATCACAAGACTCAACCAAAATAGAGGGACCCGAGGACAATAACGCCCCAATGCAAAATGAAGGGGAATTACCTTACTTGGGAAAAAACCTAGAAAGAAATAAAACAGCGATGATACCTATCCAGAATACCAATCAAACAACAATCAGAAATCCTGTGTCAAGTTCAGAACAACATATGGGCTCAAAGCAAACATCCCAGCAAGACATAATAACCCACCCGGAGCTCCTTATGTCTGTGATAGATACCCTTCAATCATCCATCAAAGGCACTTAATTTGCAATCGTGTGAGCTTGACATCCAAATAGAGCTAACGAACATCATAGCGCTACCCATAGCAGGGATAGACACCAAACTGGATAAACTTAACAAGCTAATAATAGCAGCTCAATCAAAATACAAGCTAGAGAGAAGTATGTGCACCTGCGGCCCAATCATCGACAAGCTTAGCCTCCTTCCAACCCTCCTAGAACACATAATAGCCCTCAGACAGAAACATACGTCAAGCACAAAGCTTAAAGAAGCTGAAAGTAAAACACAATCAGACCCCTTTAAACAGGAGGAAAAGAAAGAAGATGACAAAGCAAAATAAAAACCAGCTGAAATAAGAGTGCTCCTGTTCTAAAACCGTGCATTTCAACTAAACCAAATAAACTAACAAGAAGACAAAAAAAATGTGAAAGGAAAGCAAGAGACAAACAACTAGTAGACAACATGGAGCAAGGTACTAAAATGTGTCCAATATTTGGCGTAACTAGAGAAACAGACAATACGCTAAATGCCACAAGGGCTTCAGATGACACAACGGACACTTCAATTGAGGCTAAAAAGGAGTGGTCCCCAGCAATGGCAGCAGGGAGGAACAAGAGCCTAATAAATGAAGAGATAACAATGCCAGTAGTATAGCAGAGCCCGGTCAAAGCGGAAAAAAAGTAGCAAATATCGAGGAGTGTACTGAATCCCTAGTACGGAAAAAGCTAACAACAAGCCCAGAGAGCAGCATTCAAACAGAGAGTGAACTAAGCTCAAGAAAAGGCAACATGGAAAATCAAAAAAAGAAGAGAACCTTACGAAGGGACAATGTAACAAAGGAAAAAGGACGGGCAAGTGGGTAGATTGACATCACAACTATTCAAAAACAGAATTAAGCCCCCGAAGCGGAAGGAAGGGACAAAAGGAACGACTAATGGGAATGAAGGCTCTAACTTGCAACAGAGTAAGGAACCCGGGAACACTGATAGGAGCCTGTTGGGAAGGTCATGGAACAAAAAGGCAAAAATGGAAATAAGCATGGGTCTAATAATTTTGCAGTAACAAAACAACCCCACGAGGAAAGGACTGCATGACCACCACTATCCAGCCTGCTAAAAGCTCATCTCCCGGTCCCGCAATAAGGACTATCCTACAATATGGAAACTTTACATTTGGTGAAAGCAGCCCCCTTGGAAAGTATACATGGGAACTGGCCATGGGCAGCAACCTTTGAAACTGAATTGGGACCCCAAAGAAAGGACCTCGCTGCAAAAGGGAAAGAGAACAACCAGAGCACCAGTCCACCGCTAACCACCACAGTACAAGACGTTGAAAAGAGCAATACGTTCAAAGTTGACAAATCGGAGAATAGAAATATCTACATCGCCAGGAATTGATCATGAAGTCTGCAATAGCAGCGTCACTGAGTGGTCAGAAGAACAACCACAACAAATACTACTAACACCAGAGTATGAGTCCCAGGGATGACATGACATCCTAAACAGAGGCAACATACTTAAATTGCTTGGAAGTCTCCCTGGGCTAAAATATTTACATACAGCCCATCTACTGTCTGTGGAAATTAGCCAGGAAGGATAGTAACCTTAATGAACAAATCTTAACAACCTGGCAAACGACGGCGATCACCCAGCTAATCATGACCTTCAAACAACAAGTAGCTACATGGGGCATAAGGTTCTGTAAACCTGTAAATCTATGTTACCCAGACCAACTTGGGGAAAAACCCACAGAGAAGGGGCACAGCCTGGTGGTAAATGAACAGGCTTACTCAGTCCTTCAGGACGCAAGTGGAAGTAGCCTATTAACAACAAGAAAGGCGTGTAAGCAAAGGCCTCTGAATACCCATAAGCCTCAGTGGAATAACTAAATACCCATATTCCTTTGCAGATATTTGCATACGAACGTCTGTTTTTAAAATCAGAAGCACTATTGTATTATTCATTGAGAATGTACAGCGAAACGTTAAGCTCGTGATTATTTTTTTTAATACATTTTTAAGGAATATAACATTTAAAAGTACCTGTCCTAACACTCAAATAGACTTAGATTAGTTGGACTGGTGTCCTGTAACACTATTCTTTGTCATCTGCCAACAAATCACTACGATATCTGAAATCACTTGCACTTTGTGTAGCAGTGAGGACAGATCTGTGAATGTTTGGAGGATCTTCATTATAGCGAAGATCCATAATTAAGTGCTAAAAAGGAGATCGAATAAATTATTTTACTGATCTGTGTTAAATTAAAGCGAGAGTTCTTAGTTGCATGCGATGGGTTTCAAGATTCTTCCGTACGGCGTCCGAGAAGTAGTAAGCAAAATCTTGTATCGGATTTCTGGAATAGTGATGCAAATGAGTCTTTACTCGTTCAGTTTAATTTAATCTATATGTATACTGCTATTATAGCACTTTTTGGCCAGGTAAACTCGGGAACCACAGCACCAATCACAACACCCAAAACAGCGTTGGAAAGGGCAGTTGCAGCAGAAGGACATAGGCCACGCAGTCGCCCACCATATACATTTAAAAAGTAAAAGAACTGTGCCAGCAAAGTAGTCCCTTGTGGGCGTGTCTGCATTGTGCTGTGGGTGTGTGCTTGGGGCGTGACAATCGCTGGGGGCATTCCTTCACGAGTGTTGTTTTTTTCTTCCCAGGTTCTATACATTCCTGCTCCCTTTAAATAGTAATTCAGTGGAGGTCCCATTCTCTTAGAACCACCCCAAGCACAGTTATGGGCAAAAATACAACTAAAAGGCCCTGCAAAGCATTATGGGATAGGATTAGCATAATTTTTAGCATTCATGAAATGGTTTCAATGTTTTTGAATTTTACTCATCAGGGAAATCTTGGGACGACGAGGTGAACTGCAGCTTGATGTATAATATTTTAAATGCTATTACATTTGCCTCATCAGGGACGTCTAGGGACGGAGAGGTGAACTGCAGCTTGATCCATACTAATATAATAAAGAGAGAGCCCAAACCTTTGAGGCGGGTAATCTCAGGAACCACAGCACCAATCACAAAACCCAATACAGCGTTGGAAAGGGCAGTTGCAGCAGAAGGACATAGGCTATAGAGACGCCCACCATATACATTTAAAAAGTAAAAGACCCGTGCCAGCAAAGTAGTCCCTTGTGGGCGTGTCTGCGTTGTGCTGTGGGCTTGTGCTGGGGGGGCGTGATAAATGCTGGGGGCGTGTGGTACGTTCCGCCCTTCGGGCTGGACTGTTCCCATGAGGCATAGGGTCAAGGCTGATTTGCATATGGCCATGTCTGAACTGGGGTGGTGTGGAGTGCAAAAAAACGATGCATTTAGGCCCAGATCTCTGTATTGGGGTGAATGTATGACATTGTTCTGCATTCTGTACATCAACTGTTGTTTTTGCATTTGTCACCCCGAATGGGATGGGTATGCAGACGTGAGTCCCATGCTCTCCACCCCATTGGAGTCAAGCTGTACTGGTTGAAGACGGCTGATAGTGAAAAGGCGGTCCTAAGATGCTTGAGTCAGGTCCAGGAAAGACATGGCTTGGCAGTTCGGGCTGGAATGTTTCCATGAGGCACAGGGTCAAGGCTGATGTGGTTTTGAGTGCAAAAAAAAAGATGGATTTAGGCCCAGATCTCTGTATTGGGGTGAATGTATGACATTGTTTTGCATTCTGTCCATCAACTGTTGTATTTACATTCTGCCCTTCATGCCATGTCTTATATTGTGTGCTGTGGGTGTGGGCGTGCGCGGGGCGCGGGTTGTGTCAAATATTTCATTGTTTTTTCTTCCCAGGTTCTGTACATTCCAGCTCCGGGTGTCCACCCTGCTCCCTTTAAATACCCCTGCACCCCATAATCTAAACCCACCCTTACTCTTTAAAATACCCCAACACCCTTAAACACTAACCCATCTGAACCCTATACATATACCCTGTACCCCAAAACCCAAACCTATCCCTTTACCCTAAAAATACCCTTGTACCCCAAAACCCAAACCTAGCCCTGAACCCTATAAATAACTCTGTACCTCAAAACCAAAACCTACCCCTGAACCCTAAAAATACCCCTGTACCGCAAAACCCAAACCTAGCCCTTAACCCTAAAAATACCACTGTACCCCAAAACCCAAACCTACCCCTGAATCCTAAAATACCCCTGTACCCCAAAACCCAAACCTAGCCCTGAACCCTTAAAATACCCCTGTACCCCAAAACCCAAACCTACCATGAACCCTAAAAATACCCCTGTACCCCAAAACCCAAACCTAGCTCAGAACCCTAAATATAACCCTGTACCCCAAAACCCAAACCTACCCCTGAACCCTAAAATACCCTGTACCCCAAAACCCAAACCTAGACCTGAACCCTAAAAATAGCCCTGTACCTCAAAACCCAAACCTAGCCCTGAACCCTTAAAATACCCCTGTACCCCAAAACCCAAACCTAGCCCTGAACCCTTAAAATACCCCTATACCCCAAAACTCAAACCTACCCCTGAACCCTAATAATACCCCTGTACCACAAAACCCATACCTATCCCTAAACCCTAAAACTACCCCTGTACCCCATAACCCAAAAATATATCTGAACCCTTAAAATACCCAAACACCCCAAAACATATACCTCAGTACCCCAAAACATATATACCCATAATTACCTTATCCAAACATTAAAAAAAAACCATGCTTTTACCATTCATGCATTTACAACGAATTTCGTTGTAAATGTATGCGTGGTTAAAGCATATAAAATGTAATGCCATGGCATTGCGGAGTCATGGTACTTTCTTAATGAAAGTATGCGGAGTGATGGTATTCGGAAAGAAAGTTGCAGAATAATGGGTGTTTACCCTCCCCCGGTAAGTACATTAGTAGCACGGCGGCCCACATCTCCAGCAACATACTTTTCACCACCCATTTGAAAAATGCAGAGGTCTCTTTCATTGATGGCCAGCACCGACATACACTTTTAGACACATCTCCCGCCACAAGTTCTAGAATTGCGAACTTTAGGGCTGGGGAGCTACGTTCGAATCTCGGCATCAGCTCAACATCCTGTGATTCCAGGCAAATCGCTTTGTCTCCCCGTGCCTACCACAAATGAATGTGTTCTCCTGTAAAGTAAATTGTGCTCATGCTATGTTGTCGAGTTCGCGCTATATAATATTGCAAGGAAAAATAAAGTAGGGAAACTCGAGTTTACACACTACTGAACGCGCACTCTTAAGTGCATCAGCAGTGCACTGTGAATCGGAGCGTTTCACAGGCCTGTCACAGATAAGAAATGCTATCAAAATGAAATCCTACAAAACAATATACTACTGGCCGTCAGCAATTCATACCCGGACAACGTCGGGACGGGCTGCTAGTATATAATATTTTAAATGCTATTGCATTTGCATCATCAGGGACATCTAGGGACATGAGGTGAACTGCAGTTTGATGTGTAATATTTTAAATGCTATTGCTTTTGCCTCATCAGGGACATCTAGGGACCATGAGGTGAACTGCAGCTTGATGTATAATATTTTAAATGCTATTGCATTTGCCTCTTGGGGACAACTGGGGAGAACGAGGTGAACTGCAGCTCTTTGTAGAATTATTTGGGTACTATAATATTCACTTCCCACTGCTAATCTCGTCCCATAATGGTTTGCAGGGGCTAGATCTCAAAATCATCACCTCTCTCACTGCTTGCTGGAAGATAATTTCACTTTTGTGAAATGACTATATGCATTTTAGCATGTAGAAATACTTGTTATTTTACCTTGAATATATGAGGTTTCTGTTTTGATAATTGGAAATCTGACGGAACAAAATATTGCGGATTTATTGTACCAAGTTCGCGCCAATTCCGCCCACCCCTAATTTAAATATCCCTGCACCCCATAATCATAACCCACCCTTACTCTATAAAATACCCCAACACCCTTAAACACTAACACATCTTAACCCTATAAATATACCCTGTACCCCAAAACCCAAACCTATCCCTAAACCCTAAAAATACCCCTGTACTCCAAAACCAAAACCTAGCCCTGAATCCTATAAGTACCCCTGTACCTCAAAACCCAAAACTAGCCCTGAACCCTTAAAATACCCCTGTACCCCAAAACCCAAAACTACCCCTAAACCCTAAAAATACGCCTGTACCCCAAAACCCATACCTATCCCTAAACGCTAAAACTACCCCTGTACCCCATAACCCGAAACTATATCTGAACCCTTAAAATACCCAAACACCCCAAAACATTTACCTCAGTACCCCAAAACATATACCCCTATACCCATACTTACCTTATCCAAACATTAAAAAAACATGCTTTTACCATACATGCATTTACAACGAATTTCGTTGTAAATGTATGCGTGGTAAAAGCATATAAAATGTAATGCCATGCGTTATAATGGCATTGCGGAGTCATGGTACTTTCATAATGAATGTATGCGGAGTGATGGTCTGCGGAAAGAAAGATGCGGAACAATGGGTGTTTACCCTCCCCCGGTAAGTACATTGGTGGCACGGCGCCCCACATCTCCAGCAACATACTCATATTTTTTCACCACCGATTTGAAAAATGCACAGGTCTCTCTCATTGATGGCCTGCACCGACGTACACTTTTAGACACACCTCCCGCCAAAAGTTCTAGAATTGAGAACTTTAGAGCTGGGGAGCTACGTTCGAATCTCGGCATCAGGTCAACATCCTGTGATTCCAGGCAAATTGCTTTGTCTCCCCGTGCCTACCACAAATTAATGTGTTCTTCTGTAATGTAAATTGTGCTCATGCCATGTTGTCCAGTTTGCGCTATATAATATTGCAAGGAAAAATAAAGTAGGGAAACTCGAGTTCACACACTACTGAACGCGCACTCTTAAGTGCATCAGCAGTGCACTGTGAATCGGAGCGTTTCACAGGCCTGTCACAGATAAGAAATGCTATCAAAACGAAATCCTACAAAACAACATACCACTGGCCGGCAGCAATTCATACCCGGACAACGTCGGGACGGCTGCTACTTGTAAATTACTCAGGCAATATGGTTCTTGGCTCAATCAAAAAGTACTGTCAAGCCACTTCACGGTCCCAATGAGCGGTCTGGTCAGCCATGATCTTCTTCTCTGCATCACCCACATCAGACCGAATTAACACTCACCCCATTCTTTCCTTAAAAGCCTCCCAATCCCCATCATCCAGTCTCTGCACCAGTGTGCCAGCATACAACAAGGGCAAGGAAAGTGAGTGAGGGGTGTACGCTATAGCCTTTTGTGTTATGGCCCGCGTGTTCCCTCTCCGGGCCTACTTCTCTGCTCTTATCCATCATTGCTTAGCTTCCTTTTGACATACCTGAAAATAGTCAAACATCGACTGCTTGCTTCTTTTTGCAAATTATTTATCCTGCAAGAAGTTCAATATCTGTTCATCAAAGGTACTTGTCAAAGGCCACTACAACTCGGCGTTGTCCCTTGTATATGTGTGCCATAATGTACTAAACATAATAGGGCCATGGTCATTCTTCACATACATGTCAAAGTTTGGGGTGCCTTTTGGAGGCGCAGGCTGCCTATCTTCCAACCGAGCATCATCAGAGCAACAACGAGACCTCAAACAGCAGAACTTGCTAAAACAGGGCATTTTCAAGAATAAAGAGAAACAAATTTGCTGCTTGTACCTGACCAATTCCCTCTCACAGATCCTTTCTCGGACCATACTGAATGCTCAAAGGCCAAAAACCGGTCCGCAGACCGCACCAATTCTTCAAATCATACTGCGCATCACAAGTCCCAAACACTAGTCAAACCCTAGGTGTTTTCAAGAAAAACGCGACTTCACCAAGTCTCCTGGCAGAGGGTGCTTGGCTCAATCAAAAAGTACTGTGAAGCCACTTCACGGTGCTCCACTCAGTGTTGTAGATATGTCACCCATTCACGCCTCACTCATTGGGAAAGTTGCAGGCAATGGGTGTCGATGTGAGTGCACAATTGCTACACCTACTGAGTGTTGACGCTGACACATGCATAAAAAGCTTGCTGCAAAAGCATGCCAAACCAAAAAACAATATTATTGATAACATGGTCTGACATTTTCAAAATGTTTGGAATCGTGCAATTGTGCCAAATCCTTTTTTCATGCTGTTGTCATGTGTGGTACGTTGTGCAGCTCACACATAAATATACAAATACCATTAATTGTTTATATGCAAGAAGGTGTCCCTCCCTGCACATAAACAATATTTCCCTCAAACAGACAGCCGTGCCTGACTGTCAGGATATATGCGGGCAACGCTTCAAAAACTATGCTTAAATAATATGGGGCAGATTTATGTCGGACTTGCGCCACGATTACACCGGAAACGTGGCGCATCCCTGCGACCTATTTACAACGTGACGCATCTAGGCATGTTGTAAAGCCCTGCGCCACATGGAACCTGCGTCAGGTTTCATGTGGGTGTTCTGTCGCAGGGTGGGCGTTCCCATGTAGGAAAGCCCCGTAAAACTGATGCAGTGAAACCTACAAGATTTCACTAAGTCAGTTTTACGACGCTGCTGCGTCAAATCCTTACGCCTGCTTGAAGCAGGCATAAGGAGTGACGTACCACTTTATGTATGGGGGGCCTCTGTACATTGCAGGAGTTGCATCGCACTTGCGACGCTACTCCAGCAATGCGCCGCCCATACACCACAAGATGCGTGACGCATCTGCCCTTCCTTGCACCATGGAGCGCCGCATTGTAAATGCGGCGCATCTGTGGTGCCGCAAGGAGGGAATTGCGTGACACATCAGTTCTGATGCATGCCTGCTGATTTGCAGAGATGCGCCAGAACTCATAAATCTGCCCCTATGTGTTCAGTGTAGTCCACAGTGATCAGCGTGGTTATTAAATGCTTCTGTTGTCAGGAGTTCGATGTGCAGAACTGTATGGGATGTTCCTGGCGAGGCAGCAGCACAGAGCGCAGTACCTCAAGTTGTAACTAGATGTCTCTGCAGAGTCAGCTGAACAAGGGGCAGTAGAGTCAGCAGATTAAAATGCCTAACTTTAAGTAGTTACTAAGGGGTGTATTTACAAGCCACTTGAGCCAGCTGGTCTGTCACACAAGTCCTTTTACCAGTAGAGTTAGGAACAGACATTATTGGCTGGTTTAAAATATAAGTATTGTTAAAATTTGGGCCATATTACCAAGGTGAAGTATCGCCGCTTTTTCGGCGAATTGTGCTGAGAAAGGGGCGATACTTCTTGCGCCCTATTAACAAGGGAATGCTAACGCTTGCCTCAAGCCCACTTTGCATGTCAGCGAGAAACATCGCTAATGACATGCAAAGTGGGCATTCCCACGTCCAACCACATGTAAAATGTGGTTGGAGGTGGTAACACCCTATTACCAAGGCAGGCGTTGGGAAAAGGAAACCTGCAATAAACTCGTTTATCGCAGGTCTCCCAACGCCTGCTCTGATCAGGTGTTAGGTATTGATAACATGGGTGTGTGGATCATAAAGCTGAATCCACCCCCCCATATTATCAAGGCACACATCAGCGCGCGACAACAATGCTTGTTTTCACGCGTTAATGTTCCCTATCACCGGATTTAATATTGCCTACGTGTTGCGCGTTGATAATGACTCGCTAACACGGCGATAGGGAATGTGCGATGTGCGTTTTTTAATGCTCATCTTCCTAAAATGGCCCCTTGCATTACAAAATGTCCTTAATAATTTCTTGGGCCCGATTCACAGAATGAATTTAAGACTCAATCCTAAACTTACTACTGTTTTGGTATTCACAGAAGTTAGGATTTTGTCTTAAGTTTGTCTTAAATCAGACTTAAGACAGACTTAAGACAAAATCCTAACTTCTGTGAATACCAAAAGTAGTAAGTTCATTCTGTGAACGCCAATAGTAGTACGTGCATTCTGTGAATACTAAAATAGTAGTAAGTTTACGATTGAGTCTTAAGTTCAAGTGTCAATCGGGCCATCGAGTTTAATTTTATACAATACTAGCAGCCCGTCCCGACGTTGTTCGGGTATGAATTGCTGCCGGCCAGTAGTATATTGTTTTGTAGGATTTCGTTTTGATAGCATTTCTTATCTGTGACAGGCCTGTGAAACGCTCCGATTCACAGTGCACTGCTGATGCACTTAAGAGTGCGCGTTCAGTAGTGTGTGAACTCGAGTTTCCCTACTTTATTTTTCCTTGCAATATTATATAGCGCAAACTCGACAACATGGCATGAGCACAATTTACATTACAGAAGAACAACACATTAATTTGTGGTAGGCACGGGGAGACAAAGCAATTTGCCTGGAATCACAGGATGTTGACCTGATGCCGAGATTCGAACGTAGCTCCCCAGCTCTAAAGTTCGCAATTCTAGAACTTGTGGCGGGAGATGTGTCTAAGTGTTTACAAGTGTATGTCGGTGCTGGCCATCAATGAGAGAGACCTGTTAATTTTTCAAATCGGTGGTGGAAAAATATGAGTATGTTGCTGGAGATGTGGGCCGCCGTGCCACCAATGTACTTACCGGGGAGGGTAAACACCCATTATTCCGTAACTTTCTTTCCGCAGACCATCACTCCGCATACTTTCATTATGAAAGTACTATGACTCCGCAATGCCATTATAACGCATGGCATTACATTTTATATGCTTTTACCACGCATACATTTACAACGAAATTCGTTGTAAATACATGAATGGTAAAAGCATGTTTTTTTTTTATTATTTGGATAAGGTAAGTATGGGTATAGGGGTATATGTTTTGGGGTACTGAGGTATATGTTTTGGGGTGTTTGGGTATTTTAAGGGTTCAGATATAGTTTTTTTTATGGGGTACAGGGGTAGTTTTAGCGTTTAGGTATAGGTATGGGTTTTGGGGAACAGGCGTATTTTTAGGGTTCAGGGCTAGGTTTAGGTTTTGGGGTATAAGGGTATTTTTAGGGTTCAGGGGTAGTTTTGGGTTTTGGGGTACAGGGGTATTTTAATGGTTCAGGGCTAGGTTTGGGTTTTGGGGTACACTGGTATTTTTAGAGTTCAGGGCTAGGTTTGGGTTTTGGGGTACAGGGGTATTTTAAGGGTTCAGGGCTAGGTTTGGGTTTTGGGGTACAGGGGTATTTTAGGGTTCTGGGGTAGGTTTGGTTTTTGGGGTACAGGGATATTTTTAGGATTTAGGTATAGGTTTGGGTTTTGAGGTACAGGGTATATTTATAGGGTTAAGATGGGTTAGGGTTTAAGGGAGTTGGTGTATTTTAAGGAGTAAGGGTGGGTTTTGATTATGGGGTGCAGGGATATTTAAAGGGAGTATGGTAGACACCCGGAGCTGGAATGTACAGAATCTCGGAAGAAAAAACAATGCAATATTTGACATAACGCGCGACCCGCACACTCCCACACCCCCATCACACAATATAAGACATGGCATGAAGGGCAGAATGTAAAAACAACAGTTGATGGACAAAATGCAGAACAATGTCATACATTCACCCCAATTCAGAAATCTGGGCCAAAATCTATAATTTTTTTGGCACTCCACAATACTCCAGCTCAGACATGGCCATGTGCAAATCAGCCTTAACCCTGTGCCTCATGGAAACATTCCAGGCCGAACTGCCAAGCCATGTCTTTCCTGGACCAGAATCAAGCATCCTAGAACCAACTTCTGGCTATCTGCCGTCTACAGTCAGGATAGCTTGACTCCAATAGTGTGGAGAGCATAGGACTCACGTCTGAGCATACCCATCCCACTCGGGGTGACAAATACAAAAACAACAGTTGATGGACAGAATGCAGAACAATGTCATACATTCACCCCAGTACAGAGTTCTGGGCCTAAATCCATCGTTTTTTTGCACTCCACACCACCCCAGTTCAGACATGGCAATATGCAAATCAGCCTTGACCCTGTGCCTCATGGGAACAGTCCAGCCCGAAGGGCGGAATGTACCACACGCCCCCAGCATGACCGTGAATGCAGACGACAACTATCAAATACGACACATTACAGACCACTCATGGAGGACCCCACCAAACGGCTCACTACGACCATCATGGGTCTTGTCATTGAAGCTGAGACAAATGAGTGGATAAGTAATAAGGAAGCAGAATTCCTGATGACATTGGACCCTGTCACACCTTATTTCTATACCCTCCCCAAAATACACAAGGGTACCACTCCAGTCCCGGGGAGACCTATTGTCTCCGGCATCGGATCGGTGTTGGAGCCTCTGTCCCAATTCTGTGACGCCTTTTTTCAACCTTTGGTGAAACAAATCCCATCTTATTTACAAGACACCAGAGACGTCCTTCGTCTGATCGCTGACATTGATGGAAGAGAAGACATCGACCTACTCCTAACCCTAGACGTAGAGGCGTTGTACACTAATATTCCACAACAAGCCACATTAGAAGCGGTCGACTCACTGATGCGACAAGAAGAATGGATGTCCCTATAGCCTTCATTATGGAGCTAGCCCACATTGCCCTCACTGAGAATTTCTTTAGATACGAATCCCATCTGTATCATCAGGTCCGCGGAACCTCGATGGGTTGGACATTTGCGCCGAGCCTGGCATGTATTTACATGGCCTCGTTTGAAAAGAACCACATCTACCCTCCAGAACACAACCCATTTCGAGAGAATCTTACCTTCTGGCGTCGATATATCGATGACATTTTGGTTTTCTGGAAGGGGGACCGACCCAGTTGCGAGGCCTTCTGCGTTTGGATCAACCAACAAGACCCATTCTTAAAATTCACGGGCACAATCTCTGAAACATCGATACCATTCTTAGATCTAACCATCCGCTTAGATCCGACAACGATCAGTACCACCCTCTTCAAAAAGGAGACTGACAGAAACAGTTTACTCCTCTATAACAGCCATCACACGAGAGCCCTGAGGGATAACTTGCCCTTCGGGCAATTCCTCCGCTTGCGGAGAAACTGCAGCTCTGTCCAAAACTATAAACAAGAAGCCAAGATTCTGCAACACAAGCTCCAGGATAGGGGATACCCTACACGACTTTTGAAGACATCATTCAAAAGAGCCTTAAATAATAACAGAGAGTCCTTACTTGAAGTTCATCCCAAAGAGCAAGATGACACAATTACATGTGTGACATCCTACACCAAGCATTCAACGTTCATAAAAAAGACTGTGAACTCACACTGGGGGATCCTAAATACCGCAGGGATGGAACTATCGCGCCCACGTTTTGCATTCAAAAGAACAGCGAACCTGAAAGACACGCTGATCCACACCCGGCCCAAAAAATCGAGCACTCAACCGGTCAAGACCCTATGGGACCTCCCACCGGTCACTGGACACTACCGTTGTGGCTCCTGTGCAGTGTGTCCCCAAACCATCCAGGGGAAAACCATTGAATTGCAAAGGGACTTCACCTGGACTATCAATAGACATACCAATTGTAACAGTTCAAGGTGTATCTATGTTCTCATTTGCCCATGTAAGATGCTCTACATTGGGATGACGATGCGCCCTGTGAAACAGCGCATCATGGAGCACAATAGTAACATTCGTTGCCTAAAGACACACACAAGACTTTATGACCACTGCAAAGAACACAACCACTCTACGGAGAATATGCGATGGACTGTCCTTGAGTGTCAACCCGCAATAAGCCAACAAGCCCTCTTCAGATTGGAGCAAAGATGGGTTCATCGTCTACACACTGATGAACTCGGTCTCAATGATGCGGTGCCTTGGACAATGTTAGCCAGATAGTTCAATACTCGGACTTGATTGTCCTTATCCCAGTAATCATTAATGCCATCTAGTAAACTATTTTCCCGGTCCAAGATGGCGCCCACATTTACCTTCTCAGCCAGGCGGGGTAATCCTCGCTTTCCACACCCGCGTCGCGTTGCCTAGCAACACGCATCGGACACGCCTCCACGGCGCCCGCGCAACTCGCTCTCTTATGAGGCGGTTGCACTCCACGGTTACACCGGCTGTCCTGTGATCAAACCGACGTGGGTGGGGTAGGTGACTAGATGCCTGCTGCCAACGCGAGGACCTCCGCGAGCGTTTCATTACGATCGCCGTGGTTGTACTCCAAGCGGCACTACACCAAACGGTAAGCCTCGCCGCTAAATAACCCCCTGATCCTGCGGTGAATTTTACTCGTTTTTGGTGTCTTACACATAGTTCTGGCCCCACCAGGTCAGTCTGTGGGATCTCCAACCGGGGACTGCGGGTAAGATTTCCATTGTTTACTACCTCCCTGTTAGCCTGGTTACTCATAATAAGGACGTTTGCCACACTGGTGCTAGTCACTACTTGCCGATTTTCAGTAGTCAGAGTGTTAAAATGGTTCTCTCTTTTTGTTTCCCAATTGTTCTCTTTACTTTTCCGTGTGTGAATGCGCACACTCACTGATGCCTGTGTGAAACAGATACAACATACAGCATGGTATGGTATGCGATATATGCAAAGACTATTATGCATGCCAACTTCAGAGCACACATGTCACATACAGGACGCGGTCTTACCTCGTTCTTACTTCACCCTCTAACCTACTCTCTCACACGAGTGCCACCTCTTGACGGGGTCTGTGAATCCCCCTCTACATCCCGTAATACATCACCAGCATGTAATTTACGCATATTATGATGTCCTCGGGAAACAGACATACTATTGACTGTACCCTTCTTTTGTTTCCTTCCTAGTTCCAGGGAGGGCCTCAATGAAGGGTTGATCCTACGACATAATCCAGGTCGTATACTCGATTCCTCCAATCACTGAGGGATCGGCAGCAATTATATGAGCACTTTTGGTCCTGATGAATTGCCTTAGAGGCAAGAAACATGTCGACCACACTTCCACTAAGGGTTGAATGAGGCTTGATTACCTAACTCGTCACGCCTCAATACCCCTTAATTTTCCTTTTAATAAAGCAGTGAGCCATGCTATTAAAACTTCGCCTAATGGACTCTACTGACTTTTTTTAAACTACACTCACGCTCACTATTGCACTTTTTTAGGCCCCTCACACTCACACACCCATTGGCAAAGGAATAAAAGAACTCCGCCAAAGTGCAGCACCCTGTGCTGCCCGACGGGCATTGCACCGCCAGCCTGTCGCAGGAGCAGGAAACCAATGATGACGCTGGACGATCATCGGGTGGGATGACAAAAGTCGTTCAACCGGTGACTTGTGTGAGGTATCCTTAATTCCGCAAAGGGTTCACAACATTCACTTTTCCTGTCAAACTCAATGAGAGAGAGGTTAGTTTTAGTCATTTAGTTGGCTTATTCTGGGGAACTCTGTACAACTGCTGTTGCTTACTACTTCATAGGACATGTACATTGGACCCCGTTAAAAATTGTCCGTTTCTGTTCCCCCTCTTTGATACAATTCCTAGGGTGCTTTCTGCACGGGAACCCCTCCTCTTAGGTTACCATTGGTGAAGAATTTTCACCTTGTTGGACCACCCTGAGTCAGTATTTACTGCGAAAGAATACCATTTATTACACTCTGCTCTGGCTGGCATAGTCCTTGGCACCACATCCTCACCTTTTTACCAACATGGAGGATATCCCGGATCTAAGCTTTGATGAGGACACCATAGCCGAGGCATTAAGAACAACGCCATCAATACTTACCAACCCTCCAGTCTCCACATCTGGTGCGTCTTCCGATGAATGGACCACACTGACGGAGATGAAGAAAGAACTTATAAGAATCACGATCCATGGGATCATGATGACGGAATACTTGAGAAGTAACATAGCACCACAAGGCTTAATTGTCAACATAATCCCAAGACTCTTTCTGGATGATAAACGTTTCAAAGTAGACTGGTGCCAGGTTTCCTGGAAATGCACCAAGGATCTACTATTTTTGATCACCCAAACAGCGAAACGCCTCTCTGATGCATTGCAAGAGAAAATCTCAGCCCTAGAAGCCACCATGAAAAACGCAATCTCAAAGAATAACAAGACAGCTTTCACCACCAAGTTATCGGAGATCAACCAAGAAATGGCTGACCACCATGAATTTCTACTTAAACAAAAGACAACAAAACTTGAGAAGGATATTGCCAAATTTGCGAAAGAAAAAGTATATCCCTATCTGAAAGATGACTTCAAAGGGAAAAAGAATAACTATTCGTCTGATGAGAACTCAGGCAGTGATAACAGACGTGGATCGACAAGCAGCGATTCCAGTGGTGGCTATCCTTCCAGGAACCCACGACCACCACGTACATGGCAACAAGGTTACCATCAAGGCCCAGTATTCCACGGACCACCCCATATGACACCACCGTGGCAATACCCTTTCTATCCACAAGGCCCCCCGCTATTCTACCCCCTTAATCCGCCACCTTTTCAAGGCAGAGGTTGGGGCAGAGGAAGAGGGCGAAAGCGAGGCGGGCAGAAGGGAGTACAATGGCAGGACCAAACGCCAGTACCGACCGCGATGGAGACCAGGAGCACAACATCCAGAGGGAGACGAGTCTGATCGTTAACTTATCAAACAGAATCCTTTCACCAACGGAGAAGAGTGTGTTGGAAAAGGGCCTGGGGTTTGTCCCCACCCCAACCCCTGATACCTTCCAAGAAATGATTGAGCTCAAACAATTCTTTAGGAAAATACGCCTTTGAGCCTTCTTCGAGAATCGACCTGAACTTCCCATTCAAGACACAGGTCTGAAAAAACCTTCCACCTTCACCCCCACTGATGGGATGGTGCCACCAGAAGTCTTAACTTTTGAGCGAGCGGTGCTTAGGAGCCTGCGGAACAAACCAACTATCAAACCCTTCCATGATTTATCAGCTGCGGAAAGACAAGCATCCATTTCCCTGGGCAGGGATGACTCCATTGTCATCAAGCAGGCAGATAAAGGGGGAGCCACGGTCATACAAAACTATGAGGAATATGACCGTGAATGCAGACGACAACTATCAAATACGACACATTACAGACCACTCATGGAGGACCCCACCAAACGGCTCACTACGACCATCATGGGTCTTGTCATTGAAGCTGAGACAAATGAGTGGATAAGTAATAAGGAAGCAGAATTCCTGGTGACATTGGACCCTGTCACACCTTATTTCTATACCCTCCCCAAAATACACAAGGGTACCACTCCAGTCCCGGGGAGACCTATTGTCTCCGGCATCGGATCGGTGTTGGAGCCTCTGTCCCAATTCTGTGACGCCTTTTTTCAACCTTTGGTGAAACAAATCCCATCTTATTTACAAGACACCAGAGACGTCCTTCGTCTGATCGCTGACATTGATGGAAGAGAAGACATCGACCTACTCCTAACCCTAGACGTAGAGGCGTTGTACACTAATATTCCACAACAAGCCACATTAGAAGCGGTCGACTCACTGATGCGACAAGAAGAATGGATGTCCCCTACCCCTATAGCCTTCATTATGGAGCTAGCCCACATTGCCCTCACTGAGAATTTCTTTAGATACGAATCCCATCTGTATCATCAGGTCCGCGGAACCTCGATGGGTTCGACATGTGCGCCGAGCCTGGCATGTATTTACATGGCCTCGTTTGAAAAGAACCACATCTACCCTCCAGAACACAACCCATTTCGAGAGAATCTTACCTTCTGGCGTCGATATATCAATGACATTTTGGTTTTCTGGAAGGGGGACCGACCCAGTTGCGAGGCCTTCTGCGTTTGGATCAACCAACAAGACCCATTCTTAAAATTCACGGGCACAATCTCTGAAACATCGATACCATTCTTAGATCTAACCATCCGCTTAGATCCGACAACGATCAGTACCACCCTCTTCAAAAAGGAGACTGACAGAAACAGTTTACTCCTCTATAACAGCCATCACACGAGAGCCCTGAGGGATAACTTGCCCTTCGGGCAATTCCTCCGCTTGCGGAGAAACTGCAGCTCTGTCCAAAACTATAAACAAGAAGCCAAGATTCTGCAACACAAGCTCCAGGATAGGGGATACCCTACACGACTTTTGAAGACATCATTCAAAAGAGCCTTAAATAATAACAGAGAGTCCTTACTTGAAGTTCATCCCAAAGAGCAAGATGACACAATTACATGTGTGACATCCTACACCAAGCATTCAACGTTCATAAAAAAGACTGTGAACTCACACTGGGGGATCCTAAATACCGCAGGGATGGAACTATCGCGCCCACGTTTTGCATTCCAAAGATTAGCGAACCTGAAAGACACGCTGATCCACACCCGGCCCAAAAAATCGAGCACTCAACCGGTCAAGACCCTATGGGACCTCCCACCGGTCACTGGACACTACCGTTGTGGCTCCTGTGCAGTGTGTCCCCAAACCATCCAGGGGAAAACCATCGAATTGCAAAGGGACTTCACCTGGACCATCAATAGACATACCAATTGTAACAGTTCAAGGTGTATCTATGTTCTCATTTGCCCATGTAAGATGCTCTACATTGGGATGACGATGCGCCCTGTGAAACAGCGCATCATGGAGCACAATAGTAACATTCGTTGCCTAAAGACACACACAAGACTTTATGACCACTGCAAAGAACACAACCACTCTATGGAGAATATGCGATGGACTGTCCTTGAGTGTCAACCCGCAATAAGCCAACAAGCCCTCTTCAGATTGGAGGAAAGATGGGTTCATCGTCTACACACTGATGAACTCGGTCTCAATGATGCGGTGCCTTGGACAATGTTAGCCAGATAGTTCAATACTCGGACTTGATTGTCCTTATCCCAGTAATCATTAATGCCATCTAGTAAACTATTTTCCCGGTCCAAGATGGCGCCCACATTTACCTTCTCAGCCAGGCGGGGTAATCCTCGCTTTCCACACCCGCGTCGCGTTGCCTAGCAACACGCATCGGACACGCCTCCACGGCGCCCGCGCAACTCGCTCTCTTATGAGGAGGTTGCACTCCACGGTTACACCGACTGTCCTGTGATCAAACCGACGTGGGTGGGGTAGGTGACTAGATGCCTGCTGCCAGTAACTAACAAGGTAAGGTGCACTGATCCAACGCAAGGACCTCCGCGAGCGTTTCATTACGATCGCCGTGGTTGTACTCCAAGCGGCACTACACCAAACGGTAAGCCTCGCCGCTAAATAACCCCCTGATCCTGCGGTGAATTTTACTCGTTTTTGGTGTCTTACACATAGTTCTGGCCCCACCAGGTCAGTCTGTGGGATCTCCAACCGGGGACTGCGGGTAAGATTTCCATTGTTTACTACCTCCCTGTTAGCCTGGTTACTCATAATAAGGACGTTTGCCACACTGGTGCTAGTCACTACTTGCATTTTTTTCAGTAGTCAGAGTGTTAAAATGGTTCTCTCTTTTTGTTTCCCAATTGTTCTCTTTACTTTTCCGTGTGTGAATGCGCACACTCACTGATGCCTGTGTGAAACAGATACAACATACAGCATGGTATGGTATGCGATATATGCAAAGACTATTATGCATGCCAACTTCAGAGCACACATGTCACATACAGGACGCGGTCTTACCTCGTTCTTACTTCACCCTCTAACCTACTCTCTCACACGAGTGCCACCTCTTGACGGGGTCTGTGAATCCCCCTCTACATCCCGTAATACATCACCAGCATGTAATTTACGCATATTATGATGTCCTCGGGAAACAGACATACTATTGACTGTACCCTTCTTTTGTTTCCTTCCTAGTTCCAGGGAGGGCCTCAATGAAGGGTTGATCCTACGACATAATCCAGGTCGTATACTCGATTCCTCCAATCACTGAGGGATCGGCAGCAATTATATGAGCACTTTTGGTCCTGATGAATTGCCTTAGAGGCAAGAAACATGTCGACCACACTTCCACTAAGGGTTGAATGAGGCTTGATTACCTAACTCGTCACGCCTCAATACCCCTTAATTTTCCTTTTAATAAAGCAGTGAGCCATGCTATTAAAACTTCGCCTAATGGACTCTACTGACTTTTTTTAAACTACACTCACGCTCACTATTGCACTTTTTTAGGCCCCTCACACTCACACACCCATTGGCAAAGGAATAAAAGAACTCCGCCAAAGTGCAGCACCCTGTGCTGCCCGACGGGCATTGCACCGCCAGCCTGTCGCAGGAGCAGGAAACCAATGATGACGCTGGACGATCATCGGGTGGGATGACAAAAGTCGTTCAACCGGTGACTTGTGTGAGGTATCCTTAATTCCGCAAAGGGTTCACAACATTCACTTTTCCTGTCAAACTCAATGAGAGAGAGGTTAGTTTTAGTCATTTAGTTGGCTTATTCTGGGGAACTCTGTACAACTGCTGTTGCTTACTACTTCATAGGACATGTACATTGGACCCCGTTAAAAATTGTCCGTTTCTGTTCCCCCTCTTTGATACAATTCCTAGGGTGCTTTCTGCACGGGAACCCCTCCTCTTAGGTTACCATTGGTGAAGAATTTTCACCTTGTTGGACCACCCTGAGTCAGTATTTACTGCGAAAGAATACCATTTATTACACTCTGCTCTGGCTGGCATAGTCCTTGGCACCACATCCTCACCTTTTTACCAACATGGAGGATATCCCGGATCTAAGCTTTGATGAGGACACCATAGCCGAGGCATTAAGAACAACGCCATCAATACTTACCAACCCTCCAGTCTCCACATCTGGTGCGTCTTCCGATGAATGGACCACACTGACGGAGATGAAGAAAGAACTTATAAGAATCACGATCCATGGGATCATGATGACGGAATACTTGAGAAGTAACATAGCACCACAAGGCTTAATTGTCAACATAATCCCAAGACTCTTTCTGGATGATAAACGTTTCAAAGTAGACTGGTGCCAGGTTTCCTGGAAATGCACCAAGGATCTACTATTTTTGATCACCCAAACAGCGAAACGCCTCTCTGATGCATTGCAAGAGAAAATCTCAGCCCTAGAAGCCACCATGAAAAACGCAATCTCAAAGAATAACAAGACAGCTTTCACCACCAAGTTATCGGAGATCAACCAAGAAATGGCTGACCACCATGAATTTCTACTTAAACAAAAGACAACAAAACTTGAGAAGGATATTGCCAAATTTGCGAAAGAAAAAGTATATCCCTATCTGAAAGATGACTTCAAAGGGAAAAAGAATAACTATTCGTCTGATGAGAACTCAGGCAGTGATAACAGACGTGGATCGACAAGCAGCGATTCCAGTGGTGGCTATCCTTCCAGGAACCCACGACCACCACGTACATGGCAACAAGGTTACCATCAAGGCCCAGTATTCCACGGACCACCCCATATGACACCACCGTGGCAATACCCTTTCTATCCACAAGGCCCCCCGCTATTCTACCCCCTTAATCCGCCACCTTTTCAAGGCAGAGGTTGGGGCAGAGGAAGAGGGCGAAAGCGAGGCGGGCAGAAGGGAGTACAATGGCAGGACCAAACGCCAGTACCGACCGCGATGGAGACCAGGAGCACAACATCCAGAGGGAGACGAGTCTGATCGTTAACTTATCAAACAGAATCCTTTCACCAACGGAGAAGAGTGTGTTGGAAAAGGGCCTGGGGTTTGTCCCCACCCCAACCCCTGATACCTTCCAAGAAATGATTGAGCTCAAACAATTCTTTAGGAAAATACGCCTTTGAGCCTTCTTCGAGAATCGACCTGAACTTCCCATTCAAGACACAGGTCTGAAAAAACCTTCCACCTTCACCCCCACTGATGGGATGGTGCCACCAGAAGTCTTAACTTTTGAGCGAGCGGTGCTTAGGAGCCTGCGGAACAAACCAACTATCAAACCCTTCCATGATTTATCAGCTGCGGAAAGACAAGCATCCATTTCCCTGGGCAGGGATGACTCCATTGTCATCAAGCAGGCAGATAAAGGGGGAGCCACGGTCATACAAAACTATGAGGAATATGACCGTGAATGCAGACGACAACTATCAAATACGACACATTACAGACCACTCATGGAGGACCCCACCAAACGGCTCACTACGACCATCATGGGTCTTGTCATTGAAGCTGAGACAAATGAGTGGATAAGTAATAAGGAAGCAGAATTCCTGGTGACATTGGACCCTGTCACACCTTATTTCTATACCCTCCCCAAAATACACAAGGGTACCACTCCAGTCCCGGGGAGACCTATTGTCTCCGGCATCGGATCGGTGTTGGAGCCTCTGTCCAAATTCTTTTGACGCATTTTTTCAACCTTTGGTGAAACAAATCCCATCTTATTTACAAGACAGCAGAGACGTCCTTCGTCTGATCGCTGACATTGATGGAAGAGAAGACATCGACCTACTCCTAACCCTAGACGTAGAGGCGTTGTACACTAATATTCCACAACAAGCCACATTAGAAGCGGTCGACTCACTGATGCGACAAGAAGAATGGATGTCCCCTACCCCTATAGCCTTCATTATGGAGCTAGCCCACATTGCCCTCACTGAGAATTTCTTTAGATACGAATCCCATCTGTATCATCAGGTCCGCGGAACCTCGATGGGTTCGACATGTGCGCCGAGCCTGGCATGTATTTACATGGCCTCGTTTGAAAAGAACCACATCTACCCTCCAGAACACAACCCATTTCGAGAGAATCTTACCTTCTGGCGTCGATATATCGATGACATTTTGGTTTTCTGGAAGGGGGACCGACCCAGTTGCGAGGCCTTCTGCGTTTAGATCAACCAACAAGACCCATTCTTAAAATTCACGGGCACAATCTCTGAAACATCGATACCATTCTTAGATCTAACCATCCGCTTAGATCCGACAACGATCAGTACCACCCTCTTCAAAAAGGAGACTGACAGAAACAGTTTACTCCTCTATAACAGCCATCACACGAGAGCCCTGAGGGATAACTTGCCCTTCGGGCAATTCCTCCGCTTGCGGAGAAACTGCAGCTCTGTCCAAAACTATAAACAAGAAGCCAAGATTCTGCAACACAAGCTCCAGGATAGGGGATACCCTACACGACTTTTGAAGACATCATTCAAAAGAGCCTTAAATAATAACAGAGAGTCCTTACTTGAAGTTCATCCCAAAGAGCAAGATGACACAATTACATGTGTGACATCCTACACCAAGCATTCAACGTTCATAAAAAAGACTGTGAACTCACACTGGGGGATCCTAAATACCGCAGGGATGGAACTATCGCGCGCACGTTTTGCATTCAAAAGAACAGCGAACCTGAAAGACACGCTGATCCACACCCGGCCCAAAAAATCGAGCACTCAACCGGTCAAGACCCTATGGGACCTCCCACCGGTCACTGGACACTACCGTTGTGGCTCCTGTGCAGTGTGTCCCCAAACCATCCAGGGGAAAACCATCGAATTGCAAAGGGACTTCACCTGGACCATCAATAGACATACCAATTGTAACAGTTCAAGGTGTATCTATGTTCTCATTTGCCCATGTAAGATGCTCTACATTGGGATGACGATGCGCCCTGTGAAACAGCGCATCATGGAGCACAATAGTAACATTCGTTGCCTAAAGACACACACAAGACTTTATGACCACTGCAAAGAACACAACCACTCTACGGAGAATATGCGATGGACTGTCCTTGAGTGTCAACCCGCAATAAGCCAACAAGCCCTCTTCAGATTGGAGGAAAGATGGGTTCATCGTCTACACACTGATGAACTCGGTCTCAATGATGCGGTGCCTTGGACAATGTTAGCCAGATAGTTCAATACTCGGACTTGATTGTCCTTATCCCAGTAATCATTAATGCCATCTAGTAAACTATTTTCCCGGTCCAAGATGGCGCCCACATTTACCTTCTCAGCCAGGCGGGGTAATCCTCGCTTTCCACACCCGCGTCGCGTTGCCTAGCAACACGCATCGGACACGCCTCCACGGCGCCCGCGCAACTCGCTCTCTTATGAGGAGGTTGCACTCCACGGTTACACCGACTGTCCTGTGATCAAACCGACGTGGGTGGGGTAGGTGACTAGATGCCTGCTGCCAGTAACTAACAAGGTAAGGTGCACTGATCCAACGCAAGGACCTCCGCGAGCGTTTCATTACGATCGCCGTGGTTGTACTCCAAGCGGCACTACACCAAACGGTAAGCCTCGCCGCTAAATAACCCCCTGATCCTGCGGTGAATTTTACTCGTTTTAGTTGTCATACACATAGTTCTGGCCCCACCAGGTCAGTCTGTGGGATCTCCAACCGGGGACTGCGGGTAAGATTTCCTTTGTTTACTACCTCCCTGTTAGCCTGGTTACTCATAATAAGGACGTTTGCCACACTGGTGCTAGTCACTACTTGCATTTTTTTCAGTAGTCAGAGTGTTAAAATGGTTCTCTCTTTTTGTTTCCCAATTGTTCTCTCTACTTTTCCGTGTGTGAATGCGCACACTCACTGATGCCTGTGTGAAACAGATACAACATACAACATGGTATGGTATGCGATATATGCAAAGACTATTACGCATGCCAACTTCAGAGCACACATGTCACATACAGGGCGCGGTCTTACCTCGTTCTTACTTCACCCTCTAACCTACTCTCTCACACGAGTGCCACCTCTTGACGGGGTCTGTGAATCCCCCTCTACATCCCGTAATACATCACCAGCATGTAATTTACGCATATTATGATGTCCTCGGGAAACAGACATACTATTGACTGTACCCTTCTTTTGTTTCCTTCCTAGTTCCAGGGAGGGCCTCAATGAAGGGTTGATCCTACGACATAATCCAGGTCGTATACTCGATTCCTCCAATCACTGAGGGATCGGCAGCAATTATATGAGCACTTTTGGTCCTGATGAATTGCCTTAGAGGCAAGAAACATGTCGACCACACTTCCACTAAGGGTTGAATGAGGCTTGATTACCTAACTCGTCACGCCCCAATACCCCTTAATTTTCCTTTTAATAAAGCAGTGAGCCATGCTATTAAAACTTCGCCTAATGGACTCTACTGACTTTTTTTAAACTACACTCACGCTCACTATTGCACTTTTTTAGGCCCCTCACACTCACACACCCATTGGCAAAGGAATAAAAGAACTCCGCCAAAGTGCAGCACCCTGTGCTGCCCGACGGGCATTACACCGCCAGCCTGTCGCAGGAGCAGGAAACCAATGATGACGCTGGACGATCATCGGGTGGGATGACAAAAGTCGTTCAACCGGTGACTTGTGTGAGGTATCCTTAATTCCGCAAAGGGTTCACAACATTCACTTTTCCTGTCAAACTCAATGAGAGAAAGGTTAGTTTTAGTCATTTAGTTGGCTTATTCTGGGGAACTCTGTACAACTGCTGTTGCTTACTACTTCATAGGACATGTACATTGGACCCCGTTAAAAATTGTCCGTTTCTGTTCCCCCTCTTTGATACAAATCTGGGAATGTGTCAGGTTCCATGGATGTTCCCTGGTAAAGAAGTACCTGTCTCCATTTCTATGCCTCATGTATAAGGGTTCAATCTCTAATTCTGAAAGAATAAGATTATAAATCGATAAACAATGCTCAAATCTTTCTGTCCATAAGCTAAGCAATATACCACAGGTGATTCCATATTAAAGTGGACTTTGGTGGTAAGTTACATCCTTACGCAGCCGAAGCAGGTATATGTGCACAGATATAGCAATCTTTAGCATCTATGGCGTGTGTGTATTCTTGCATTAATCTAGCAGGGGTGTAACCGAGACTCCCGCAGCCCACAGCAGAGTGGGTGGCCCAGCAGCATGCCTGCTTGTAAATGTGTGTTTACTGCATTTCAAAACTGTGCTTCCCTGTGCGGTATGCTGGGGTTGCCAGATTTCTGCCTGAAGACAAACAAAATCACAACCTGATGGTTTATCTTTCAGGCAGAGCCTGTGTGTGTGGCAGAAACCCTCATTAGAGAGTGGAAGCCCTTGCCCTCTCCCGACCCCCTCCCGACCCCCTCCCGACCCCCTGAGATTATTACAAAGCAGGACGCCAGAGGCGCACAGAACTGGTCAGGAAAGTGCTGACAACAGTACATTATTGTGAGAAAGTCATTCTTTAGACTATGATGACCCCCATTTTTTCTATTGCTCCTGGTTGTAACTGACCCTGATTGTCCTTTGGGCTCTGCTTATCAGGCCCAGGGCCAGTGCTCAAGATTAGCAGTGGCTAGGTAAACTTTCAATTATATGCAAATTCAACTTAGAAATTAAAGGTACTTCGAAAGTGGTAACATACCTTATTTTAACATATAAATGGGGTGGTCTTAGGAGGATGGGACCACCACAATCATTGAGCGTGATATGCTCTTTGCGCTCAAAGCATCTGCTTGGTGCTCCCACTAGGTTAGGGGGGACCCCAAAATCATCACCTCTCTTATTGACTGATATTTGTCAAAGCTCACTTTTGTGAATTAGTTATATGCTTTTTAGCATATAAAAGTAAAGTTGTTTTAACAAAGAATGGCGAGTGCAACAGCTTACACCAGAACATTTGCATGAATTCCATGTTATGCATACAAACAAAAAAAATCTAGGGGCATATTACCAACAACTAGCGATAATTATCACTATGTTGGCTTAGCGGGAATATTTTTGACGCCGAGCTGCGGCGATTTTTATCGCTTAGGAACTGGGGGGCATATTACCATCGAGTAGTGATATTTATCGCTAACGAGGCTTTGCAACGATTTTTTTATCGCTAAGCATCGCCGGAAATTATCGCTGAGATAACTTGCTGATAGGGGCTCAAAAACTTAGCCATGCAATCCACCTTCCATAGGATATCATGGCTAAGTCAGGAAAATACCAGGGGGCATATTACCAAGCAATAGCGATAATTATCGCTATTGCTTGGTTGGAGACAAAAATTTACCGCTGAGCTGCGGCGATTTTTATCGCAGATAAACCTTGGTATTACCAAGGTTTATCGCGAATGCGATAAAAATCGGCCGCAATGCATGAATATCGCTGAAAAGTCAGCGATATTCATGCATTACCAAGCTAATGCTCTTAGCCATGTTATCAACCTCCCATTGGATAACATGGCTAAGAACTGCTCAGGGCAGGTGTTAGCTTTTGGAGATATTCGCGCTTAGCGCGAATATCTCCAAAAGTTGGTAGTAGGAGATAGCGATGTTAGCGACTGTTTCCAGTCGCTAACATCTTGGCACGCCCACTTTGCATGTCATTAGTGATAAATATCACTGACATGCAAAGCGGGGCCCAAGATGGTCGCTATCTCCTACTAGCTGTCGCTAACTGGTGTTAGCGACAGCTAGGTAATAGGGAGATAATTTTATCTCCGCTTTCTTGGCTTTTAAAGCCAAAAAAGCGTAGATAAACCCCCTTGATAATATGCCCCCAGGTGTAAAAAAAAAGCAGCGCTAACCGCGGTTAGAGCTGCTTTTTTTATCACTATTATAATGCAAAATAATGCCTTGGATTCAACTAGCACAATATTACTTCAAGAATGGGACCGCTTAATTATCTCATCCTATACCCAATATATTGTATTCGGGTGAATCAAATTCTTACATTTCATTTCCTCTGGTAACCCAACCCAATATAGAGAACAGCAAAACGCTTTTTTTTATGAGTTTGATTTTAAATGTAATTATAACGTAACCTAGAATTAGACTTCTTATTCAATTGAGTCTATTTTTGCCACATTTAGACAAACAAACATATATATAGACATCACTTTTTACATATATATATATATACAATACATACAAACACTGATAAACTGGTATTGCGGTATATTCTGATAGCCCAATTTTTTACACAGGATGCTAGCTCCTAGTACAGCCTCAGCATTCCTTAGACAGTAAGCTCCTCCAGACCTATTTACAAAGAGTATACCAGATCGTTTTTTAATTTTTGGATCTGCTCAGTGTCCTTTTTACTCCTTGTGAAACCAATTATTTCATGTATAGTTTCCAATATCTTGGCTGGGGTCTTCTCTCAAACAAAGGTGTCGACGCGTTTCAGCCCTCTTACGATGGGCCTCATCAGGACTTGGGCTAATGCAATAGTCCGTATTCTACAAGTATCTCAGAGCTTCCCTACAGTAATTCACGTGGGTGATATCCCTTTAAAGCGAATCCAACAAATCAAGGGACTTTCCATGGAAATCTTTTATTTAGACTCGTTTCTCTTAGCACGTGATGGCAACTCTGCTTCTCTTTCCTCCCGGCAGTCGTTCTAACGGACCGGAAACTGATTTTTTATCACTAACAGGGTTAGCGATATCCTTGATAATATGAGAAATGTCGCTTAACAACATTTCTCCTATTATTTTTCTCTGGAACGCCCCCTTTGCATCTCATTAGAGATGCAAGGGGAAGCGTAGAGAAAAAGGGTGCTAACATTCAAATTTGCGTGTTAGCACCCTGTTGCTGATAGGGAGATAATTTTATCTCCGCTTTCTTGGTTTTTAAAGCCACCAAAGCAGAGATAAATCCCTTGATAATAAGCCCCCTTGCTATTATCAAGGTTTATCTCCTAAGCGATAAAAATCGGCCAAAATGCATGAATATCGCTGAAAAGTCAGCGATATTCATGCATTACCGAGCTAATGCTCTTAGCCTTGTTATCCACCTACCATTGGATAACATGGCTAAGAACTGCTCAGGGCAGGTGTTAGCTTTTGGAGATATTCGCGTTAGCGCGAATATCTCCAAAAGTTGGTAATAGGGGATAGCGATGTTAGTGACTGTTTCCTGTCGCTAACATCTTGGCACGCCCACTTTGCATGTCATTAGTGATAAATATCACTGACATGCAAAGCGGGGCCCAAGATGGTCGCTATATCCTACTGGCTGTCGCTAACTGGTGTTAGCGACAGCTAGGTAATAGGGAGATAATTTTATCTCCGCTTTCTTGGCTTTCAAAGCCAAAAAAGCGGAGATAAACCCCCTTGATAATATGCCCCCTAGTGTTTCCAATGGAATGTTGAATTAATACCACTGAAATCTCACATATCTTTAAAAAAAATTCAATTAACTATCTTTACATGCTAAAATGCATATAATCATCTCACAAAAACACAAATTGGAGTCCCAAAGAAAAGACACCGCTTCAAAAGGGAAAGAGAACAACCAGAGCACCAGTCCATTGCTAACCACCACAGTATAAGATGCCGGAAAGAGCAATACGTTTAAAGTTAACAATCGTAGAATACAAATATCTACATTGGGGAAATTGTTCATGAGGTCTGCAATAGCAGCACCACCAGGTGGTCAGAACAACAACAAATACTACTAACACCAGAGTATAAGTCCAAGGGGCGAGATGACATCCTGAACAGGGGCAACATACTTAAATTGCTTGCAATTATTCCTGGGCTAAAACATTTAAATTCAGCCCATCTACTGTCTGTGGAATTTTGCCAGGAAGGAAATGGCAACCTTAACTAACAAAACCTTTACAACCTGGCAAACGGCAGAGGTCACCCAGCTACTCATGACCTTTAGACAACAATTCGATACATGGGGAATAAGGCTTTCGAAACCTGCAAACCCACGTTACCCAGATCAACTAGGTGAAAAACCCACAGAGAAGGGGAACTCAGGGCACGGCCTGGTGATAAAGCATTTCATGTTTCGACCGCAATCAATATTAAATCGGAGCAAATAGCTCCCTAAGGAACAAATGTGCAACCAATAAAACTGTCTCTACCAGCAAAAGCGGAACCTGTACTATTAGTCAACACCTATGTACACCCATCTCCGAAAGAGAAGAAAGCACCCACTGCTTTGCAAACAACCACAATCAATGATGTACAAAACATCAATCCCTTCTGGAAAATCATTATAACAAGAGATTTCAATTAAAATATAGTCTACACACCAGAAGAGGATGAGAAATTAGCAGCAGATAACAAATCCTGGGATGTACAACCCCGATATCAGCTCAAGTCGGTTCGTCCCGACCTAGTAGGACAACTGAGGATGATGCTATATAGCTAACCTTGTAGCCAGTGTTAACCACGTTCACATTAGCACTGCACTTTTCACTAAGCACAACAAGCTCACATAGGGTTTTAGTTCAACCCGCCTCATCTATACCAAAACGTCCCTGTGCTCCTTCCTCAAAGCGAGGGGGTTGTAGCCCGCGTAGAGACTAGGTCTGTCACGCGAGGAGGCACCCCTATGATGAAGCATGACACCTTTGGTGTGTGAGGGGAACCGTCCTTAAAGGGATTCCCCCTCCAGTACATTGCTGAGTAGACCTTGTTGCACTCTTCACTGCTCTATTTTGGACCCGTGGTCTTGTTTCTGTGTTTTCCTGAGACACGTCAGTGCTGCTGTCACACTCCCTTCAAGGAGGGGCCAGTAGGGAAGACAGGGGGCTACTGGGCATCTATCGTAGGAGTTGAGGTTGTTTGCCTCTGATATCCTGGGGCCTGTTCTACTATGGCTTTGCAGAATGAGCTAAGTACACCTTTTAGAATTGACTCTCAGGCTAGCAAGGGTGAGCAGTTTCAGGCCGCTGTTGGATGTTGAGGCTCAGCACACTCAGCAATTAACCAACAGACACTGTAACTTGAAGGTCTAAACCAGTGCTTGTGTGTGATAAAAGAAAACAATTTCACCACAATTACCACTATTATGTCTGCTGAACACTTTTCAGAATGGGTGCCTCCAATGTGCAAGTGCCTGCACGTTTAAATTCAAAAACAAAACTCCTGGTGGAGCAAAAGAAGCACTCAACGGGTTTCAGAAATACCAATTTATTGCCAGACAGGCGCTTTTCGGCAGGGGTTTGTCTTTCTCAATGCTGGTGACGCAACATATTACACCCGTCCTTAATTGGTCTTCAATACACTCCTGTGACAGGTAGGTCATCGCCATTGAGGACGGACTGCTCATTCTCAGTCCATTTCTATGTCATCATGCCACATATTCTTGCCTGGTTTTTAGAGTCTGATTAGTCCAAATTATGCAGACCCTCCAGGATTTTGCGATTTTTAGACTTCGCGATTTGCTGCAAAATCGGCACTTTTGTAAAAATGCGCGATTTTTACAAAAGTACCCACGAAATCAGCACTTTTGTAATTGCCCGCGAAATCCAGATATCTTCAGACTCCCCTTCTATTGGCCCTCAGACAGGAATGTACAGCCACAGTGACCAAGCTGAACCGTCTTCTAATTCACAGATTATTATTCACAGGAACATTAGTAAAGGTTGGATATCCCTACGATTTTCCTTACGATGTTCGTTTTTCGAGGTTCGCAAAGTTGCACAAATCTGTGAAAAGCGTTTGCTTATAATACTCACTAGTTTACCTCCTGAGCACAATGTTCAGGAATAAAAAAATATGGCGGAAATGGGCAGTCTCCGATTTTAATGTTTTGGCCCTTTTTCTCGACTTAGAAACTACACAAGGAGAGCTCCCTTCATTTTTTTAAGTTGCTGAGACTACGGGTGCACCTGGGCTATTTCACACTCTGGGCCCGATTCACAGAACTAACTTAAGACAAAATCCTAAACTTACTACTTTTGGTATTCACAGAAGTTAGGATTTTGTCTTAAGACAGACTTAAGACAGACTTAAGTTAGGATTCTGTCTTAAGTCTGTCTTAAGACAAAATCCTAACTTCTGTGAATACCAAAAGTAGTAAGCTTAGGATTTTGTCTTAAGTTAGTTCTGTGAATCAGACCCAAAATGTTCACACTTACAACGCTATTTTTAGCATTACAATTGGCAAATTCAGTTTGAAAGGCCAGAATGAATGTTTAGGAATGTTTTATGCGAGACCATCACATTCCATTTACTCACCTCTGTAAGCTATCCTGGATGCACCCATGACCCCAACCCAACGTTTTAAACTTAGGACTGCGAGGATCCTGCTATATTGGCATGTTTTTATTTATTTGCGAGGACCCTGGTATATTAGGGTTTTCACAGCAATAGTGTGGGGATTTACAGATAGAAAATGCCACAAATTATATTTCTATAAATCAGAATTTGAGAAGTCCAACCTCAAATCTCGACTTTTTGCCGTGATAGTTGTACCGAACGCTGGAGGTTCCTTAAATGTTCATGCAGGCCAGTGCAATAGTGATTTTTACCAGACCATTGGCCTAAATAGAAGTGGACTTACATGGGGAAGAGTAAATACTGCTGTAATCAGGTCAGTGCTAATGAGTGTTAGGGTGAGCTTCACATATGTGATTTCTTATATATTAAAATTTCTCCCCATCAGCTCCACAAATTTGGTAAAAAACATAACTGAATACATGATAATGTTAAAGCGCATACATGTTATCAAAGAGAAGAACCGTTTATGTGGTTGTTACATGGTTGTTACATGAATTGCAATGCACCATTTAAAGTAACACCGCCTCCTTCAATAAATAATCCAAACTTGGAGATAGCCAATAGCTGAAAATCGCAATAATATTGTAACAATATACAATTTCTGACGTTTAATTTTTTTTTTACTTCTAACGACATTTGGCTGCCGTAGTAACAATACTTTTGAATCCTTGAGCAAGAATCATTTTTACTTCTCTTCTATATACAGCTTTATCTTTCTGTTGGCAAGACCTATTGTCTACAATACATTGATCAACATTAGAGTGGGCGTTGGGTCAGCCCCTTACTCATGACTGGATGGCTTTGCTGTCTTTCTCTCTTTCCTGCCCCTGAGTCAATGGCCTTTATCCGTATTCTTGTGTTTGTCCACTCAGGAGCATTTCGGTCTCACTGTGCTCCGATATATCTTGCCACTGCTGATCCCAGACTTTGCTATGCAGTGGCCGTGAGGGACTATTTTTTTCTCTGTCTCTACAACCATCTCTCCATACTGCTGCTTTCTCCCCACTCAGTGACCTCTCGCCACCCAACCCTCTTGTTTTACTTTTTAACAATTTCTTTTACTTTTTGCTGTCTGCTGCGCTATCAGTGAGTGGTCAATCAAAATGTTTTTGACCATTTCTCAATGACCGCCTGTAGGTGCGCATGCACATGGATGTGTAGTTTGTACCTAAGAAGGGAGTTCATTTTATTTTGGTATGTCCAGTTGAAAGATGACTGCTGGCACATCACAAAAAAAAAGGAAAAAAGCCAGAAGGGGAAAAGGGAAGTACACCCTGAAATTTAGCGGCATTTTGCGGTACTTTATTTTGCAGTTTATGCCCCCGGAGCCCGCCGCACACTGGGCATATGTCCAGCTCCGATGGTGGGACCTACAGTACCGGATAACGAATCAGGAGGGCAAGAAAGATGATCAGGGAGGGAGGCAGTGGGGAAGTCAGACAATAGGAAAAAAGGAGTAAATCGTTTCAGAAACCTCAGGATCAGGGGTAAAGTGGAATGTCCGGAGTGTCTTCGAAGGGGGGTGTGCAGATGTTCCCTCGGTAGGCGTTCCATTGACCCCAAATTTTACTCCACGCCCTAGGCTTGCCCCTAGCCAAATATACCGTCTTCTCTCTAAACATGCACCAGTCCATATTCTCGTTCCATACCGAAACGGTGGGAGGCCGTGGGGAACCCCACAACTGGGCAATATCTCTTTTTGCGATCATGTTCCCCAGTGCCGCCCACCGGGCCTGAGCAACGTTGTAATCATTCGTCTCCCACACATTCAACAAACATCTACGAGCCTCAGGCAGCAGAGCGACCCCGGTGACACACTCCATGACCGCATGCACCCGCTGCCAATACGCCGCCACCTGCTGACACTCCCAAAGGATTTGGAGAAAGGTGGCATTCATTCCACAACCGCGCTTACACAATCCATCCAAGGAAAAACCCATTGCAACCAAACGAGGACCCGTAACATACACACGATGAAGAATTTTGAGCTGGACGAGACGGAGACGGGCGGGAATGGCGACCTCTTTCGGGGAGGACAAAGCGGACTGCCAGTCCTCGTCATCCAGCTCCAACCTGTCTCCGGTCCAGACCTCCCTGAGACGCACAAGGAGATCTGCCCGATTGTTGATTAGTTTCTTATAGATCAAGGAGATCGTACTATCGGGCAGATGACCGTCGAGTATACGGTCCTCGAGTGGGGAAGATTCAGGAACCGTAACACCAGCAGTGAAGACAGACAGCAAAGCATGGCGAACCTGCACATACCTGAAGAACTCCCGATCCCCCAACTCGTACTCACTTTGAAGCATCGCAAAGGTCTTCACCGCGCCTTTCACCCAGAGATCACCCACTCTGCTAATACCAATCATATCCCAGTTCTCAAAACCTTTCGTTGTCCAGAGGCATCCCAATTGTTCAAAAGCATATAAAGGGGTCGCTCGCATCAATCGATCATTCCATCCCATGGCCGCATTGGCATCCTTCCACACATGCACCGCAATCTTAGTGGGTCCCGTTATGTTCCTCCCCGCCGTCCGAGAGTAGAGTGCTCTATTGAAGTTACCACCGGGCAACTGATATTTGTCCATCTCGAAGGCAGGAGTCGGACCGGGTGCATACGTAGCATGGTTGATGGCGGACAACTGGAAGGCCCAATAATGCCTCCTGATGTCCGGGAGCGCAATGCCCCCGTCATACCAGGGGAGAGTTCGTTTTGCAAGAGCGATGTGTGCACGACTGTCCCAAACGAGCCTCCTCTGCAAACCTTCCACCTCCCGAACGTAGGCCACCTGAATAACGTCAAAAGAATTTTGAAGTGCGTAGAGAAATCAAGGCAGAGACATCATTTTAAAAAGTGCCGCTCGACCGAGTGGCGATAGCGGCAATCTACGCCACCGAGCCACGTCCAACTTTAATCGTCGGAGAGGAGGAAGGAGATTATGCTCGTAGCGGGCAACTGGGTCTAACGATATATAGACTCCCAAGTACTTGAAGCCTGCTTGCGAGATTTGAATGGGAAACCCACTCGGTAAGGGGGGAAGGCCGCCCTAGATGACATACACACACGATTTGGACCAATTAATGATCAAGCCGGAGTTCTTACCGAAAGAAGTGAGAACGTCGAACAGGACGTGAAGGGATTTACGAGGGGAGGTGAGGTACAGGAGGATATCGTCGGCGTACAACGAGACACGATCTTTAAAATCGGGGTCCACTGAATGCCCTTTATCAACGGCTCCCATCGGAGCCAGGCTGCGAGCGGTTCTAAAGCAAGAGCAAAGAGCAGGGTGGACAGCGGGCATCCCTGCCTAGTACCCCTCCTGAGAGCAAAGGACTGGGACACTCTGCCGTTAACAACTACCTGAGCCAACGGATCCGTATATAAAAGTCTAACCCAACTGATAAATTCCGCACCGAAACCAAACTTCGCCAGAGTGGCCCAAAGGTATGGCCATTCAATCGTGTCAAAGGCCATCGTGGCATCCAAGGAAGCCAAGATGGCCGGCTCCGGAAGAGACACCGCCCTAGCGAGAACGCCGTGTAGGTGCCGCAAATTAAGAGCAGTGTTTCGGTGCGGAATGAAACCGGATTGATCCGGGTGGATCAGGTCACAAATTACAGTGAGTAAACGATTAGCGAGAACCTTGGCAAGAATCTTCGGCACGGCATTCAATAGGGAAATAGGCCTATACGACGCACAGCGATCACGAGGCTTGCCCTCCTTAGGAATTACAACTATAGTAGCCAGATGCTGGTCACAAGGGAGGGTGCCAAGCTCACGTGACTCCCTGAACATAGCGCAAAGATAAGGCGCGACTTTGTCCGGGCGCAGTTTATACAGTTCGATAGGCAGGCCATTAGGGCCCATTGCCTTGCAGAACGGAGGGAACGGATTGCGGTAGCAATCTCGTCGACCGACAACGGGGCTTCCATGCGTTCTCGATCCTTCTCAGACAGACAGGGCAGTGCGATGTCCCTCAGAAGCAAACAAGAGTCATCTTCGTCTCTGTCGGACACCGGGGAGTAGACCACACGAAAATAATCGGCAAAATAATCGGCAAAACACTCCACAATCTCGCCAGGGTCAGTCACGCACACACCATCCGAAGTCGCTCTTTCCTTTTTATCAAGCCAGGCGATCGATTTACCCGCCTTATCCCAAATATCATACAATCTACCCTGCTGTTCCCTGTACATTGTCTTGGCAGCATCTGTAACAAGGGACTCATACTCAAACTGCTTCAAACTAAGGGCGTGGAGTCTCTCCTAGATCAGCCTCCAACTCCAGTATTTCGGCCTCCAGACTCACAACCTCCTTATTTCTAGCCATCTTGGTCTCAGCTATTAAAGATAGGGCCTGTCCACGAATAACAGTTTTGAAGGCTTCCCACAGGGACACAGAGGACAAAACGGACCCCTCATTTTCCAGGAAGTAGTGATCTAGGGACTTTATCAGGCTGCTACGGGTCTTGGGGTTGCGCAAGTGCCATGGATTGATAGGGGCGATCCGCCCCGCAGCATGTATCCCCGTATCAAAACTAAGCCACAAAGGAGAATGATCTGAAATGCCACGGGCCAAGTGTCTGATCTCCCTAACGTAGGAAGACTGGACAGCAGGCATAAGGATGTAGTCAAGCCTGGAGAGACTGCCATGAGCCCCGGAGTGAAAGGTGTATTGACATTGCGTCGGATGCATTAACCTCCAGCAGTCCACCAGACCAAAGGTGTCTATGAACCCACCGAGCCAAGAGTGGGAAGTGGGAAGATCCCTGGGAGGGTGACGATCCAAACCACCTGAAAGCACAGAATTAAAATCCCCACCCATGAGGAGAAGACTGTCAGGGAGCTCCAGCATCATCCGGCCAACATCCGAGAAAGTAGAAGTCTGGAGACCCGGGGGAACATATATAGTAACCAATGAAAGAGTCTTACCCTCCCACCTACAAGTGAGGGCGGCGTAGTGCCCTCTGCCATCAAGGATAACATTATCAATCTCTATAGGGAGAGAAGACCGGATCAAAATACCACCCCTCTGGTGCCAGTGGTGAACCCCGAGTGAGCAACCAATCGGTAACCCCACCTATTCATAGCATGATACATATTTCCCACCAGATGCGTCTCCTGCAAGAGTACCACATCATGAGACAAACGACGCAAATATTGCAGTACAACACCCCGTTTTATACGATCCCCCCAATCCATTGACGTTCCGAGATACCAACCTCAACCCACTACCCCCCATCCCCACAAGTGATGCATACGTCACCCCACGAAGAGCAGGACACCTGAAGCAAAGAAAAAACCAATTTGCCGCCTTGAGAGAAAAAAACACACACATAAACACCCCATCTCACCCCCCAACCAACACCCGTTACAACTCCCCCCTCCCTGCACCCCTGCAGTAGACTAAGAAGCCACCCCAACATGCAGTGTGCCTGTCGCCTTAACAGCCCCATTCTACAAAATGACCCCGGAGGAGGAAAGAGGCCTGTCACCACCCGCCACCCGGATGTGGACAACAATGAAACATACTATAAAAAGAAAAAAGAACCCAGCTGAGAAATGTTCAATGTTCGGAGGTCAGGGACCGAAAAGTCACTTCTGTGTAGGCTCACCACCCTCGGCACCGCCAGGGTGCCCTGTCCGATCGCCTCGGCCAGGCAGGGAATCCAACCAGTCACTAACATTGTCCGGTCGATCGCAAAAGAAGGTCCGCTCCTCATACTCCAGTCGAAGCCTAGTAGGGAAAAGCATCGCGTACTTTAGACCCAGGTCCCGAAGACGTCGTTTTACCCCCTGAAAACCCATCCTTTGTCTCTGGACAAGTTGAGTGAAGTCCGGGAAAAAATTGACAGAGGAGTTCTCAAATTTTACATTGGCCGATTTCAGATTGCCAAGTTCTGTTTGGAGTTCCGACACATCGGCCGTGAGGCTGGAAGTCTTCAGGTCCAATGACTTCACTTTCTCATTGGTCTTGGACAGGTCGGTCCTGATCAAGGTGACATCAATGGCGACCGTGTCGATTTTACGAGCCAGAGCCTCATATTGCTGGCTGATGGTCTCCTTCATGTTGGAGATGGCGCCCTGCAAGGACAGATCAACAGGAGCGGACGGGTCCTCCTTGGCGTCCTCTGGGGTATGACTGGAGAGTCCGTGGGATCCTTTGGACTGAGTGTATCGGTCCATAACGTTTGTCTGGACCGGTACCCCACTAGGAGGTGTCTTTGTCTTCCGCTTCTCAGCATCACCCCTGCCAGCCATGTTGGAATATGCGCCCCGGAGGGGCCCGCGAGACCTGGTGAAAATGGCCGCCGGCAGGCCGGGCACCAACAGACCACAAAAGCTGGCTCGTACGGCCAAGACAAAGTCAGAAAGTGATCCAAAAGGCTGTGATGTTAAAGCAGTGCTTGCATTAAATGGAGGCTGGATTGGCCCCCAGCCGAGCGAAACGGTCTCTCAATCAGACCGTGCCAGGATCCAGAAACGAAGCTCTTTATTCCTTCGAAGATTTGATTTGATTTTGTATTTGTACTTGAATTATGTTTTCCTTTTAAATATTTGGTTAACGTTACAGAATAACATTTGCTGCATTTTGGACGGGGCAGTCCATATGAATATTGAGTAACTTTTGTAGAAATTGGCACCTTAATAGGGCTTGTGAATAGTGCGTCCCAAAAAAATCAGGTTCTGTTTTCTTTGCATAGTTTTCCACCTGACAGGGGCTAGTCAGGATTTGTGACGGCACCTGATTATAAATGAGTACAATAGATTAAAATAGTACACATTTTAGGAGTGCAGGCTATCACACTCTAGTATATTGTTAAAAACCTGACTTAGCCATAATAGTCAATGGGAGGTGGATTTTAAGGCTGAGTCCTCCCCTGCCTATTAGCAAGTTTTACGTTAGTGATAAAAGTTTTATCATTGTTTTACTTGTGTTTTTGGTGGATTTCGCCGCTATCGCTGGATCGTTTATCGCATTGGAGATATACGTTGGTAATAACGCACTATCCCCGCGATAGGATCCAGCGATAGACGTCGATAAAAAAAATGCTCTAAAAGCGATTTGCGATATTTTTCGCACGCCCTTGATAATGTGCCCCTACGTGTTCTAAGTATTTCCCAGGACCGTTCCTCCAAATGTGTACAGATACATAAAGACCCATATACAGACTTGCAAAAGAGGGCGAAGATTTTGCACCAATGGCCACGCCTTGGATTTTGTGAAACCATTCGTCATTATGTGTAAAGATGCTGTTGTCTAGTACAAGCTGAATTAGATCCAGTAACATTTCCATGTGCTCATAGAGTGCTGCTGGTCGTGTGTCTAGAAAGTGTTGTACGGCCTTGATACCTTGGTCCATAGGTATGCATGTGTAAAGTGAACACACATCTAATGCGGCTAGTTGGTGTCTCTCTACCCATTCAAAATCTACAATTTTACTCAATAAATCACAAGTATCTTTTAGGTATGATGGTAAGTTGCTTACCAGTGACGGATCAATGTACTCAGATTGTCTCTCGGTACGGGTTTCTATCCCTATCCCCAAGATGATGGGTCTAACAGGGGGAAACCTGGGGGCATATTAACAAGGGCAATATCGCCGCTTTAGCGACACTTTTTGCTGCTAAAGCGGCGATATTTTTATCGCCCTATCAGCAAGCTGTCGCTAACAGCAGTTAGCAACAGCTTTTAGGCGATAGCGACCTGTTTGGGGCCCGCTTTGCATGTCAGCGATATTTATCGCTAATGACAAGCAAAGTGGGCGTACCCAAACTGTTAGCGACTGAAAGCAGTCGCTAACACAGATATCGCCTATTAGCAATAGGGCTTAGCGATTAAAAAAATTGCGCTAAGCGCAATTATCGCTATAATCTAATGCCTGCTAAAAATATGACTTACCTGTTTATCCAATGGGAGGTGGATTGTCAGGTTAAAGCCCCATTGGCGTTAATGCGTGAATATCGCTGGATTTCCAGCGATATTCATGCATTTCGCTGCTATCGCTGGATATTTTAGCACAATGGCGAAAAAGTTGCTATTAGCATGTTTTCTCTGCTAACATATCCAGCGATATGCAGTGATAAAAAAACAATGCGCTAAGCATGTTTTGCGATAAATATCTCTATTCCTTGCTAATATGCCCCCTGGTCCCTTATCGACTTTAAGCAAGACATAAATACAGGGGCATGTTTTTATTGAGTAAAACTGTAGATTTTACTCAATATTTGTTGATGGTTCCTTACAGTATCTGGATTCCATAATCATTACTCATCACTCCGCTCGTTTTGGAGAATGTCGTTCCCCGCAACAAGACACATATTCGCAAATATTTGGCCATTATGTGGATCAAATAAATCGGTAGAGTCTTAGGACAAAATTGGGAGTACAATCCTCCTACCGTGCGGATACGACAGCCACAGTATGATCGAGCCATGTATTTGGCTCTCGAACAACGAGATGCTGACAATGTTATCCTGATTATCGGGCCTAGGCCCAGAAGCAGCATAACGAAGAGACACACACAAGTAGTAAATTTGTGATGTACTCTAATAGCCCGCCTTGGGTTCCGGTGCCCCTTATTATTTTCCTTCGGGTTTCCAGCCCCTCCTTTACATACGCCCTACCACCATGCTGATTGTCCTGGGTGCCTACAGAGAGACACCCCTCTGGATGAACCCACCAAAACATAATATTCCTTCTTTGTTTTGAATGAAAAAAACAATTTCCAACATATCAAAAGTTTTTGCGTGACATAAGGCACACAAATAGATTACAGAGAGAGAGAGAGAGAAAGAGAGGAAAGAGAGAGAGCTAGAGAGACAGAGAGAGACAGAGATTGAGAGATCAGAAACACAGGGGCATATTAGCAAGAACCTTGTTAAAATTATCGCCGTTTTAGCGGCAGGAAACTGCCACTAATCGGCTCTAATGGGCTTGCTAATATGCTTTATAGAATTCCAATAGAAGCCCAGGTTATATGTCCTGCACATCTAACATGGGCTTCTATTGGAATTCTATACAGCATATTAGCAAGCCCATTATCGCAGTTTTAGCGGCAGTTTCCTGCCGCTAAAACCGCGATAATTTTAACGAGGTTCTTGCTAATATGCCCCACATTCTTTTAAACTTTGCAGCAGATTAACACATAGGGGCAGATTTACAAGCCCCTTGCGCCACATTTATGCCGCGGTTGCGTCACTTCTGTTACGCAGCAGTGGCGTAAACCATGCACCACGTTGCTCCTTATTTACAATGTGACACATCTAGGAAGATGCGTCACGTTGTAAAGCCCTGCGCCACATGAAACCTGCGTTAGGTTTCATGTGGGAGTTCCGGCGCAGGGTGAGCGGTCCGTTGTAGGAACACCTCGTAAAAGAGACGTAGTGAAATCTACAAGATTTCACTGAGTCACTTTTACGTCCATGCTGCGTCAAAACCCTGCACCCTAAGCAGGCGTAAGGAGTGACGCAGCATGTTAGGCATAGGGCGCCCCTGAGCATTGCTGGGGTTGCGCTGCGCTTGCGACACGACTCCAGGAATGCGCCGCCCTTACGCCACATGATGCGACACGCATCACCCTATCCTTGCGCCACAGTGCACCTCATTGTAATGCGATGCGTTTGTGGTGGAGCAGGGAGGGAATTGCGTGACGCATCTGTTCTGGCGCATCCCTGCTGATTTGCAGAGATGCACCAGATCGTAAATTTGCCCCATAATCCCTCGGATGAGAAGAGGCTGCCGGACTGGGCCTGAGTTGGTACCTCCCACTCCCGCGACGTCTCTCACTGCTCGGACCATCACCTCCGTGGATCACTCAGGGCTGCTGACATTCTTCAGGAACACTTTGGCGTGCCGGCCCCAACATTTAACCTGTGACAGTCTCTGGGCTTCAGGCAATCACCAGGTCCCCCCTGGCAGGTGAGGAGGCTCTCGCCTCATAGGGTTCAGAGGGTAGGGGAACACCACCAGACTCTGTGTCCATGTCCTCCCTTTCAGAAGGTGTCCTGGTGTCTGAGCTCTTAGAAAGTAGGTACTTCTTGAAAAAGGAGATGTTCTCCGTGATGGTCTCTCCTGCCTTACAGGCAGTTACCGTTGTTCCTTTTATCACATGAACAGTCCAAGGATACAACTCCCCCAAATGGGCAGTGACGTGTGCTCAATCAATCTGTATCTTCTATATCACCCGTCCAGCAATTGGCAGAGCCCTATTACTGCACGAGAAACCCAAATAAAACAGAAACCTAATATAATTTTTGTAAGGAAACAAATATCTGTCTTTATATGCTGAAAATCATTATAGTAATTGTACAAATGTGCTATTTAAAATGTAGTAGGCAGTGAGAGAAGTTATGATTTTGGGATTCTCCCTAACCTAGGGGAAGAAACCAAGTAGATGCCTTGAAAACAAAGAGCAGATCCTGCACATCCTGCTGAACAAAGCATTGACATTATTATTTCATCAAGCTGCAGTTCCACTAGTCGCTTCAAATGCAAAAGCATTAAAACTCTTTAATGAAGCTGCAGTTCCACTAGTCGTTACTAGATGTCTCTCATGAGTCAAATGCAAACGCTGGATGTAATAATTTCAATAATTTTGCATTTGACTTGTGAGGGACACCTAGTAAGGACTAGTTGAACTGCAGGTCTTTGTAGAATTATTTTGAAATCGTATACTATAATATTCACTGCTCATCTTGTCCCATAATGCATTGCAGGGCCTTTGGTTGGGAATGTATTTTTGCCCATAACTGTGCTTGGGGTGGTCCAAAGAGGACGGGACCACCACCGAATCATTCAAAATATTATGCTGTTTGTGTTCAAGGCATCTGCTTGGTCCTCCCCCTGGGTTAGGGGGGACCCCAAAATCATCAAGTCTCTCAGTGCCTAAGATGTTAATTTTCAAAAGTTCACTGTCAATTTTGTACATGTGTTTTAGCATGTAAAGTTGCTTTATCAAAGCATTTGTGGATGCAGTTTTGTGATTTATTCTGTTGTGTGCTTTTTATGTCATGAGCCACAGGCACAACTGCTGCTGCTCTGCCAACGCGGCCTTAATTCCCCGCCTGTGGGAGTGAATTAATGAGCGGGTGGGGTCATGATGGAACCATGCCAATATGAGCACACGCCACGCGTGACTCATGACAGCATGGTTCCATCATGAGCAGCGCCGCGCTCACCCCTAGCCCCGCCGCACCGTGGCAAAATTATTGCAGCAGTGAAGAGGTTAAAGGAATGCATAGTTATCAAGTCTCTGCATCATCCACACTTTGGAGCATATTATCAAGAACAGCGTTAAAAATTATCGCTGGTTTAGCGGCAGAAAACTGCCGCTAAAACGGCGATAATGGACTTGATAATATGATCTTGTGAATTACCATAGAAGCCCAGGTTCTAGTGTCAACCTGGGCTTCTATTGGAATTCTCCAGGGCATATTATCAAGCCCATTATTGCCGTTTTAGCTGCAGTTTTCTGCCGCTAAACCGGCGATAATTGTAACGCTGTTCTTGATAATATGCCCCTTTTTGTCTATGATGGGCCAAATGTTACAATAAGTTAACCAGTTCGTTGTAGATACAAGGCCAAACGCATTCTTCAAATCAATGACAGAAAAGTATGTGGCAGAGGGAAGAATCATGGTCAGGTGAGGAGTGATGTCGGAAACAACAGAGAACTGGGGGACCACAATCTTATTCACCTCCCGCAGGTCAATCACAAAGCGGTAGACATTGGGGTGATCATCTTGGGAACCCAATGGTGCCTTTTTTGAGATGTGAAGAATAGGGCTATTGCACACATTCGCAGTCGTCTCCTCAACAACCCCAGACGCAATTAAAGCCTGTATAATCTGCAGCAGCGCCGGTTCTTCTGCCTTTGGCATTTTCTAATGGGGAAGATGAGGCAGAATAGCATTGTCCTTAACCCTGATGGAGAACGGAGGTATCTGCAACAGCCCTATGTCTGTATCACCTGTAGCCCATAATGCCATTGGCACCTCCTTAAACTCAGCGCGAAGGGGCTCATCCTCTGACAAACACTGCTTAGAATTCACTACATTGGGTTCTATGGTCCTACGGTCATATAGACGCCATCCGGGGAGCACAAAATAGTTGCATGTAACTTCTTCAACAAATCTAAACCCATTAAATTCTCTCCTCAGTTAGATGTCAATCAGAAGGGTGAATCTATGGTAAAAGGACCGGTAGTGAAGGCCAGTGGCTCAGAGATGGGGTTCACAATCGGTATACCTGAGAAGCCTACCGAAACGTTATTTTGTCCAGACAGGGCTGCCCCAGGGACCAGTGAACGAGAAACAGAGCTATTCATTGGGCCTGTGTCCACCAAGAATTTCTTTGCTGAGCCCTGCAGATCAGCAATAACATAAAGTCCCCGCTGATCCACAGGGATCTAAACTGATCCCTTGGCTGTCTTAGCCGTGGGAAAGTCTCTTAACTTCACCCAAATCATAATCATCATGGTAATACTGTCACACCCTCGGATCATCGAAATAGTTCTGCTCAGACCGACCTGGCTGTTCCTCTTCTCTCCGACCTCCACCATAGCCACCTGCTCCCCGGACTCGTCCTCTGGAACCCGGTCCCCTCGGAGCCTCAATCCTTTGCAACAGCATTGGACACTCACTATGCCAATGCCGCTCCCCCTTACAATACGCGCACTGGTTCGGCCCCATGGGCATAGTTTTCGTGCTAGTGCAGGGCAGAAACTGGGCCAGATCAATGCCCTGTCCTCTACCGTTGCCCAGGGATGCCTAATGCACCAACACCTTTGTCTTCAACTCCTTATTTTTCTTGTCTACATTCTCCTTCTCTTAGTTCTCTCTGTGCTCGTAATACTGTGCAATACTTAATATTACCAATGGAGAGGTGGTAGTCCAAGTGCTCTCCGAAGCCTGCAACCGAGTCGCGATCTAAGCAAGCCAGTTCATAACAAACCTTTTAACAAATAGCCGGAAGCCTCCCCCCATCGACAAATCCTGTTAGTTAAAATCCCAAAACACCCCTTCAAACGCAGTGAAGCAGTCGGATACACTTTCATCTTTTTCCTGGCAACATGCTGATAACTTATTCCAATCTACTCTTCTAGGTGGGATCAAGGCGTGCATATACATGATAATTCGACCCAGCAAAGCTAGTATCTCAGCCTTAGGCTTCTCGCCAGACTTCCTTTCTTTATCCCATGCCCTGAACTCACCCCAAGTGCCACCTAACTCCACTACATGGTCCTGCGTGTGCAGCAGCCACCAAAAAAACAACCAATATATCATACAAGGGGACAGTGTAATGTGTGGATCAATCACTGAGCACAGAAAGGGTACACAGGAGACCAGGTAAGAGTGGGAGAGTTGTTATTTGCATAGAGAAGCACAATTTACAACTAAATTGCAGTAACCATAACAATCATCGGTGATTGATATATGTTGGACTCGGTCCTTTTCCCGGATTTTTTTTTGCTTTTTGCTCCCCCAATTCTGGAAGTTCCCCCTTGTAATGTAGTTGTATAGGCCCTGTGAGGTTAAAATGCCCTGGGTAATGTTAAAATCACTGCTAGGTGCAGGTGCCCTCTACCCTCAACATGGCTACCACTGACCCCTGTTACTGCAGCATGGTCTTGTTAAGGCGCATTCTAGTTGCAAGGAGCTGGCAGGGACCCCAAACATTGTTGCCATTCCAGCCTGCCTTGTCTGCCCACAGTTAGAGTAGGGAAGCTCCTGGCACCTTCTAGAATAGGGGCGGAGCTTAGTTTTGCCGCCTTAGAGGGTAGTCACCTGGCCTGGGCCTATAAAAGGAAAGCGAGGGAAACTTTCCAGTCAGTTGGGGCATCTCTGACCTGGGGAACCCACGCATGAGATTTAGGCGGTAGGGCCTAGTCAGGGACTTATGCCACTGGGAGTGACAGGGCTTAGGTGCTGCCTTCCAAGTTGAGTGAGGTACCCTGAGCTAGCCCACTGATCTGGCCCGGCGGGAGGGGAACCCAGGGACCATCTACAGTGTCCTGCTGAAGATTCCTGTCAGCAGCCCTCAATTCAACCCCCTTCAAGTAACAAGAAACAAGAGACTGCTATTTACAAGGGCACCAAAACCATCCAGCGCCAAGAAGAAACCTAACTACCACAGGACTGCTGGGGACCAACCAGGTACTGGGCTGTGTTACTTCTGGGCCCCTTAATCCTGTCCTGGACCCCCTTTACTGATTTGCCACTGCCGTGTGGCCTGTCCTGTTTGAGCTGCTGACTAAACTGCTAAGCGCTCCCCTATCTCTGCACCAGTATCCTGGACTGCCGATCTGCTTAGTGCTTCTGCCAACAGAGTGCTGTTGTAATTGCCCCGAGAAGCGCTGGTGACTGCCAGAGTTGTGGTGCCCTTAAAGCGCCATGAAGCTCCTGGGCGCTGTTCCTGCCTGAAGCGCTGCAAAGGCTGAGCGCTGTGTGCATCTCTGAAGCGCTGCCCTTATTTGCGCTGACTAGCCCCCACTCAGCGCCGCAGCCCGGAGTCTCACTGGCGCTGCCTTGAGGCGCCGACATTACCAGCCATCCCCCCTCGGCGGCCCCCGGTACCAGGAGAGGGCCGCCGCCAATGCTGTCAATTGGTATCACTGCCGCGGCCTGGCGTATACCTGCGGGAGGCCACCGCTGAGGAGATCGTTGCAGCGGCCCCCGGCGTCAGAAGAGGGCCGCCGGAATTCCTGTCAGTCCGCGCTAGGCCTGACAGGCCCTGAAGCCTTAGCCCGCATCACGTGACGTGGGTGTATCAAACCACGCCCCGCCGCGCATTGATTGGCTGCGTGGCCGAGCCGCTGTCAAGCGAGCCTCGGATTGGCTCTGGCGCTCCGCACACGCTATTGCTGCCCCGAGATTGGCCGCCGGGGTCGAGCCCCTCTACAGCCGCGTTCCTATTGGTTCCCTGGCCGTGGAGGCTGCAGAAGGCCCAGGAACAGCCTGCGGACTCAGACGGGCCCCCGAGAGGGTGCGAGAGCCCCCACCAAACGGGGCAAGCCCCCGAGGGGCCGGAAGAAATCCCCAGGCCACGTGAGGCCAACCGGAGTACCGGAGCCCCCCCACCGGCTGCACAACCACGCAAGGGCCCCGGAGGGCCGAAGATTGAAGGTAACCCCCTGGGAGGAGGGCGGGAGGCCGCAGAAGGCCCGAGTCCGCCCCTCCCCTGGGAGCTCTGTTGTTGACCCCCGTTGTGCCCGCAAGGCTTCTGGAGCTGGGCAGAAGGCCAGTATTAACTGGAGAGCCCACAAGATAACCCCTGACTATGGGAATGGTGAACACGGATGCAGAACTGCTTTTAGGGGATCGGCTAGGCCCCTGTTCTAATGATTGCACCGGGGTCCCCAGCCATGATTGGCAACAGCTAAATGAAATGTTGATTCCTACTTAAGGAGCTGCTGATGCATGGCTTAACCTGGCTAATGAAGCCTTTCACTCCTAATTAATTAAATGTTTTACTCCTGTCTAGGGTAGGGGTTCCCGAATGCCTACAGGGATATAAGGAAATGTTTTCCTTCTGCCAAGGAAACGCTTCATATGCCTAAGCCAAGTTTCATATGTTTAAGGCTATGCTGATTTCTAATGTGATGAGGTGCTCATGTTACTGCAGGCACTGTTTCTTAATGGCTTTGAAGTCTTGGTAAAATGGTTGCCTAATGAAAGGGGTGGTTTTACCCTACTGAAATGTTTATTCATGGCTAATGAAATGTGGTCTACTCCCTACAAAGTGTTAATGCAGAGGTCATGGTGGTAAATGCTGATGAAGACGTCAGGCACCAGAATTACTCCTGCCTACTAAGCCTGTGGTTTCAAGTGGGACTGCAGAAGTTTACCATGAAGTGGTGATTACCTTTACCTATTGATATACCAGTGGGGTATGATTACATGTTGAATACTTCCTACGCCAGTGCTTTATAACCCTGCCCAATGAAATGGTTACTCTTGGGTAATGGGGATAGTTTAATGGTTGTTCCTGAGTAAGGAAAGGTTTATGCTGATCTAAAGAGAGATTTACTCTGGGTCAATGAACTGTTGATTCTCGATGCCTAGTGTAGCCAGGCTCATTTTACCTTAGGCACTGCCTCTTCTTGTCTTACGGAAATTCGCCACATATGGTAAATGAAATGTTTATTCTATCTAAGGAATCACACCCTTTACTCCTGCAGTGAACTGATTAGTGAAATCTTCTTCCCAGTCAAGGAAATGTGTACCCTGGCGTAAGGAAGTGTCTATCTCTGCAAAGGGATTACTGAACAGGTTACTGGCCTGATGAGACGTGGACTCTTACTACATGTTATGCTCATCCTTGTTTGGTGAGCTGGTCGTCCAGGTGTAATGAGAGGCTCCCCTTCGCGGGGTGCCTTGGTATTTAAGGTCTGATGAAATGTTTTACCCTGTTTACTGTGAAGTAATGAGATGCTAATGCTTTCATGAATTGTTTATTGCGACGTGTTAAATTGGATATTGAACTGCCCCCTTTACTCCCCTCTGATAAAATGCTTTGATAAGTAATTGATACTGTGATTTTCAACTCCTGGACCTTGAGCTTAGATAAAAGTTATTTGATTTTTAATCAAACTCACTGGAGTGGCGTCAGTCATTGCGTGCCTTTTATTGTCTCAGTGGATGCGTGTGCTGTGTAGTCACTTAACACCTAAGCTTTCGGGTGCCTACCTGCTCGTGCCAGGCTACCCCCGGGGAACTGGTGGTCCCAGTTCCTACAATACACACATTACACTGTCCCCTTGTATGATATACCAGTTGAGACATTGTCTTATTGTTACTATACTCGCCCGGTCTCAGCTGGGATAACGGATTTACTCCTGTTTCTGTTTACGATCAAATATCAACCGGCACCAGGAAACTGAAAACATCTCAATATCGGCCGGCGTCATCACCGTCGAAGACACATCCTCTGTCAACTCTTTGCAATATGCAGTCAGATTTTTCCTAGGGTCGGGCAACTAAATCTTAAGAGACAAAACCTCATTCTTTTCCAATGAGTATAAACCCACTGTTCCGGGAAACGGGCCTCTACTCGCTGCCTGATGATTTGGTCCTTCCCATTTTGAAGCTCTGGTGTTTTGGGGTGGTAGATGGGATGCACCTCCCTCATCAGGAACTGAGACACTGCAATCTGGCTCTTCTGGATCAACCTGCCTTGGTACCCAATCAAAGTGGTAACATTACTAAAAACGTCATCAGGGCCCATGCCAGCTGCATACATACTGTCCCAAATATCATAGATGATTTGGGGGGCAACACAATTAAGACACTGCTCTCATAGCCCAATCAGGGTAGCCGACATATGCTTGAGGGCATGCTGTTGCACAAACGGCTCATAATCTTTCAATACTCTCCACACATCCTCCACACTGTAAATCAGACTCCGGTCCCAATGAGAGGCCTGGTCAGCCACGATCTTCTTCTCTGCATCACCCACATCAGACCGAATTAAAACTCACCCCATTCTTTCCTTAACAGCCTCCCAATTCCCATCATCCAGTCTCTTCACCAGTGTGCCAGCATACAACAAGGGCAAGGAAAGGGAGTGAGGGGTGTATGCTATAGCCTTTTGTGTTATGGCCTGGGTCTTCCCTCTCCGGGCCTACTTCTCTTCTCTTATCCATCTTTGCTTAGCTTCCTTTTGACATACCTGAAAATAGTCAAACATCGACTGCTTGCTTCTTTTTGCAAATTATTTATCCTGCAAGAAGTTCAATATCTGTTCATCAAAAGTACTTGTCAAAGGCCACTACAACTCGGCGTTGTCCCTTGTATATGTGTGCCATAATGTACTAAACATAATAGGGCCACGGTCATACTTCACATACATGTCAAAGTTTGGGGTGCCTTTTGGAGGCGCAGGGTGCCTATCTTCCAACCGAGCATCATCAGAGCAACAACGAGACCTCAAACAGCAGAACTTGCTAAAACAGGGCATTTTCAAGAATAAAGAGAAACAAATTTGCTGCTTGTACCTGACCAATTCCATCTCACAGATCATTTCATGGACCATACTGAATGCTCAAAGGCCAAAAACCGGTCCGCAGACCGCACCAATTCTTCAAATCATACTGCGCATCAAAAGTCCCAAACACTAGTCAAACCCCAGGCGTTTTCAAGAAAAACGCGACTTCACCAAGTCTCCTGGCAGAGCGTGCACAGCCACCCTGTATCTCCAAAGCGGTCTGCAGGCCTATCAAGTTCACAAACAAACCAAGAAATGGTCTCCAGACCATATCCAAAACCATTCAAGACAGCAACATATTTAACCTGCCGATGATCAGACAGGCGGGGCAGCTGTTTAGGGTCACTCACGACCACCTCTCCACCTTCCCAGTAAATGAAGAGTCAGTCAGAAAGTAGAGAATCAAATTCATTTATTACTTACCCTGGGTAATGTAGCAGTTAAATCAACATCATCCTCAGATGCTTTGTTATAGCAGTTTTACATGTTCAAAAGCATATAACCAATGCACAAAAGTGAACTTTTTCAATAAAAACATTAGGCGATGAGAGAGGTGATGATGTTGGGGTCCCCCCTAACCTAGGGGGAGTTCCAAGCAGATGCCTTTAAAACAAAAAGCACATCTGCTTTGAGAAAAATCCTAATTTTAAGACTTTTGGTATTCATACAAGGCATTTAGGAGTCCTAAAGTTAGGAGTCCTAACTTTACTACTACTAAATTGAGAAAAATCCTAATTTTAAGACTTTTGGTATTCACAGAAGGCATTTAGGAGTCCTAAAGTTAGGAGTCCTAACTTCTGTGAATACCGAAACGAGTAAGTGTCTTCTGTGAATACCAAAATGAGTAGGTGCATTCTGTGGATACCAAAATAGTAGTAAGTTTAGGATTGAGTCTTAAGTTCATTCTGTGAATCGGGCCCAGTGATCCTGCACATATAGTCACAATTAAAGGTAATGCTGCAAAATTAGACAATGGTCAATGGTGGAATTTTGGTTGATTGGCCAGAACCAACTCTGTTAATGATCCAGTGATTAATAATGGTCAGAGTTCTTCTACTGTCAGAAGGTGTTCAAGATCTAGAAGGACTCCTAGTAGGTAAAAACTGTAAGAATTCTTTTCTTGCTCATGTTAGTGGTTAATTTTTATTTTTTGTTAAAAGGAGGGAGATGTGTGGTGTCCACGCTGCATATGTCAGTGCACTTTTAGTATATACTAATGTTAGAATGTTGCTGTGTGCTTTTCTTGTATTCCATGCATTACTTGTAACAGAATGTTTGGGCCAGAGATTGGAACTGCTCCGTAGTCAGTTGGAGTGACCATCCTGAGCCCTCTGCACATTTATTCCTGTGTATCCCGTTTACTTCATTAAACCTGCTGAAAGACTGAAGATTACTGGTCATCTATTATTGATTGATTGACTTCACGTACGTGAGCATACTTCAGGCCCTCAGAACGGAAGCTCAGATTAGCAGGACTAGCTTAGATGAAGTAAACGACCTGGAAGATCAAGAAAATTCATGGTTGAAGTAATGAGGAGTCATCAAAAGACTCAACCAAAACAGAGGGACCCGAGGACAATAACGCCCCAATGCAAAATGAAGGGGAATTACCTTACTTGGGAAAAAACCTAGAAAGAAATAAAACAGCGATGATACCTATCCAGAATACCAATCAAACAACAATCAGCAATCCTGTGTCAAGTTCAGAACAACATATGGGCTCAAAGCAAACATCCCAGCAAGACATAATAACCCACCCGGAGCTCCTTATGTCTGTGATAGACACCTTTCAATCATCCGCAAAGGCACTTAATTTGCAATCGTGTGAGCTTGACATCCAAATAGAGCTAACGAACATCATAGCGCTACCCATAGCAATGATAGACACCAAACTGGATAAACTTAACAAGCTAATAATAGCAGCACAATCAAAATACAAGCTAGAGCGAAGTCTGTGCACCTGCGGCCCAATCATCGACAAGCTTAGCCTCCTTCCAACCCTCCTAGAACAAATAATAGCCCTCAGACAGAAACATACGTCAAGCACAGAGCTTAAAGGAGAACACAATCAGACCCCTTTAAACAGGAGGAAAAGAAAGAAGATAGAAGGAAGATGACAAAGAAGATGACAAAGCAAAATAAAAACCAGCCGAAATAAGAGTCACTCCTGTTCTAAAACCGCGCATTTCAACTAAACCAACTAAACTCACAAGAAGACAAAAAAAATGTGAAAGGAAAGCAAGAAACAAACAACTAGTAGACAACATGGAGCAAGGTACTAAAATGTTTCCAATATTCGGCGTAACTAGAGAAACAGACGATATGCTAAATGCCACAAGGTCTTCTGATGACACAACGGACACTTCAATTGAGGCTGAAAAGGAGTGGTCCCCAGCAATGGCAGCAGGGAGGAACAAGAGCCTAATAAATGAAGAGATAACAATGGCAGTAGTATAGCAGAGCCCGGTCAAAGCGGAAAAAAAGTAGCAAATATCGGGGAGTGTACTCAATCGTAGTACGGAAAAAACTAACAACAAGCCCAGGGAGCAGCATTTAAACAGAGAGTGAACTAAGCTCAAGAAAAGGCAACATGGAAAATCAACAAAGAAGAGAACCTTACGAAGGGACAATGTAACAAAGGAAAAAGGAGGGGCAAGTGGGAAAATTGACATCACAACTGTTCAAAAACAGCATTAAGCCCCCGAAGCGGAAGGAAGGGACAAAAGGAACGACTAATGGGAATGAAGGCTCTAACTTGCAACAGAGTAAGGAACCCGGGAACACTGACAGGAGCCTGTTGGGAAGGTCATGGAACAAAAAGGCAAAAATGGAAATAAGCATGGGTCTAATAATTTTGCAGTAACAAAACAACCCCACGAGGAAAGGACTGCATGACCACCACTATCCAGCCTGCTAAAAGCTCATCCCCCAGTCCCGCAATAAGGACTATCCTACAATATGGAAACTTTACATTTGGTGAAAGCAGCCCCCTTGGAAAGTATACATGGGAACTGGCCATGGGCAGCAACCTTTGAAACTGAATTGGGACCCCAAAGAAAGGACCTCGCTGCAAAAGGGAAGGAGAACAACCAGAGCACCAGTCCACCGCTAACCACCACAGTACAAGACGTTGAAAAGAGCAATACGTTCAAAGATGACAATCGTAGAATAGAAATATCTACATCGCCGGGAATTGATCATGAAGTCTGCAATAGCAGCACCACTGAGTGGTCAGAAGAACAACCACAACAAATACTACTAACACCAGAGTATGAGTCCCAGGGATGACATGACATCCTAAACAGAGGCAACATACTTAAATTGCTTGGAAGTCTCCCTGGGCTAAAATATTTACATTCAGCCCATCTACTGACTGTGGAATTTTGCCAGGAAGGAAATGGTGACCTTAATGAACAAACCATTGCAACCTGGCAAACGACGGTGGTCACCCAGCTAATCATGACCTTAAAAGTACAATCAGGAAGGGGCGGTGGGCATAAGGCTTTAAAAACCTGTACAGCTATGTTACCCAGACCCACTAAAGGGAAAAACCCAAAGAGAAGGGGCACGGCCTGGTGGTAAAAGAACAGGCTTACTCAGTCCTCCAGGACGCAAGTGGAAGTAGCCTATTTACAACAAGAAAGGCGTGTAAGCAAAGGCCTCTGAATACCAATAAGTCTCAGTGCAATAACTAAATACCCATATTCCTTTGCAGATATTTGCATACGAACGTCTTTTTTTAAAATCAGAAGCACTATTTTATTATTCAATGAGAATGTACAGCAAAACGTTAAGCTCGGAAATATTTTTTTTAATACATTTTTAAGGAATATAACATTTAAAAGTACCTGTCCTAACACTCAAAGAGACTTAGATTAGTTGGACTGGTGTCTGCAACGTTTCTTTTGTCTTCTGCCCTTAACAATTCCAGTATCTGAAATCACTTGCGCTTTGTGTATACCATTTTCTAAATTTAAAAAATACCTTTTTGGGCATCAAGTGCTGTCTGGCTAAATAGGTGTCAGAGATCAAAGACTTCTCAAACTGTTGTCAACTAAGTGTCAGCTGTGGCATCATAAGAAAACACAAATCAAGACTCATGGCATGGACCATACACATAGAGGGGCAATCTTACAAGCCAAATCTCAAACCCCTATCACCTAATCTATCCATACTAATATAATAAAGAGAGAGCCCAAACCTTTGAGGCGGGTAATCTCAGGAACCACAGCACCAATCACAACACCCAATACCGCGTTGGAAAGGGCAGTTGCATCAGGACATAGGCTATGCAGATACCAAGAACCATGCCAGAAAAGTAGTCCCTTGTGGGCGTGTCTGCGTTGTGCTGTGGGCTCGTGCTTGGGGGGCTTGACAAATGCTGGGGGCGTGTGGTATGTTGCGTCCTTCGGGCTGGACTGTTCCCATGAGGCACAGTGTCAAGGCTGATTTGCATATGGCCATGTCTGAACTGGGGTGGTGTGGAGTGCAAAAAAACGATGGATTTAGGCCCAGATCTCTGTACTGGGGTGAATGTATGACATTGTTCTGCATTCTGTCCATCAACTGTTGTTTTTGCATTTGTCACCCCGAGTGTTATGGGTATGGTCAGACGTGAGTACCATGTTCTCCACACCACTGGAGTCCAGCTATACTGGCTGAAGACAGTTGATAGCCAAAAATCATTCCAAGGATGCTTGAGACCGGTCCAAGAAAGACTTGGATTGACAGTTAGGCCTGGAATGTTCCCATGAGGCACAGGGTCAAGGCTGAGGTGGTGTGGAGTGCAAATAAAGTGATGGATTTAGAATCAAATCTCTGTTTTGGGGCGAATGTATGACATTGTTCTGCATTATATCCATCAATTGATGTTCTTATATTCTGCCCTTCATGCCATGTCTCATATCGACCCCAGCACCCTTAAACACTAACCCATCTTTACCCTATAAATATACCCTGTACCCCAAAACCAAAATCTATACCTAAATCCTAAAAATACTCAACCCCAAAAACCAAACCTACCCCTGAACCCTAAAATACCCCTGTACCCCAAAACCCAAACCTAGCCCTGAACCCTTGAAATACACCTGTACTCCAAAACCCAAACCTACCCCTGAACCCCAAAATACCCCTGTACCCCAAAACCCAAACGTAGCCCTGTACCCTAAAAATACCCCTGTACCCCAAAACCCAAACCTAGCCCTGAACCCTTTAAATACCCCTGTACCCCAAAACCCAAAAGTACCCCTGAACCCTAAAAATACCCCTATACCCCAATACCCAAACCTAGCCCTGAACCCTAAACATACGCCTGTACCCCAAAACCCATACCTATCCCTAAGCGCTAAAACTACCCCTGTACCCCAAAACCCAAAACTATATCTGAACCCTTAAAATACCCAAACACCCCAAAACGTATACCTCAGTACCCCAAAACATATACCCCTATACCCATACTTACCTTATCCAAACATTTAAAAAAACATGCTTTTACCATTCATGCATTTACAACGAACTTCGTTGTAAATGTATGCGTGGTAAAAGCATATAAAATGTATTGCCATGCGTTATAATGGCATTGCGGAGTCATGGTACTTTCATAATGAATGTATGCGGAGTGATGGTCTGCGGAAAGAAAGTTGCGGAATAATGGGTGTTTACCCTCCCCCGGTAAGTACATTGGTGGCACGGCGCCCCACATCTCCAGCAACATACTCATATTTTTTCACCACCGATTTGAAAAATGCACAGGTCTCTCTCATTGATGGCCTGCACTGACATACACTTTTAGACACACCTCCCGCCAAAAGTTCTAGAATTGCGAACTTTAGAGCTGGGGAGCTACGTTCGAATCTCGGCATCAGGTCAACATCCTGTGATTCCAGGCAAATTGCTTTGTCTCCCCATGCCTACCACAAATTAATGTGTTCTTCTGTAATGTAAATTGTGCTCATGCCATGTTGTCGAGTTCGGGCTATATAATATTGCAAGGAAAAATAAAGTAGGGAAACTCGAGTTCACACACTACTGAACGTGCACTCTTAAGTGCATCAGCAGTGCACTGTGAATCGGAGCGTTTCACAGGCCTGTCACAGATAAGAAATGCTATCAAAACGAAATCCTACAAAACAATATACCACTGGCCGGCAGCAATTCATACCCGGACAACGTCGGGACGGCTGCTACTTGTAAATAACTCAGGCAATATGGTTCTTGGCTCAATCAAAAAGTACTGTCAAGCCACTTCATGGTCCCAATGAGAGGCCTGGTCAGCCATGATCTTCTTCTCTGCATCACCCACATCAGACCGAATTAACACTCACCCCATTCTTTCCTTAAAAGCCTCCCAATCCCCATCATCCAGTCTCTGCACCAGTTTGCCAGCATACAACAAGGACAAGGAAAGTGAGTGAGGGGTGTACGCTATAACCTTTTGTGTTATGGCCTGCGTCTTCCCTCTCCGGGCCTAATTCTCTGCTCTCATCCATCTCTGCTTAGCTTCCTTTTGACATACCTGAAAATAGTCAAACATCGACTGCTTGCTTCTTTTTGCAAATTATTTATCCTGCAAGAAGTTCAATATCTGTTCATCAAAGGTACTTGTCAAAGGCCACTACAACTCGGCGTTGTCCCTTGTATATGTGTGCCATAATGTACTGAACATAATAGGGCCATGGTCATACTTCACATACATGTCAAAGTTTGGGGTGCCTTTTGGAGGCGCAGGCTGCCTATCTTCCAACCGAGCATCATCAGAGCAACAACGAGACCTCAAACAGCAGAGCTTGCTAAAACAGGGCATTTTCAAGAATAAAGAGAAACAAATTTGCTGCTTGTACCTGACCAATTACCTCTCACAGATCCTTTCTCGGACCATACTGAATGCTCAAAGGCCAAAAACCGGTCCGCAGTAAGCATGGGCGAATTTTGTGAATCTCGCGTTCGCGAATTTTGCGGATTTTCGAACTCGCAATCCGCAAAATTCGCGAATTCTCGCGAATTTGCGGATTTTTTTTTGTGTTCGCGCGGGTTTCTGCCAGTTCGCGAGGGTTTTGTACAATTTCGCAAACGCGAACTTACCTGTCGGGTCGCAAGTTTTGCGAACTTGTTGTTTCTACGTGTCCAGCCTGTTTGGGACACTCTTCTTCATCACTGCCACTCTCTGTCACCACTGCCACTCTCTGACTACTCATGCCACCCTCTGGCCCACCCATGCCACCCTCTGTTTCATCACCGCACCCTCTGGTTGTCCAGTGTACATTATTTTCGGCAAAGCAAAGCACACCTTCCCTGCCTCAAGTGACCTGAGTTAATTTGGGGCGGATTAATGTGTAAGAAAATATATTTTTTTAGCTGGCACCTGCTTCCTTAGTGCTTCCTGATTAGTGATCTTTCGCACTTGCTAAGTGCTTTCATTGTTGCAAAATTAGTTACAACACCTGCCCTGCCCCAACTGACAATAATGAATTAGGGGCTGATTAATGGATTTGAACTTCCAGCCTGGCTCCTGCTTGTCTCCCTTAGCTGTAATTCAGGACCTTTGTGGCATATGTGTAACTATTCTGAGGTTCAGAGCAGGGTCACATAATAGTTGCAAGTAGGCAACTGAACTCTGGAGGGGCCCCTCAGGAAGCACTACAGGAAATGGCTACTAATGATGAGCCTGAACTTTTGAACCTGGTAAGTAGTTTCAGTTTTGCTAAGATCGTATTTCTGCAATTTAGAGCTTATTCGCGGGGAGCGAAGTTGTACTGGGAAGCCGCGAACTCACGCGAACAGTGCGAGCAAGCCATAAAATCCGCTGCTCGCGGATTTGCGGATTTTGCGGGAGATTCGCGAATCTCGCGGATTGCGAATTTACCCAAAATCCGCAAAATCCACGAGCGAAACGGATTTTCCGCCCATGCTTAGTCCGCAGACCGCACCAATTCTTCAAATCATACTGCGCATCACAAGTCCCAAACACTAGTCAAACCCCGGGCGTTTTCAAGAAAAACGCGACTTCACCAAGTCTCCTGGCAGAGGGTGCACAGCCACCTTGTATCTCCAAAGCGGTCTGCAGGCCTATCAAGTTCACAAACAAACCAAGAAATGGTCTCCAGACCATATCCAAAATCATTCAAGACAGCGACATGTTTTACCTGCCGATGATCAGACAGGCGGGGCAGCTGTTTAGGGTCACTCATGACCACCTCTCCACCTTCCCAGTAAATGAAGAGTCAGTCAGAAAGTAGAGCATCAAATTCAGTTATTACTTACCCTGGGTAATGTAGCAGTTAAATCAACATCATCCTCAGACGCTTTGTTATAGCAGTTTTACATGTTCAAAAGCATATAACCAATGCACGAAAGTGAACTTTTTCAATAAAAACATTAGGTGATGAGAGAGGTGATGATGTTGGGGTCCCCTTTAACCTAGGGGGAGTTCCAAGCAGATGCCTTGAAAACAAAAAGCACATCTGCTTTGAGAAAAATCCCAATTTTAAGACTTTCGGTATTCATACAAGGCATTTAGGAGTCCTAAAGTTACGACTCCTAACTTTACTACTAATAAATTGAGAAAAATCCTAATTTTAAGACTTTTGGTATTCACAATAGGCATTTAGGAGTCCTAAAGTTAGGAGTCCTAACTTCTGTGAATACCGAAACGAGTAAGTGTCTACTGTGAATACCAAAATGAGTAGGGGCATTCTGTGGATACCAAAATAGTAGTAAGTTTAGGATTGAGTCTTAAGTTCATTCTGTGAATCGGGCCCAGTGATCCTGCACATAAAGTCACAATTAAAGGTAATGCTGCAAAATTAGACAATGGTCAATGGTGGAATTTTGGTTGATTGGCCAGAACCAACTATGTTGATGATCCAGTGATTAATAATGGTCAGAGTTCTTCTACTGTCAGAAGGTGTTCAAGATCCAGAAGGACTCCTAGTAGGTAAATACTGTAAAAATTCTTTTCTTGCTCATGTTAGTGGTTAATTTTTATTTTTTGTTAAAAGGAGGGAGATGTGTGGTGTCTACGCTGCATATGTCAGTGCACTTTTATTATATACTAGCAGCCCGTCCCGACGTTGTCCGGGTATGAATTGCTGCCAACCAGTAGTATATTGTTTTGTAGGATTTCGTTTTGATAGCATTTCTTATCTGTGACAGTCCTGTGAAACGCTCCCATTCACAGTGCACTGCTGATGCACTTAAGAGTGCGCATTCAGTAGTGTGTGAACTCGAGTTTCCCTACTTTATTTTTCCTTGCAATATTATATAGCGCGAACTCGACAACATGGCATGAGCACAATTTACATTACAGAAGAACACATTCATTTGTGGTAGGCACGGGGAGACAAAGCAATTTGCCTGGAATCACAGGATGTTGAGCTGATGCCGAGATTCGAACGTAGCTCCCCAGCTCTAAAGTTCACAATTCTAGAACTTGTGACGGGAGGTGTGTCTAAAAGTATATGTCGGTGCTGGCCATCAATGAGAGAGACCTGTGCAATTTTCAAATCGGTGGTGAAAAAATATGAGTATGTTGCTGGAGATGTGGGCCGCCGTGCCACCAATGTACTTACCGGTGGAGGGTAAACACCAATTATTCCGCAACTTTTTTTCCGCAGACCATCACTCCGCATACTTTCATTATGAAAGTACCATGACTCCGCAATGCCATTATAACGCATAGCATTACATTTTATATGCTTTAACCACGCATACATATACAACGAAATTCGTTGTAAATGCAGGAATGGTAAAAGCATTTTTTTTATCTATATTACTATAATAAAGGAGAAACTTTCAGGCTTTGAGGCGGGTAAACTCCGGAACCACTGTGCCAATCTACACACCCGATACACCATAGAAATCGTCAGGGTGTGTAGATGGTTATAGGCTATATAAAGTTTAAAAATAAACCTTATTTAAAAAATGTATTTTAAAAAAAAAGTAGTCCCCCCAAAGTAGCGCCGGCCGCGACGTGCGTGCTCACGTCGAGGGGCGGCGTCAGAGGAGTGGCGGACATGGCGCGGGGAGGAGCGGTCACGTGAGGAGCAGCGGACAGGCCAACGGCGGTGCGACCAGCGGAGAGGCGGATATGGCGCGGGGGAGGAGCGGCGGCGGACAGGCGTTGATGAGCAGAGCGATGAGGAGCTGTCAACTCAGGAACGGCAGCTGAGGTAAGCAGGCGGGTGTCGGGCCAGGTGGGGGACGGGGAGTTACAAAAGGCAATGTCGGGGCAGGCGGGGGTCGGGGAAGCCGGGGGACGGGGACTAACACCTTCATTGACTCAGGCCAGGTGAGGGTCGGGCCAGTTGGCAGGCGGGGGACGGGGCGGGCGGCGGCACGGGCCGCTGGGCAATGTTGGGGCAGGCGGGGGTAGGGGGAAGCCTGAAAGCTCCCGGACAAGGTCGGGACAAGCTGCTAGTGTTTGGATAAGGCAAGTATGGGTATAGGGGTATATGTTTTGGGGTTCTAAGGTATATGTTTTGGGATATTTGGGTATTTTAAGGATTCAGATATAGTTTTAGGATTTAGTGATAAATATTTGTTTTGGGGTACAGGAGTATTTTTAGAGTTCAGGACTAAGTTTGGGTTTTGGGGTAAGCCTGGGCGTAGCTGAAGACACTGGGTACTTGTCTGCACTGTGCTAAAGTTTCAAATTAATTACAAAAATCTTCCTGTACTTGACCAGATATCATAAAATAAGCTTTTCAATCTTTATTTTTTTTTGTTGTAAAAATATACTTTATTTAAAATTATTTGTCAGGTTTACATTTTAAGCAGTCCCTTATATTTGGGTGCTGTACATTTAACCATTCTCAAAGAAGCGCATTAGGCTATCTTTGGTGGTTTTCCATCAAGATTTCTCATTTTACCCATTCAGACCAACTCCTGATTTCCCAGGTTTCTTTTGCCCACTCTTGTCCAAATCTATGGGTGTCTATGCACATGTAAGAGAACATTTTAGTGAAAACAAGTTTTTGGCATTCTTTTTCCGTGATTGCTTGGTGTTTGTACAAGGAGAGGTTCCTGTTTTCCCACATCGCCTCTTTCACACAGTTTATTATTCTCCATAGTGTCATTTCTTTATTTGCATTGCAATTCATGCCCAACCCATATAGAACCAGTTCATAGGACAGGGATGCCTGTCCTGTTAATTCTTTAATGAGCTGTCCTATTGCCTTCCACATGCTTTGTGCTCCGCCGCAGTTCCAAATGAAGTGCATCAGGGATTCATCTGCTGCACAGCCTGGTGTTGGGCATCTTGCTGTTTTTGCCAGTCTCCTTGCATGTTGGAATTGCTTCACTGGTAGGCATTTGGATACCATCATCCATGCCACGTCTTTCTGGGAGTTTGTCAAGTCTTTGTGGTTCACCATCTCCAAAACCTTCCCTGATTGCTTCTCTGATAAGTTGTTTACCATTGTCACTGAGTCCGTTTCTTTCAGTTCTTTGCTTAAGGCCATCTGGGGTGTGATGTCCTTCGCTTGAATTTGCCTCTCTTCCAGCTTCTTGAAGAAAGGTTTGATGCCTTTGTACGCAGGGGGTGGTTCTAGTAAAAAAGGCTTTGTATTGTCCAGTTTACATATGCCCACTCTTGATAAGATGAAGCTTGTAGCAAACAGTGTGTAGGCAGCCACATTTGAGTCTTTCTTTGCATTCCCCAGTACGTTTTTAACAAAATGTGACATCAGGAAGTCATGGGGTTTGGCAGGTCTTTCCCTCCGTTTGTGGGTAGTTTGAAAACTGTCTCTCTTTTTAGTTTTTCAATTTTTGACCCCCAAAAGAAGTTTGCAAAAAGTCTTTGTGTCACTTTTGTCCACCTGTCATGTGGTAAATAAAATTACCTGGTACTTAATTTCTATGCAGTAAAGTTCAATAAAATAGCTTAATCAAAATAAGAGACACAGAGTCCGTGGCATCTGAGTTTTAAGGGGTTTTATTCCATAAAACGGAATTGTATGGTCCGGACCAGGATATCATGTTCCTTTCACCACTGGGGTTCAGGAAGGGACAGAGCAATGCTTTATTAACAAGGTACAATATTTATAGTTCATTCATGCAGAAGGCGTAACAGCTGAGAGAAGCGAGATAGGAAACATGTGCGTAGCAATACGTAATCAGAAGGCGTGCACTAGGGCGTACACGGGGTGGGTACTAGAAACGTCACATAAAAGTGTCACAAGTGGGTGGATACATAATGAAATCTTGCAGTGTCAGCAGGAATCTGTAGCAAGGATGCGTGCGCAGCAGCATGACGTGTGACTGACGTAAACAGGAGGGTGCAGGGGACTTGACATTTAGCCTTAGAGGGGAGAGACAGAAGTCTGGTGGGTCAGATCAACTTGTTCCTAAATCATATCTGGTATCTTGTGTTTGGAGTACATGTTGCTGGAAACTAAAGGCTATCGGGACAGAGGTTACTTGTCACTAAGGCTAGGAGATGCATATATTTCTTTAAGTAACTGGAGTTTTCTATGGAAATTGGTACAGTAATACACTTGCATGGAGACGGAAAGACTGGACTGTATCTATTGCAGGCAGGATATGTTTATCCTACTCGTTAGCTAGGAATGTGGATTCACGGAGCAGAACTGATAACATAAAGGCAAAATACCATCTTGGCAGGCAGGCCGGACTGAGCCAGGCCCCGCGCTGCTTGGCAGGAAGGAAGGCAGAGTTCAGAGATGCAGGTGGGGGCTGCCGTTTTCAGAGGCAGAAAACAGAAATGAGCTTGATGGCAGAAATCAGGAAAAGGCTCGATGGCAGGCCTTCGCCAGAGCCATGAAAACATGAAAGTGCACCATGTAAAGACGGTGGCACGGCATACTTAGGAACTGAATTAGTGATCCATTCATGGCGGATCTGAAAGAGGACATGTTAACGTTGGACGCAAATGTATTTGCGTCTTCATAGCTGGCACAGGAGGGAAGTTACATGCACTTTAACTCGTACATGGAGACGTTGGGGTCTACGATAGGGAACATAACTTGACCATAAAATTTATATTTCCTCATTCCCTCCTTGTTCCCTACGGGACCCTTCATGATATATCAATGTTCATTAATCCATCTATTTGTTCGTGTAACATCATTTGTTCTTCTTTCTTTAACCGGGAACTAGAACGTGAACTTGGACTAGAACGTGGAATACAGGATGTGGCGCACAATCCGCAAATCGATGGCCCACATTGTAAACATAGGCAACTACTGAATACTATGAGCAATATGATACCTAGAAATGACAGTACTTTCCATCCCCATGCAGACATTACATTTCAGAACCAACCGGACCATGTCCAGGAGCCTGGATTCTGATGTATCAGATGAACTATTTCGTGAAGCCTAGTGATGGCTTTGTAAACCGATGGTGCGTTGTCTGGAATGAAAACGCAACAGCTCGAGTGGATGACGGCACAAGCCCCGCCCCTATCGGCCAGGATGACGTCAAGGACAAGACGATTTTGAAGAACTACGAGTCTCATAGCAGACTGTTCCTCTGTTAGGTTACCTAGGGCAGAGGTAGTTTCATTCACTACAGCTTCAAGAGTTCTGGTCAATCTACGTATCAGTTTACTATTCGAGACAGTACCTAAGTAGGGAAAGAAACCTTTATTGAAATCTGTATATTGTTCCCATGCCGTTTCAGTATAATCGGGAGTTCTCTCTTGGGTCCAGTATATACTAGGTGGGAGTTCCTATGATAATCAGGTGGGGCTAGAAAAACAGGTGGCAGAAGGAATGCAATGTAACAGGTGCCATCCCAATCTAGAGGTAAGCGTATATATGCGGTATGACCACAAACGAAGTAGGAATGACGTGAAGCTTTAAAGGTAGACTTGCCCTTATCACTGAATTCGATCACAGTAGCATATCTACTATGACCCGGGTGTACTGAACCATTCTTTCTGACACATAATTCTCCTTTAACTGGAAGTACGGACATGGCGGGCAAGACTAGTTCTACTTCGGATTCAACACTGAGAATCATGAGGTTAATTGTGTAATTACCTAATCCATATACTTCATTTTCTAGATCGGTCCCTGTCCTTTTGGGAAGACCCTCCTTGTCAGGGAAACATACTTTGTGCAGAACAGTGTTCAGATTTCCCCATACCCAATTGCCTTGGTAAACTATGGAATCAGAATCTACGGAATTAATTAGACTAAACCATGCACCACAGGTGCCATTGTGTGTGAACGGGTACGGAAAGAGGGGCAGAACTCCCTTGTAATTCAGGTAGGGAGGGAGTCGGCCACATATCCAGCAGTTTGTAGCATTATTAGTCTGATGGGAATGATGAAGCATACTAATGAAAGTGTTGTTGCGCAGCGCAAGTCTGTATGAGAGTTCATGTGGAGGTAACTCGCTAAAAGTGTGTTCAGCAGAAACATTGTAAGCAGATTGTTCACGCTTGAAAATAGGGTAATATATAGGGAGAAGTACACTTGCAACTATTATCAGAAGACTTAGGAAAAACATTATTAACAATGTCACTATACAGTGACTTACGCAGTGATTTGCAGTATGTACCTTTCTTGAACTCTTTCTTTCTATCTCTCTCTCTATTGGGGTCTAACGGGTACATGTCAGAATCAGGTTTAACCGATTCACCTAGGGGAGGACTTAAACAATTAAACTGTCTGACTTGCTAGACCGTAATTTGGATTAATTTTACTGATGCAGAGTTTTTTTCGAAAAGGGGGTTTTGAGTCACTGGTTTCAAGGCAGTCTTTTGGGTGTTATCAAAGATTTGGGCAAAGAGAAAGTTCCAAATTGTCCATAGAATTTCCTTTTCGTCCTTCGAGCCGGATAGCAGTCCTTGTGGTGTGTAGCACAGGCTTCGGCGTCCTCCAATGCGGCTTAAGGGGGCTTGATCGGTCAAAAGTTCCGCTCATAGATAACATCTCCAGGGACTATGGCAGGCTCCTGGACTTGGGTGTTGTCAGGGAAGGCGGTGGCAACCTGTGAATGAAGAGAGAGTAGTGCAGATATCAAGGAAGCTAGGTAATCTGTCAGCATGTTATTGTCAACATCAGATATTTTATTTTAGGCATAGGCGTACCCCTAATTTCGTTTTAAGTGTCTGATTATGGCTTTCTACAAGGCTTGCTGTAGTATAATCTGGGACTGGGTACGCTTCTGTCCATCTGGTTAGTGCACACACTACTAAAACATACTTATAACCTTTACATCTGTCCATTTGGATATAATCCATCTGGAGGACTTCAAAATGATGGTCAGGAGGATGAAATCCACCTTGCTCTACGGGAATGCCTTTACCTGGGTTGAACTGACAACAGATCATGCAAGTACGCACTTTCTGTTTTGCTGCTGCTCGTAAATGTTTATTGAACCAAAGGTTTTGAATACTGTCTAACATGCCTTTTCTCCTAAATGTGCAGGAATATGTGCTGTGTTAATGATAACTTGAACCATAGAGTCGGGGAGAAACCATGTGGCTTTTCCCTTCGTCATCCATCCCTGTTCTGTCTGGATCCCTCCTAGTTCAGTCCATTTCTTGATTTCGTCTGGTGTAGTATGTGTCTGTATGTCAATTACATCTAGGGCGGGATCCTTAACTGTCATGCAATGAGTTGGCGTCGGGACTATTGTCTTTGTCAAGTCAGGTGTGTGAGTCTGTGCTGTAAGCTTGGCTGTTCGGTCTGCCAGGTCGTTGCCCTGGGAAATGTTGTCAGTGACTTTAATATGTGCTTTACACTTCATAATGGCTATTGCTGTAGGCAAATGTATTGCTTCTAACAGAGCTAAAATACAGGCTTGGGTCAGAGCAATGAGCTCTGCTGCTTGGGCTGACAGGGTGTCAATATGATGTGTTTCTATGACATCAGTTTCTGTTGTTACTGCATATGCAGCCACTAACTCTCCTGTACTTGTTCTCATACATGAACCATCCACATAAAGTGTCAGGTCTGGATCTGGTAATGCGGTGTCTGTCAAGTCTTGTCTGAGTTTCGTCGTGATGGTAACAACTTCAACACAATCATGTGCCAAAGGGTCTATCATATTTAATGGCAAAAGTGTAGCTGGATTTAATGTGTTACAGCGTCTGATTTCTATGTGTGGCTGAAGTAATGTCAATTCATAACCTGTCAATCGTGCTATAGTCAAGTGTTGTGTCTGGGTTCTGTTTAAAAGAACTTCCACTGAGTGTGGAACTTGTACTGCCAGAGGGTGTCCTAACACTATGGAATCACTCTGTCTGATTGCTAAAGCTGTAGCTGCCACTGATTTTAAACACGCAGGCAAGGCCTGTGCTACTGGATCCAATGTACTTGAAAAATAGGCACACGGTTTGTGTGACCCTGCTTGGTCTTGAGTGAGGACTGATAATGCAGTTCCCTCACGTTCTGTGACAAAAAGTGTAAAAGGTTTGCTGTAACATGGTGTCGCTAAAACTGGTCCTTGACATAAAGCTTTCCTTAATTCGTCAAAAGCCTGTGTATGTTCCTGAGTCCAAGGGAGGACAGTCGATGACGCTGCCTCCTGTGTTGTCAACTGTAAAAGTGGCTTGGCTAGAAATGCATACTGACGGATCCATTGTCTGCAGTAAGAAGTGAGGCCAATAAAAGCTTGTACCTCCTTTTGTGTTCTGGGTTCTGACAGGCTAGTAATGAGCTGTATGATTCTTGTGTTAGCTGTCTACCGTGTTAGCGGTATACCCTCCTTGGAAAGCAAGTGTTGTACACCACTTGCTTTACACAGAAAGTGCAAGACTGTCAGAGATGCAATGTCACAGTCTGGTTCTGATCCTGCTGTAATTAGAATGACGTTTATGTTGGTAGGCATGTAAACACCGTCTAGCTGTCTGTAGTGTCTGACTGTAAATGCTAGGGATCACTGTCATAAATCCAGCAAAAATAATTATGTTAACATAAATAAATAAATAAAAATGACTTCTCAATTCAAAAGCACTATTTTATATTGGGGAACCTCTTTCCAAAACCTCTGCAAATTTACAATAAATCCTACTCTAGATCTTGTATGACCATACTACCTACAATACGCTCTCTAAATGTATTTGAATAAACCCAAACTAAACTTGTCATAGACAGAAGGCTGGAGCCTCGATACTCCTTTGAGAAACAGCCCCTCCCTCTAGAATTATGTTCGCGCTCGGAGCTTGAATCTGATCCAAGCATAATCAAGTAGCAGCCGAGCTTCATTGCGATCTAAAATTGAATGACTGCCAAATGTTGATCTCATCGCAGGAGCAAAGCTTCCTGCCAATCCTGTTTACACTACTGAGGGAAAATCTATTCATTTGCAAGCATGCTCTTATCTGGAGTCAATGAAGCTTTTAGTACTGACTGTGAGGAAGAGCAACTTGACCCCTCCCTTACATAAACATAGAGAAAAAAATGCTGCCTGGCTCAGCTGGAGAACAGCCAATAATTGTCCGCGGAAAAGAATTGGAGGATGGCCAAGACAGGCACTGGGAACCAGGCCATCTCGGTCTCGGTCTCGGACGGACTGTCTCAAGGTTAAAAAACACATTCCTTGTACGTCATAACATATCTCTTCCCAGGCCAGAGCTTTTCTAACTTTAACTGAAGCAAACCTTTAAAACGTGTTAAAAATTAAATTAGTAAAGACATATATTTTTCTGTAACTGAGTGACATGCTAGCATTTTAAAAATAATTCTGTACTGCTACTAGCTGCAAGGGAAACAAAACATTCATGGCATGGAAACACACCATATTTTACTCTCTTTTTTTTTTTTTGAAAATAACATGTCGAACTCCTTAATTCTGCATTGCATAACCAATATTTTCATAAGTAAGTGTGCAAACTTATCTATTCTACCTATTAAGAGGGCCAGGATTCATACTTTTTTAAAAGGCAATGTTTTCTAATTTAGTGGGGACTGTTCTCTGCACACATCAATTGAAGCAGCCTGTCAAAGTACATAGGTCAGTCTTAAAACTAAATGCAAATTAAACTAATGTAGGGGAGACATTGGGAAAAAAAATATTCTGTAGAAACATTCCTATTTAAAAAACACACTGTTCATTTACACTAATAAAAACGCATTCTATGAAGGGTCTGATTTATATTATCCTGTAAACCCTGAAAACATCTAAGCACCCTCTGTGCAAAACCCTTATCTCAATTCGACTGGTCTATTTACAACTTTACCGTCTTCTGAGCTAAAACACATTATATCAAGTATTCCAAGACAAAACCCTTCACAAAAACACTCCTTTACCCTCCATGCAACATTTTACCATTCAATCTGCAAACTGAATACGCCCATTGGATAACATGGCAAATCGCACCCCCGCACAAAACATGCTTTTTCCACCACTTCCACAGCTCGGATCCTTTTCAAACTTTGCATCACAGTAGTTCAAGCTATTCCCTAAATCCTCACCAAAAAGCAACCAAATCCCTCCACTGGAACGGGTACGAATTTCCGCTCAAAAACACGCCCCCCCCCCCAAAAAAAACGCTAAAATTCCTCAACACCTTGTCAAAACAAAATACTGCCTTCTCAATCCAAGAAATTAACCCGTATTCAAAACATTTTCTCCAAGCACTTGAAAGAGATCCAGCTCTCTCCTGACTGACGTAATGATAACATGCTCTGTACAAGCCATATCCACATGGCGCTATTCACAAGCCATATTTACAAGGAGCTATTTACAAGAAACTACACAAATCTTCCTAGTCTTAGTGAAATCACGAGCATTGAGCCCTTTCCTGGTTCTGGATCGTATATACAGTGGGGAATTGTTTCTTTCTACATACTCTAAAGGGTACAGGTGGTGGCGCTCGTGACCTACGGGGTGTTTCTGAGGGGGTCACTTTAGCTAGTTCTTCTGAGAGGACCAGTAACAACGGCATTTCTTTCTATCAGCCTGTTCTGCCTTGACCTTGTCTAGTTCTCTCTGTTTGATGAATTTCTTTCTCTGTTCTCCTATGTGACTCTTTGCGCCATAACTCAATGGCATTTCCATAGAGCTTCTTCTACTCTCATGATGCACTCGGCATCCCATGTTCCTGAAACAGGCCATCTATATTTCTCTTCTAACTCCTTGGTGTAGTCCACCCACAAGTCTAAGTACAGTATGGCATCTAAGCCATGTTTGTGGTACATAAAGTGCCCTGGAGTGTCCCTAGGTGGAACAGGCACTGCTTCTTCTAGAATCCCTTTTCTAGTTCCTATCTGTCTTAATTTACTGAACAGTGGCATCGTAATATTTTTGACTAGACTTTTACTTGAATTTTGAACACAATTATTACATAAAAGAACACAGTAACAATATCAAACAGTCACTCATACCACAACATTAATCACAAAAATCCTATACATATATTGACTATACTTGATTTCTATAACGAAAATACTCACTAAAATACTTCTTGATATACTGCTAAACAGTACAGATACACCGCCAAACAGTGCAGATACACTGCTAAACAGTGCAGACTGGATCTGTGTACCCAAACCCATCTTTACCGGATGCATAGTAACACACCCGTCTAGATACTCCCTCAGCAACGGTACTCACCGGGAAGCACAGAAAACGGAAGGCCTCAGAAACTGGACTGGACTGGACTCTGGACTGGACTGGACTCGCGACGTAGATACTTCGGAACTTCGGAACTGGTGGGCCTCAAGACACCTCGGACCTTGCACTCTCGGCTGGACTCGAGTTGGGATCCTCCGCACTCCTCACCGCCTCGTCTGGGTGTCGATCGCAGTCTCAGTCACCTCCGTTGGCCTGAGGGAGATACAGGAAATCCTGCGGATGCGCATGAGTGTCCGTCCGGCTGTGGCAGGGGACTAGGCCTGCAACGCACCGCCGGCGCGTAAGGTGGGGGAGGGTCCCATCTGGGGTGCCAATTTATGTGGTAAATAAAATTACCTGGTACTTAATTTCTATGCAGTAAAGTTCAATAAAATAGCTTAATCAAAATAAGAGACACAGAGTCCGTGGCATCTGAGTTTTAAGGGGTTTTATTCCATAAAACGGAATTGTATGGTCCGGACCAGGATATCATGTTCCTTTCACCACTGGGGTTCAGGAAGGGACAGAGCAATGCTTTATTAACAAGGTACAATATTTATAGTTCATTCATGCAGAAGGCGTAACAGCTGAGAGAAGCGAGATAGGAAACATGTGCGTAGCAATACGTAATCAGAAGGCGTGCACTAGGGCGTACACGGGGTGGGTACTAGAAACGTCACATAAAAGTGTCACAAGTGGGTGGATACATAATGAAATCTTGCAGTGTCAGCAGGAATCTGTAGCAAGGATGCGTGCGCAGCAGCATGACGTGTGACTGACGTAAACAGGAGGGTGCAGGGGACTTGACATTTAGCCTTAGAGGGGAGAGACAGAAGTCTGGTGGGTCAGATCAACTTGTTCCTAAATCATATCTGGTATCTTGTGTTTGGAGTACATGTTGCTGGAAACTAAAGGCTATCGGGACAGAGGTTACTTGTCACTAAGGCTAGGAGATGCATATATTTCTTTAAGTAACTGGAGTTTTCTATGGAAATTGGTACAGTAATACACTTGCATGGAGACGGAAAGACTGGACTGTATCTATTGCAGGCAGGATATGTTTATCCTACTCGTTAGCTAGGAATGTGGATTCACGGAGCAGAACTGATAACATAAAGGCAAAATACCATCTTGGCAGGCAGGCCGGACTGAGCCAGGCCCCGCGCTGCTTGGCAGGAAGGAAGGCAGAGTTCAGAGATGCAGGTGGGGGCTGCCGTTTTCAGAGGCAGAAAACAGAAATGAGCTTGATGGCAGAAATCAGGAAAAGGCTCGATGGCAGGCCTTCGCCAGAGCCATGAAAACATGAAAGTGCACCATGTAAAGACGGTGGCACGGCATACTTAGGAACTGAATTAGTGATCCATTCATGGCGGATCTGAAAGAGGACATGTTAACGTTGGACGCAAATGTATTTGCGTCTTCATAGCTGGCACAGGAGGGAAGTTACATGCACTTTAACTCGTACATGGAGACGTTGGGGTCTACGATAGGGAACATAACTTGACCATAAAATTTATATTTCCTCAGTCAGACGGAGGGAAAATCATGGCAATAAACATCAGGATTGGTAGACATATTGCTTTCAGCATCAAGACTTTCCCTTTCATGGAAAGTGTTCTTGTCGTCCAGAGCGCCATTTTCGGCTTGAGCTTTGTCTGGATCTTCTCCCAGTTTATTTCTCCCTTCATGTCCTGTGAAAAAAGAATCCCCAGTATTTTTACTGGGTCTTTGGAAGGTTTCACTGGCAGCTGAGACAGTTTGTCCCACTGTCCCACCGCCATGCAGTGTGTTTTCTCCACATTCACCTGTAGCCCAGCTGCTAGGGAAAAGAGTTGGGTTATAAGGAAAGTTCTTTTTATGTATCTAGCGTCAGTGCAAGCAATGATGACATTGTCCATGTATGCTACACATTTGACCTGTTTGCCTTGGCTGCCCGGTACCAGAGGGCCAGTTATGCACTTGTCCTTCCTGATGGCACATAGGAGAGGTTCAATTGCACATACAAAGAGTGCCGGTGATAAGGGGCATCCCTGTCTGACCCCTGATTCAATGTGGAACCCCTCAGATAGTGTACCATTTATAAGGACCTGGCTTTCACATCCAGTGTATATTAAGCCAATAGTTTGGATGAAACCTTCTGGGAATCCCATTTTCCTGAGCACTTTAAAAAGGTATTCATGACTTAGGGAGTCAAAGGCTTTCTGGAAATCAAGGGCCAAGATAGCAAGTGGATTCCCCCTGTCTTTCGCTAACCACAAGGTGTCTCTGATGATGGTCAAGCTGTCCCAGATTTTCCTTCCTGGGACCGCACATGTTTGGTCTGGGTGCACGATGGAGGCCAGCACCTTTCTGCATCTTCCTGCCAGGACTTTACTTAGGATCTTACTGTCCACATTCAAGAGGGTGATTGGCCTCCAATTGTTGATGTCCAGCTTGTCCCCCTTTTTCTCCAGCAGTTTGATGATGCCCTGTGGAAAGGAGGGGGGTAAAACATTTTTTTCCAAGCATTCTTTCAACAGACTCCAAAAATCCTTTGCAATAGGCCCTCAGAAAGCTTTGTAAAACTCCCATGGAAGGCCGTCTTGCCCAGGGGCTGATCCTTTTGGGGCTCCCTGAATGATTTGGAAGAGTTCTTCTCCTGAAATGGGGGTGGTTAGAAAATGTTGTTCCTCTTGGGATAAAGAGCTCTGCAAAGACCCTAGCAAATCTTCACATGCACTTATATCTGATGGCTCTTTTTTGTACAATTGGGAAAAAAAAGGCTGTTGTTATTTTCCCTACTTTCTCTGTGCCCTTTTGTGTTTGTCCATTTGTGTCTTTCAGTTCATTCATTACCTTTTTCACTTGCTGTGCCTTTTTGAAAAAGAACCTTGAGCACTTTTCATCCTCCTCAAAGATCTAAACCCTGGAGTTAAAAATGTATTCTTTCCCTCGTTGTTTCAGCCATTCTTTCAGTTCTGTTTTTGTTTTTCTCTTTCCTCCCCTACTTCCATTCCAACCCTTTCCAGGTTTTCTAGTGTGATCATTCTTTGTTGTATTTCATCAAATTTGTGAAACTTTTCCTTGCTTTTGATCATGCTCTGTTTTCTGAAAAAAGTTGTGTTTGTTTTTTTACCTCTTCCCACCATTCTGCTAAGGATGGGAAACTTTCCTTTCTGGTTTTTAAGTTGTTGTACATATCACTGTAATTTTTACATATATTTTCCTCTTGTAATAACAAGGTGTTCATTTTTCACACACCCCTCCCCATTTGACACATGTTTGAGATTTCAACGGTTGCTTTCAAGATTTGGTGGTCTAACATACCACTCTCGTTTGTTTCATAATTCCTTGCTTTTATATTTTTGGAGGTGAAAATGAAATCAATTCTTGATTTGACTTTGCCACTTTCTGCTTCCCATGTGAACCTTTGTTTTGACCCTGATTTTGCCCCTGTATCTGACAGTTGCAAATCTTTACACATGTTTTTGAGACATTTTGCAGACTTATCAATTTCGTAACAATTTTTCTTGCCACATCTGTCTGTGGGGTTTATGATGCAGTTGAAATCCCCTGTTAACACCATTGGGGTTGCACCTGCAATAAAAAGTGGGAGCATTTCAAACAGGGACATTCTTTCATTCTTGTCGGTTGGTGCGTAAATATTACAGACCTTAAAGGTGGTGTTTCTGTATTGTATGGTGACCATCATAGCCCTGCCTGGCTGTATAATTTTAGCATCAAGGATTGACATTTCTTTGTTTTTTTATGAGAATGCCTATTCCAGCATTCTTGTTTCCACCCCGAGACCATTTGGAGGGGCCTTCTTCCTAATATTTGGATATGTGACTGTAGTCCGTGGAGTGGGGAATTGCACATTCCTGTAAACATATAATTCCCCTTTTTGTACTTTGCAGAGCTCAAACACTGACGCTCTTTTTAATTGTGAGCCCATTCCTCGGGCATTCCATGATATGATGTTAAACATTATATTTGCAATGGTGATTACTTTGCACGATATACAATACATGTTAAACCTGAACATTTTCAAAGCTCAATGGCGACCAGATGCTGTCACATATTTGCTGATTGCTTTCACTATTTTGCGTCTCTTGCCCGCCAATTTCTTCTGCTCCCCCTAAGTATGGGGACTGTAAAAAAAGGTCTTTGTGGGGGGTTACTCCTACCTCTTATGAGAATAAGCTATATCCTAGGTCTTCTGAGTTTGTGAGGTCCCCTAGTACACTATACCTGGACCCTGAGCAGTTCTCTTTTGGTAGAGTTTTCTTCCTATTTTCTTTCTGTTCTGTTGCGGCCGGACCACTTGGGTCCGCCGTTTGCTTTTTAATTTTGATTTTATTTCTTTTTTTAACCATCTGCATTTGGCCCTCGGTGGTTTTTGTTTCCTCTTCTGAGGAGGTCTGTTCTTCTCTTTCCCTTTTTTCATGAGCCCTGTCCTTGGCTTCTTTGATGATGTTATATATATCTGTAGGGATAAGAGTACAATCTGAATCTATTTCCCTGTCTTCCACTTGTGAGTCTATGTCTGACATCCCTTTAACTTTCTTTTCACTTTCCACTATTTCTGTCACTTGAGTCTCATCTACTACCTGTGTACTTTCCTTGGTTTGTTCCTGTTCTGCCTGTGGGGTAGGGGTAGGTTCAACCTGTATTACTTGTTTTTTTATGTTGGGTGTTTCCCCGGTGCCTCCATCACTAACTGTCTTAAAGATTAATGGTTCCAGGCACAAGGTTTACATTCGGTGTGATTGTGGCCTATGTCCCCACAAAACTTACAACTCTCATTTTTGCATTCTTCTTTAAGGTGGCCCAAACGTAAACAGTTCTTACATCATTGTGGTTGGCTTGGGTAATTTAAATAGCCTCTGTTTGGGCCCAGTGCAAAGGTTTGTGGGCAATGGGTCTATGTACTAAAGTGCATGTAGTTTTTTCACAATAGTGAATCTAATAATGTGGTAAGCAGTGGGCGATCTGATAATTTTGGGATCCTCCCTAACCTAGGGAGAGTAGCAAACAGATGCCTTGAAAACAAAAAAGCACATCTTATTGAACGATTTAGTTGTGGTCCCATCCTCTTAGGACAAACCCAAACACAGTTATTGGCAAAAACATTCCCAACCAAAGGCCTTGCAAAGCATTATGGGATGAAATTAGCTGTGGGCAGTGAATATTATATAGTATACAATATCAAAAGTATTCTACAAAGAGCTGCAGTTCCACTGGTCGTCCCTAGATGTCCCTCACGAGTCAAATCCAAATGCTTGATGAAAGGGTTCAATGGTTTTGCATTTGACTCGAGAGGGACATCTAGGGACGACCAGTGGAACTGCAGCTTGATGTAAGAATAATTTCAATGCTTTGCATTTGACTTGTGAGGGACATCTAGGGACGACCAGTGGAACTGCAGCTCTTTGTAGCATTATTTTGATATTGGATACTATCAACCTAATTTATGAAGCCAAAATCGGCTCGCAAAGGGCCAGATTCTGAGAATCTGGCCCTTTGCGAGTGCGATTTTTGCATTTGGGATTCAGCATCCCAAATGCAAAAATCGCTAATTGTGATCTCGCAATTTTGCGAGGAATTACATTTAAGGAATCTCTATTTGAGATTCCTTAAATGCAATTCATCATCCAATTTTTGTTTGCGAATTCGCAATTTCTGGCCGCAATTTACCGCAAGGTCAGACCTCGTGGTAAATTGCGAAAACTCAGAAAAATGCATTTAAATGCATTTTTCTGAGTTGCATGTTACACACACACATGTCCTTTGGACATGTGTGTGTGCAACACCTGTATAAAATTTCATTTGAGGGGTGCTACAGGGTGTCCTTTGGACACCCCTGGCACCCTTCAAACCGCTATCTTATTTGCGATTAGCAAATTGCTAATCGCAAACAAGGAATGCTCCCCATTCATTCCTATGGGCCTTTTGGCCCATAGGAATGCATGGGGAGTTATTCCTTATTTGCGATTAGCAATTTCCTAATCGCAAATAAGGAATATGTAGGAATCGCATTTCTTTATGCAATTTCTACATGAATCCCGTTTTGCGAGTCCTTAATAGCGATTCGCTATGAATCGCTATTAGGGGCTCGCAAAACGGGAGAATGATGAATCAGGCTGTATAATATTCACTGCCACTGCTAATCCTGTCCCATAATGCTTTGCAGGGCCTTTGGTTGGGATTGTTTGTTGCCAATAACTGTGCTTGGGGTGGTCCTAAAATGATGGGATCACCACTCAAGTTCAACAAAATGTGCTTTTTGTTTATGCTCTTTGTGTTCAAGCCATCTGCTTGGTGCTCCCCCTAAGTTAGGGGGGACCCCAAAATCATCAGCTCTCTCATTATCTAATGTTTTCGTTGTGAATTGTTTATATGCAGTTAAGCATGTTAAATTATTTATTCAAAGCATCTGAGAGTATTGCATTTAGATGCTATTGATAATGATGTTTAAAGCTCAGAGTTAGAGTAGGGGTATTTTAAGGGTTCAGGGGTTAATTTTGGTTTTGGAGTAGTGTAAAGGTTCAGGGATATGTTTGAGTTTAGAGGTACAGGGGAATTTTTAGTGTTTAGGGCTTGTTTTGGGGTACTTGGGTAGTTTAGTGTTCAGGGGTATGTTTGTGTTTTGGTGTACCGGGTTATATTTATGGTTCAGGGCTAGGTTTGGGGTACAGGGATATTTTTAGGGTTCAGGGGTAGGTTTGGGTTTTGAGATATAGGGGTATTTATAGGGTTCAGGGCAAGGTTTGGGTTTTGGGGTGCAGGGGTATTTTTAGGGTTTAGGGATAGGTTTGTTTTTTGGGGTACAGGGTATATTTATAGGGTTAAGATGGGTTAGTGTTTAAGGGTGTTGGGGTATTTTAAGGAGTAAGGTGGGTTATGATTATGGGGTGCAGGGGTATTTAACGGGAGCAGGGTGGACACCCGGAGCTGGAATGTACAGAACCTGGGAAAAAAAACCAATGAAATATTTCACACAACGCTTGCTTTTTTCCCCCGTAATCCCGGGGCCCACACACGCCCAGATCACCAGCACACGATATGAGACATGGCATGAAGGGCAGAACGTAAAAACAACAGTTGATGGACAGAATGCAGAACAATGTCATACATTCACCCAGGTACAGAGAACTATGCCTAAATCCATTGTTTTTTTGCACACCTTAAATCAATTATTTTTTTGCACGCCACACCACCCTAATTCAGATTTGGCCACATGCCAGTCAGCCTTGACCCTGTGCTTCATGGGAAAAATCCAGCCCAAACTGCCAAGCCAAGTCCTTCCTGAACCAGAATGAACCATTCTAAAACCTGTTTCTGACTATCAGCTGTCTTCAGCCAGAATAGCATGACTTCAGTGGTGTGGAGAGCATGGGACTCACGTCTGAGCATTCCCATCCCACTCAGGGTGACAAATGCAAAAACAACATTTGATGGACAGAATGCAGAACAATGTCATACATTCACCCCAGTACAGAGATCTGGGCCTAAATCCATTGTTTTTTTGCACTCCACACCACCCCAGTTCAGACATGGCCATATGCAAATCAGCCTTGACCCTGTGCCTCATGGGAAAAGTCCAGCCCGAAGGGCGGAACGTACCACACGCCCCTAGCGTTTGTCATGCCCCCCCAGCACACGCCCACAGCACAATGCAGACACGCCCATAAAGGACTACTTTGCTGGCATGGTTATTTTACCTTTTAAATGTATATGGTGGGCGACTGCATAGCCTATGTCCTTCTGCTGCAACTGCCCTTTCCAACGCTGTATTGGGTGTTGTGATTGGTGCTGTGGTTCTTGAGATTACCCGCCTCAAAGGTTTGGGCTCCCTATTTATTAAATTAGTATGGACTAATGTTAGAATGTTGCTTTGTGCTTTTCTTGTATTCCATGCATTACTTATAATAGAATGTTTGGGCCAAGGATTGGAACTGCTCCGTAGTCAGTTGGAGTGACCATCCTGAGCCCTCTGCACATTTATTCCTGTGTATCCCGTTTACTTCATTAAACCTGCGGAAAGACTGAAGATTACTGGTCATCTATTATTGATTGATTGACTTCACAAACGTGAGCATACTTCAGGCCCTCAGAACGGAAGCTCAGATTAGCAGGACTAGCTTAGATGAAGTAAACGACCTGGAAGATCTAGAAAATTCATGGTTGAAGTCATGAGGAGTCATCACAAGACTCAACCAAAACAGAGGGACCCGAGGACAATAACGCCCCAATGCAAAATGAAGGGGAATTACCTTACTTGGGTAAAAACCTAGAAAGAAATAAAACAGCGATGAAACCTATCCAGAATACCAATCAAACAACAATCAGCAATCCTGTGTCAAGTTCAGAACAACATATGGGCTCCAAGCAAACATCCCAGCAAGACATAATAACTCACCCGGAGCTCCTTATGTCTGTGATAGATACCCTTCAATCATCCATCAAAGGCACTTAATTTGCAATCGTGTGAGCTTGACATCCAAATAGAGCTAACGAACATCATAGCGCTACCCATAGCAATGATAGACACCAAACTGGATAAACTTAACAAGCTAATAATAGCAGCACAATCAAAATACAAGCTAGAGCGAAGTATGTGCACCTGCGGCCCAATCATCGACAAGCTTAGCCTCCTTCCAACCCTCCTAGAACAAATAATAGCCCTCAGACAGAAACATACGTCAAGCACAAAGCTTAAAGGAGCTGAAAGTAAAACACAATCAGACCCCTTTAAACAGGAGGAAAAGAAAGAAGATGACAAAGCAAAATAAAAACCAGCCGAAATAAGAGTGCTCCTGTTCTAAAACCGTGCATTTCAACTAAACCAAATAAACTAACAAGAAGACAAAAAAAATGTGAAAGGAAAACAAGAAACAAACAACTAGTAGACAACATGGAGCAAGGTACTAAAATGTTTCCAATATTCGGCGTAACTAGAGAAACAGACGATATGCTAAATGCCACAAGGTCTTCTGATGACACAACGGACACTTCAATTGAGGCTAAAAAGGAGTGGTCCCCAGCAATGCCAGCAGGGAGGAACAAGAGCCTAATAAATGAAGAGATAACAATGGCAGTAGTATAGCAGAGCCCAGTCAAAGCGGAAAAAAGTAGCAAATATCGAGGAGTGTACTCAATCGTAGTACGGAAAAAACTAACAACAAGCCCAGGGAGCAGCATTTAAACAGAGAGTGAACTAAGCTCAAGAAAAGGCAACATGGAAAATCAACAAAGAAGAGAACCTTACGAAGGGACAATGTAACAAAGGAAAAAGGAGGGGCAAGTGGGAAAATTGACATCACAACTGTTCAAAAACAGCATTAAGCACCCGAAGCGGAAGGAAGGGACAAAAGGAACGACTAATGGGAATGAAGGCTCTAACTTGCAACAGAGTAAGGAACCCGGGGACACTGATAGGAGCCTGTTGGGAAGGTCGGGGAACAAAAAGACAAAAATGGAAATAAGCATGGGTCTAATAATTTTGCGGTAACAAAACAACCCCACGAGGAAAGGACTGCATGACCACCACTATCCAGCCTGCTAAAAGCTCATATCCCAGTCCCGCAAAAAGCACTATCCTACAATATGGAAACTTTACATTTGGTGAAAGCAGCCCCCTTGGAAAGTATACATGGGAACTGGCCATGGGCAGCAACCTTTGAAACTGAATTGGGACCCCAAAGAAAGGACCTCGCTGCAAAAGGGAAAGAGAACAACCAGAGCACCAGTCCACCGCTAACCACCACAGTACAAGACGTTGAAAAGAGCAATAAGTTCAAAGTTGACAGTCGGAGAATAGAAATATCTACATCGCCGGGAATTGATCATGAAGTCTGCAATAGCAGCACCACTGAGTGGTCAGAATATTATTATTATTATTATTATTATTATTAAAGGGGTTTGTAAAGCGCCTGGTGACGCCTCCCGGCGTGTCCCCGCGCTGTGGAGAGATAGTATTAGGAGGGGAGACAGAGATACAACCAACTATAGAGTGAATAGATGGGTTTTCAACAGTTTTCTAAAAGCTACCTCATTAATTTCTTGTCTGATGTTTGTAGGGAGGGTATTCCATTTCTTGGCCGCAAGAGTTCGGAAGGACCTACCTCCCATTCTGGCTCGTTTAGGGCGCCATGTTTTAAGCAGGCCCATTCCTTTGGATCTGAGGGATCTGTTGGGTTCATACATAAAGCCAGATCGGACAAGTAGGAGGGGGCTTTTTGATGAATGATCCTGTGGCACCAGAGGAGTGCTTTGAATAGTATCCTTTTGCTAATAGGTAGCCAGTGGAGGGTAGCCAGGGAAGGTCTGGAAGGAGCTCTCCGGGGAAGTCTTAGCACTGAGCGTGCTGCTGAATTTTGCAAGACTTGTAATCTTCTGATGTTTTTTTCAGACGTGCCCAGCAGCAGCACGTTACCATAAACTATTCAGCTGAAGCAAATCCAGGGTAACACCAGAGTATGAGTCCCAGGGATGACATGACATCCTAAACAGAGGCAACATACTTAAATTGCTTGGAAGTATCCCTGGGCTAAAATATTTACATTCAGCCCCTCTACTGTCTGTGGAATTTTGCCAGGAAGGATGGAAACCTTAATGAACAAACCTTTACAACCTGGCAAACGACGAAGATCACCCAGCTAATCATGATCTTTTAACTACCATTCGATATATTGGGCATAAGGCTTTGGAAATCTGTAAATCCATGTTACCCAGACCCACTAGGGGAAAAACCCACAGAGAAGGGGCACAGCCTGGTGGTAAAAGAACAGGCTTACTCAGTCCTCCAGGACGCAAGTGGAAGTAGCCTATTAACAACAAGAAAGGCGTGTAAGCAAAGGACTCTGAATACCCATAAGCCTCAGTGGAATAACTAAATACCCATATTCCTTTGCAGATATTTGCATACGAACGTCTGTTTTTAAAATCAGAAGCACTATTTTATTATTCATTGAGAATGTACAGCAAAACGTTAAGCCCTTGATTATTTGTTTTTATACATTTTTAAGGAATTTAACATTTAAAAGTACCTGTCCTAATACTCAAATAGACTTAGATCAGTTGGACTGATGTCCTGCAACATTATTCTTTATCGTCTGCCAACAAATCACTACGATGTCTTAAATCACTTGCACTTTGTGTAGCAGTGAGGACAGATCCGTGAATTTTTGGAGGATCTTCATTAATAACGAAGATCCATAAATAAGTGCCGTAAAGGAGATTGGATAAGTTAAATTACTGTTCAGTGTTAAATTTAAGCGAGAGTTCCTAGTTACATGCGATGGGAAGTAGTAAGCAAACTTTAGTATCGGATTTCTGAAACAGTGATGAAAATGAGTCTTTACTCGTTCAGTTTAATTTAATAATTTGATATAATCGGAGAACCTTTGTTAATTAGAGGTCAAAAAACCATAGTTATAAAAAAAAACTAATTGATAAATGATACTATTTTCTAAATTTAAAAAAAACCCTTTTTGGGCATCAAGTGCTGTCTGGGGAAATGGGTGTCAGAGATCAAAGACTTCTCAAACTGTTGTCAACTAACCGCCATATTCATGAAAATCGGCATTTGCGATTCTGAAATAGCGAAAAATAGCGATTCGCTATTCAGAAATCGCAAATCCGAATTCATGAAAAATTGCGATAAAAAAAGCGATTCGCACGCGATCGCAAAATCCGATAGCGATCCGATTGAAATTGCGATTAATCGCTGATTAATCGCAATTTCGGCCTACCGGCGGCTGGACTGCGATCTCGCAAATAGCGATATCGCTATTAGCGATATCGCTATTTGCGAGATCGCAAACTCGCGAGATCGGGAAAACGGGAAGTCGCATTTCGAGCCCAGTGATGACATCACAACCAGGAAGCTGCCGGTTCCCAGCATTGCGGAGTCATGGTACTTTCATAATGAAAGTATGCAGAGTGATGGTCTGCGGAAAGAAAGTTGCGGAATAATGGGTGTTTACCCTCCCCCGGTAAGTACATTGGTGGCACGGCGTCCCACATCTCCAGCAACATACTCATATTTTTTCACCACCGATATGAAAAATGCACAGGTCTCTCTCTTTGATGGCCAGCACTGACATACACTTTTAGACACACCTCCCGCCGCAAGTTCTAGAATTGCAAACTTTCGAGCTGGGGAGCTACGTTCGAATCTCGGCATCATGTCAACATCCTGTGATTCCAGGCAAATTGATTTGTCTCCCCGTGCCTACCACAAATTAATGTGTTCTTCTGTAATGTAAATTGTGCTCATGCCATGTTGTCGAGTTCGCGCTATATAATATTGCAAGGAAAAATAAAGTAGGGAAACTCGAGTTCACACACTACTGAATGCGCACTCTTAAGTGCATCAGCAGTGCACTGTGAATCGGAGCGTTTCACAGGCCTGTCACAGATAGGAAATGCTATCAAAATGAAATCCTACAAAACAATATACTACTGGCCAGCAGCAATTCATACCCGGACAACGTCGGGACGGGCTGCTAGTAATATAATAAAGAGAGAGCCCTAATCTTTGAGGCGGGTAATCTCAGGAACCACAGTACCAATTACAACACCCAATACAGCGTTGGAAAGGGCAGTTGCAGCAGAAGGACATAGGCTATGCAGACGCCCACCATATACATTTAAAAAGTAAAAGAACCATGCCAGCAAAGTAGTCCCTTGTGGGCGTGTCTGCGTTGTGCTGTGGGCGTGTGATGGGGCATGACAAACGCTGGGGGCGAGCGGTAGATTCCGCCCTTCATGCCATGTCTCATATCGTGTGCTGTGGGCATGTGCTGGGGGCGTGTGCAGGGCGCGGGATTACGGGAAAAAAGCTAGCATTGTGCCCAATATTTCATTGTTTTTTTCTTCCCAGGTTCTGTACATTCCAGCTCCGGGTGTCCACCCTGCTCCCTTTAAATACCCCTGCACCCCATAATCATAACACACCCTTACTCCTTAAAATACCCCAACACCCTTAAACACTAACCCATCTTAACCCTATAAATATACCCTGTACCCCAAAACCCAAACCTATCCCTAAACCCTAAAAATACCCCTGTACCCCGAAACCCAAACCTAGCCCCGAACCCTAAAAATACCCCTGTACCCCAAAATCCAAACCTACAAATACCCCTGTACCCCAAAACCCAAACCTAGCCCTGAACCCCTAAAATACCCCTGTACCCTAAAACCCAAACCTACCCATGAACTCTAAAAATACCCCTGTACCCCAAAACCCAAACCTAGCCCTGAACCATAAAAATAACCCTGTACCCCAAAACCCAAACCTACCCCTGAACCCTAAAATACCCCTGTACCCCAAAACCCAAACCTAGCCCTGAACCATAAAAATACCCCTGTACCCCTGTACCCCAAAACCCAAACCTAGCCCTGAACCCTTAAAATACCCCTGTACCCCAAAACCCAAACCTACCCCTGAACCCTAAAAATACCCCTATACCCCAAAACCCAAACCTAGCCCTGAACCCTAAAAATACCCCTTTACCCCAAAACCCATATCCATCCCTAAACCGTAAAACTACCCTTGTACCCCATAACCCAAAACTATATCTGAACCCTTAAAATACCCAAACACCCCAAAACATATACCTCAGTACCCCAAAACATATACGCCTATACCCATACTTACCTTATCCAAACATATTAAAAAAACATGCTTTCGCCATTCATGCATTTACAACGAATTTTGTTGTAAATTTATGCGTGGTAAAAGCATATAAAATGTAATGTCATGCGTTATTATGGCATTGCGGAGTCATGGCACATTCGTAATGAAAGTATGCGGAGTGATGGTATGCGGAAAGAAAGTTGCGGAATAATGGGAGAGGGCCGCCGCCAATGCTGTCGACTGGCATCACTGCCGCGGCCTGGCGTCTACCTACAGGAGGCCTCCGCTGAGGAGATCGTTGCAGCGGCCCCCGGCGTCAGAAGAGGGCTGCTGGAATTCCTGTCAGGCCGCGCTAGGCCTGACAGGCCCTGAAGCCTTTGCCCGCATCACGTGATGGGGGCGCATCAAGCCACGCCACCGCCGCACATTGATTGGCTGCGTGGCCGAGCCCCTGTCAAGGAAGCCTCGGATTGGCTCTGGGGCTCGGCACACACTATTGCTGCCCCGAGATTGTCCGCGGGGGTTCGAGCCCCTCTACAGCCGCGTCCCTATTGGTTCCTGGGCCGTGGAGGCTGCAGAAGGCCCAGGAACAGCCTGCGGACTCCGACGGGCCCCCGAGAGGGTGCGAGGGCCCCCACCAACCGGCGCAAGCCCCGGAGGGGCCGGAAGAAATCCCCAGGCCGCGTGAGGCCTACCGGCCCAGTTCCTACAATACACACATTACACTGTCCCCTTGTATGATATACCAGTTGAGACATTCTCTTATTGTTACTATATTCGCCCGGTGTCAGCTGGGATAACGGATTTAATCCTGTTTCTGTTTACGACCAAATATCAACCGGCACCAGAAAACTGAAAACATCTCAATATCGGCCGGCGTCGTGACCGTCGAAGACACATCCTCTGTCAACTCTTTGTAATAAGCAGTCAGATTTTTCCTAGGGTCGGGCAACTAAGTCTTAAGAGACAAAACCTCATTCTTTTCCAAGGAGTATAAACCCATTGTTCCAGGAAACGGGCCTCTACTCGCTGCCTGATGACTTGGTCCTTCCCATTATGAAGCTCTGGTGTTTTGGGGTGGTAGGTGGGATGCACCTCCCTCATCAGGAACTGAGACACTGCAATCTGGCTCTTCTGGATCAACCTGCCTTGGTACCCAATCAACGTGGTAACATTACTAAAAGCGTCATCAGGGCCCATGCCAGCTGCATACATACTGTCCCAAATATCATAGATAATTTGGGGGGGCAACACAATTAAGACACTGCTCTCATAGCCCAATCAGGGTAGCCGACATATGCTTGAGGGCATGCTGTTGCACAAACGGCTCATAATCTTTCAATACTCTCCACACATCCTCCACACTCCGGTCCCAATTAGAGGCCTGGTCAGCCACAATCTTCTTCTCTGCATCACCCACATCAGACCGAATTAACACTCACCCCATTCTTTCCTTAACAGCCTCCTAATCCCCATCATCCAGTCTCTGCACCAGTGTGCCAGCATACAACAAGGGCAAGGAAAGTGACTGAGGGGAGGACACACTCGTAAATGTTATGGGAACTGGGGACACTATGTATGTCTGGTGGGTGTAAGTGAGAGAGATTGGGAAGATCCAGAGGCAATGGGCACAGCAGATCGGCCTAGAATTGCTACAGTCTCAGCCGATGTAGCCGAAGAAGAAATGTGGGGTGCTCCATCTGAAGTGGCCGATTTAGGGGCAGGGGAACCGGAGGCAGGAGCATGGGAGGCAAGGTGCTGGGTCGGAGGGGCTTCTGTATATACCCTTTGCAGGACATAAGAAGGTGGCGGCTGCACATCTAACAGATCCTCCACGAAGGGATTGCCCTCTACGCATGTAACATAAGACATTGCATTGCATCTAAACTTCCGGTCAGCACACTCTATACCATTCTCTATCTTATCTCTCTTGTACGCTATAGACTTTTGTGTTATGGCCTGCGTCTTCCCTCTCCGGGCCTACTTCTCTGCTCTTATCCATCTTTGCTTCCTTTTGACATACCTGAAAATAGTCAAACATCGACTGCTTGCTTCTTTTTGCAAATACTTTATCCAGCAAGAAGTTCAATATCTGTTCATCAATGGTACTTGTCAAAGGCCACTACAACTTGGCGTTGTCCCTTGTATATGTGTGCCATAATGTAATAAACATGATAGGGCCAAGGTCATACTTCACATACATGTCAATGTTTGGGGTGCCTTTTGGAGGCGCAGGCTGCCTATCTTCCAACCGAGCATCATCAGAGCAACAACGAGACCTCAAACAGCAGAACTTGCTAAAACAGGGCATTTTCAAGAATAAAGAGAAACAAATTTGCTGCTTGTACCTGACCAATTCCATCTCACAGATCCTTTCTCGGACCATACTGAATGCTCAAAGGCCAAAAACCGGTCCGCAGACCGCACCAATTCTTCAAATTATACTGCGCATCACAAGTCCCAAACACTAGACAAACCCCAGGCGTTTTCAAGAAAAACGCGACTTCACCAAGTCTCCTGGCAGAGGGTGCACAGCCACCCTGTATCTCCAAAGCGGTCTGCAGGCCTATCAAGTTCACAAACAAACCAAGAAATGGCCTCCAGACCATATCCAAAATCATTCAAGACAGCGATATATTTAACCTGCCGATGATCAGACAGGCGGGGCAGCTGTTTAGGGTCACTCTTGACCACCTCTCCACCTTCCCAGTAAATGAAGAGTCAGTCAGAAAGTAGAGAATCAAATTCATTTATTACTTACCCTGGGTAATGTAGCAGTTAAATCAACACCATCCTCAGATGCTTTGTTATAGCAGTTTTACATGTTCAAAAGCATATAACCAATGCACAAAAGTGAACTTTTTCAATAAAAACATTAGGCGATGAGAGAGGTGATGATGTTGGGGTCCCCCCTAACCTAGGGGGAGTTCCAAGCAGATGCCTTGAAAACAAAAAGCACATCTGCTTTGAGAAAAATCCTAATTTTAAGACTTTCGGTATTCATACAAGGCATTTAGGAGTCCTAAAGTTACGACTCCTAACTTTACTACTACTAAATTGAGAAAAATCCTAATTTTAAGACTTTCGGTATTCACAGAAGGCATTTAGGAGTCCTAAAGTTAGGAGTCCTAACTTCTGTGAATACCGAAACGAGTAAGTGTCTTCTGTGAATACCAAAATGAGTAGGTGCATTCTGTGGATACCAAAATAGTAGTAAGTTTAGGATTGAGTCTTAAGTTCATTCTGTGAATCGGGCCCAGTGATCCTGCACATATAGTCACAATTAAAGGTAATGCTGCAAAATTAGACAATGGTCAATGGTGGAATTTTGGTTGATTGGCCAGAACCAACTCTGTTAATGATCCAGTGATTAATAATGGTCAGAGTTCTTCTACTGTCAGAAGGTGTTCAAGATCTAGAAGGACTCCAAGTAGGTAAATACTGTAAGAATTATTTTCTTGCTCACGTTAGTGGTTAATTTTTATTTTTTGTTAAAAGGAGGGAGATGTGTGGTGTCTACGCTGCATATGTCAGTGCACTTTTAGTATATACTAATGTTAGAATGTTGCTGTGTGCTTTTCTTGTATTCCATGCATTACTTATAATAGAATGTTTGGGCCAGAGATTGGAACTGCTCCGTAGTCAGTTGGAGTGACCATCCTGAGCCCTCTGCACATTTATTCCTGTGTATCCCGTTTACTTCATTAAACCTGCTGAAAGACTGAAGATTACTGGTCATCTATTATTGATTGATTGACTTCACAAACGTGAGCATACTTCAGGCCCTCAGAACGGAAGCTTAGATTAGCAGGACTAGCTTAGATGAAGTAAACGACCTGGAAGATCAAGAAAATTCATGGTTGAAGTAATGAGGAGTCATCACAAGACTCAATCAAAATAGAGGGACCCGAGGATAATAACGCCCCAATGCAAAATAAAGGGGAATTACCTGACTTGGGAGAAAACCTAGAAAGAAATAAAACAGCGATGATACCTATCCAGAATACCAATCAAACAACAATCAGCAATCCTGTGTCAAGTTCAGAACAACATATGGGCTCAAAGCAAACATCCCAGCAAGACATAATAACTCACCCGGAGCTCCTTATGTCCCCTTCAATCATCCACAAAGGCACTTAATTTGCAATCGGATGAGCTTGACATCCAGTGTGGCTCACTGGTTAGAGGCGGCAGACCCGAGAGCAGAGGACGGCCCGGGACCAGGGTTCGATTCCCGGCGCGGCAGGTTTCTGGACCAGGGTCAGCGGACTCGATAATTCTCTCGCCTCGGTGCCCACTCTGATCAGCGATCACACTCGGCAACTCTGGGCATTAGCTTGCCTCATCTTCACTAACGGCCCCACCAGACCGCCGGGGATGCCTGGTCTCACCCTGGAGATACCTATTAAGGGACCATCTCTCAGGGAAGCCAGGAAGGGTTTCGCAGCGGTCGAAGCGCCTTGGGACCCTCCGGGTAAGTAGTGCGCTATACAAATGCCTATACATTTACATACAACGAACATCATATCGCTACCCATAGCAGGGATAGACACCAAACTGGATAAACTTAACAAGCTAATAATAGCAGCTCAATCAAAATACAAGCTAGAGCGAAGTCTGTGCACCTGTGGCCCAATCATCGACAAGCTTAGCCTCCTTCCAACCCTCCTAGAACAAATAATAGCCCTCAGACAGAAACATACGTCAAGCACAAAGCTTAAAGAAGCTGAAAGTAAAACACAATCAGACCCCTTTAAACAGGAGGAAAAGAAAGAAGATGACAAAGCAAAATAAAAACTAGCTGAAATAAGAGTGCTCCTGTTCTAAAACCGTGCATTTCAACTAAACCAAATAAACTAACAAGAAGACAAAAAAAATGTGAAAGGAAAGCAAGAGACAAACAACTAGTAGACAACATGGAGCAAGGTACTAAAATGTTTCCAATATTCGGCGTAACTAGAGAAACAGACAATACGCTAAATGCCACAAAGTCTTCAGATGACACAACTGACACTTCAATTGAGGCTAAAAAGGAGTGGTCCCCAGCAATGGCAGCAGGGAGGAACAAGAGCCTAATAAATGAAGAGATAACAATGCCAGTAGTATAGCAGAGCCCGGTCAAAGCGGAAAAAAGGACAAATATCGAGGAGTGTACTGAATCCCTAGTACAGAAAAAGCTAACAACAAGCCCAGAGAGCAGCATTCAAACAGAGAGTGAACTAAGCTCAAGAAAAGGCAACATGGAAAATCAAAAAAAGAAGAGAACCTTACGAAGGGACAATGTAACAAAGGAAAAAGGAGGGGCAAGTGGGTAGATTGATATCACAACTATTCAAAAACAGCATTAAGCACCCGAAGCGGAAGGAAGGGACAAAAGGAACGACTAATGGGAATGAAGGCTCTAACTTGCAACAGAGTAAGGAACCCTGGGACACTGATAGGAGCCAGTTGGGAAGGTCATGGAACAAAAAGGCAAAAATGGAAATAAGCATGGGTCTAATAATTTTGCAGTAACAAAACAACCCCACGAGGAAAGGACTGCAGGACCACCACTATCCAGCCTGCTAAAAGCTCATCTCCCAGTCCCGCAATAAGGACTATCCTACAATATGGAAACTTTACATTTGGTGAAAGCAGCCCCCTTGGAAAGTATACATGGGAACTGGCCATGGGCAGCAACCTTTGAAACTGAATTGGGACCCCAAAGAAAGGACCTCGCTGCAAAAGGGAAAGAGAACAACCAGAGCACCAGTCCACCGCTAAACCACCACAGTACAAGACGTTGAAAAGAGCAATACGTTCAAAGTTGACAGCCGTAGAATAGAAATGTCTACATCGCCGGGAATTGATCATGAAGTCTGCAATAGCAGCACCACTGAGTGGTCCGAAGAACAACCACAACAAATACTACTAACACCAGAGTATGAGTCCCAGGGATGACATGACATCCTAAACAGGGGCAACATACTTAAATTGCTTGGAAGTCTCCTTGGGCTAAAATATTTACATTCAGCCCATCTACTGTCTGTGGAATTTTGCAAGGAAGGATGGTAACCTTAATGAACAAACCTTTACAACCTTGCAAACGACGGCGATCACCCATCTAATTATGACCTACAAACAACAATTTGATACATGAGGCATAAGACTTTGTAAACCTGTAAATCTATGTTACCCAGAACCACTAAAGGGAAAAACCCAAAGAGAAGGGGCACGGCCTGGTGGCAAAAGAACAGGCTTACTCAGTCCTCCAGGACGCAAGTGGAAGTAGCCTTTCAACAACAAGAAAGGCGTGTAAGCAAAGGCCTCTGAATACCCATAAGCCTCAGTGGAATAACTAAATACCCATATTCCTTTGCAGATATTTGCATACGAACGTCTGTTTTTAAAATCAGAAGCACTATTTTATTATTCATTGAGAATGTACAGCAAAACGTTAAGCTCGCGATTATATTTTTTTATACATTTTTAAGGAATATGGCATTTTAAAGTACCTGTCCTAATACTCAAATAGGCTTAGATTAGTTGGACTGGTGTCCTGCAACATTATTGTTTGTCAACTGCTAACAAATCACTACGATGTCTGAATTCACTTGCAATATGTGTAGCAGTGAGGACAGATCCGTGAGTAGCGAAGATCCATTAATAAGTGCTGAAAAGGAGATCGAATAAATTATTGTAATATTCTTAGTTTAATTAAAGCCAGAGTCCTTAGTTACATGCAGATGGGAAGTAGTAAGCATTATCTTGAATCGGATTTCTGAAACAGTGATGCAAATGAGTCTTTACTCGTTCAGTTGAATTTAATAATTTGATATAATCGGAGAACCTTTGTTAATTAGAGGTAAAAAAACCATAGTTAAAAAAAAAAAAAAATTGAAAAATGATACTATTTTCGAAATTAAAAAAAACCTTTTTGGGCATCAAATGCTGTCTGGGGAAATGGGTGTCGGAGATCAAAGACTTCTCAAACTGTTGTCAACTAAGTGTCAGCTGTGGCATCATAAGAAAACACAAATCAAGACTCATGGCATGGACCATACACATAGAGGGGCAATCTTACAAGCCAAATCTCAAACCCCTATCACCTAATCTATCCATCTATACTACTATTATAAAGAGAGCACACAAACCTTTGAGCCAGGTAAACTACAAAAGTAATGCACCAATCACTACACCCAATACACCATTTGAAAGGGGAGATATAGCAGAAGGACATAGGATATTCATGTCTACACCATATACATTAAAAAAGCAAAAACGCCAAAATTGTCAAAGTAGTCCCTTGGGGGCGTGGTTGTGTGTAAGAACGTGGCCGTGGGCGTCTCAAACAACAAATGTGGGCGTTTACAGGGCCATGCCTTCACAACACACTTACATTGCACACATACACCGGAAATGCGCTTTCACGGAATTTATAACGCATAATATGCAGACCAAGAGAGGAAATGCACTTTCACTAAATTTATAACAAACAGTTGCACATCCCAAAACATACATCGGAAATGCACTTTCCATCTATTTATGTATACACATACAGCGCGGAATGACAAATGTAGTAAAACACACACATTCCTTGCAGTTACCCAGACGCCTTCGTCCCATTACATTAAAAATCGGGCGTGTCTTCCATCCACGAAGACTCTACAATTACGTCACACAGGGGGCAGGGTTAATCAGACAGTACACCAATCACAAGGCAGCAAAAAAAACATACACAGGACTTTGGATACAAAACATAACAACTCTTAAACCATTGGCCACGGACGTCATAAGGGGGAGGAAACAGGAAGAAAACAAGCCGACATCGAGTGCACATTTGGTTTGCCCCAGAACCACACTTCTGTTAGATGGAACTGCCTCCTGGTAGCACAGCAAACAGTCCGGGGACACGCGGGATGTTTATTTAATTTACGTAATTCTGAAGTAGTGTTCAATAGGTTACTCCTGCTTAAGATCATAAAAAATTGAAATGCAGTCTGCAAAGTGCAAATGCTCCCTCACTTCCCCCTACTTGTTTTTCACACGTCTTCCTTATTTTACGTTTCATCCTCTTACATATCCATCCATCCTTTCTTTCCCCCCCCCTTGGCCAGTATTTCCACTTGGATGCATTTTATTTGTTTTGTTTTTACAATCTAAGATATTGGCTGGGAACAGAGATCGGTTTTCTTGAACTCTCACTAGCTTATGGCGAGGTGCCAGTAAACAAATGAACATAAGAACAGTGATTGCAGTTGTGCGTCAAGGAGCTTTACCAGATATATGTGGCAATTTCAGAGCATTTTGTGTGTTTAAGGGACACAGGCTCAATCAGACAGCGGATAAGTCAGAAACATTTACTTGCAAGGCACACTCTGGAAAGGCAAAACGTGCTTTGATCTCACCTCTTGCCGGAGCCTATAGATAAAACGTAGTTTCTGTATAGCCCGAATACACCCTCCCACTAAACCTCACTATCCTCTGTATGGACATCATTGCTATTTGTATCGATGTTGTGTAATGCCTCAATTGAGACTTCGTGCAGTATGTGTTTAGTATCGTTCCGGGAACCCCTGTGACATTATATCATGTTATACATCTGCTAATCCGGGGTGATTGCGTACATGTGGAAGACTCAATTCGGGGGGTAGCGCCCGCATAAAGGACACCGCGCTTAGTGTTAAAGTTAGAAAACAACGTTAGACCCTTAAATTGTATGTTTTTACTTTTCTTTATTTCTTTAATGTGCATGGACCGCACTCACTTTTTTTTTTATTCATCTTTTCGCAGCGTCCACTTCAGGAACACCGCGCTCTGTTTGTTTGTTTTTCTTTTAACTTTAACACTGAGCACAACGCCCGGATAAAGGACACCGCCTTCAGTGTTAAACTTAGAAAGAAAAAAAACAAGCAAAAACTGAGGCTCGGGATTAACCTAACGAGCCGAATGGGGGAAAAGTGGACTTCACTGGAACCAGATGCCCAGCCCCGGTCAGGGACCGGGAGGGATCCGGCTCTCCACGCTGAGTAGGAGCACAGGCGACCAGGACTCCAGCTGGCCACTTCAGGAGCCACAGGCCGCAAGCCCATGCCCGAAAGCAGGTGCTGCGCTCGGGAGTGGCCACGCTGCATGTTGCAGTGCCCATTAAAGAACAGCCACTTAATGCCTATTGCCTCAATTACATACCCTAATTGCATTAGCCCGAGTACATTTTTAGCCAACTCAATGACCCAGTGAGGCGCGGCCTCATTGTTTAATGGGTAGAACGTTACGAGGAAGAAACACACTGTGAGACAGTGTTAGATACGGATGAACACGTGCCCTGCAGGGGCAGACCTGGGAGTATGCGGTCACCCGTTCAGCATGTTGCCTCCACTGGTCCTACACTGTATGTGCTACCCGCCATTGCGATGTCTCGCTGCGCATTAGGCGTTCAGTGGCCGCGCTGCACAAGGACAGCATCCACATATAACCCCGCCGGGGTCTGGAGTCTGCATGCGGATATCAAGGCTGTCCACCGGTGCATCTGCACACTGTCTCTGTGGTGCCGCAAAACAACACACTGGGAGAACGTGCAGCACCCCTTGTCTGTGATAAAATGCGAGGCAAACACAGGCAAACGATAGCACGGGGAGAGGACAGAGGTCAGGGCGAACTCTGGTGTCTGTGGGATGAAGTGCAAACTATTAAAATCCCATTACATTGTGTTTTCCCCACAGTGTCTCAGTAAACATGAAACTTCTTCAGGCAGTGATACGTCACCTTTCTGGGTGCGGATACAACGAGACTGTACCCCACGCCCCGACATGAGAAAAATGTAAGCTTAAGAATACAAGCATTGGCCGCGCAGCAGTAAAGCTGCACGGCCGTGAAAGGATCATCTGCATTTAAAAAAAAAGGCATCCTGCAACAAACATAACCAGCACCGCCTCTCCCCTACCTCCTCCACCACCCAGGGACGCACAGTAATGACGGCACAAACGAAACCAACCCCCCCCCCCCCAAAAAAAACGGCGGAAACACAATACTGAATCCCGCGCCTCCAAGACTCCCTGACCTGCCTCATGGTTGCCAAGGCAATATTTCTGAAAATATTGCCGTGCTACCGTAAGGCAGGTCATGGAGTCCTCGAGAGGCGGGATCCAGATCTGCTAAACAGGAGCTTTTTCCAATGGCAGGCCTCCGTTTCGAGAGGCCTGCCAATGGAAAAAAGGGGCGTGGCTTCAAGCCATACTGAAATCCCCTGCTCACAATATCTCTCTGCCTGCAGCAGGGCCATGCCCTGCAATGCAGGCTTCGACCTAAAAAACGCATTCGTCCCATTACATTTAAAAGCGGCCGTGACTTCCATCGAAGATGACTCCAAAATGACGTCACACAGGGGTCAAGGTTATTCAGACAGTACACCAATCACAACGCGGAAATAAAAATACACACACGACTTCTCAGAAAAAAAATAAGAACTCTTTAACCATTGCTCAACGACGTGATAAGGGGAGGAAACACGAAGAAAGCAAGCTGACATTTCTTCACGGTCGAAATGCAAACAAGTGCACATTGAACAGACTTTCCTCCCACATTCCAGGCAACATTAAACGCTGAAAGCAATACATCCGAACAAAAAAAATAACCCAACTGGCCCTGATCACTCGAACAGTGCCACGACTTGCACACACAATTGACAAACAGGGAAGGAAAGTTTATTAAAGGAATACAAAAAGGAAAACAACAGACTTGAAAATAAAAGCTGATTCATTGAACAGGTCACACAACACTTTCCTCCCATCTTGTGGACAACATCAAACGACACTAGCAATACAGAACTATTACAAAAATAACACAACTGCCCAAAAACATTTGAACAGTGCCAAGGGTTGCCCACACAATTCAACAAAGGAAACGGAAACTTTATTTAAGGCATAAAAAACATAAAACAAAGAAAGAGACTTCCCAAAAAAACGTTCATCAGAAAACATTTTCTATTTTGAAACTGTGGCACTACTCACAGCCATCCTAAAAAAAGAATTTATTTTTAAAGGGATAGAAATACGGAAAAAGAAAAATACACTTTCAGCAACATAACAATTCAAGTCTGTGTTACCACTACAATAGTCACACTACTTACAAGCACAATAACAACAAAAACACAATCTATACTATACTATATACTATGTAGACTATCTATACTACTATTATAAAGAGAGAACTTGCACCTTTTGGCAAGGTAAACTCGAAAACTACACCACCAATCTGAACACCCAAGACATCTTAGAAAACCTCAGGGCAAGCAGAAGGACATAGGCTACATAGAAATAAAAATAAAACGTTGTTTAAAATATTTACAAATACAAATAAAGTAGTTCCTTGCAAGTAGCGCCGGCCGCGACGTATGCGTGAGGGGAGTAGCGTCGTTCACAGCAACAGGAAGAGCGAGGACATGAGTAGCATCTGTGTGAGGGGAGGAGCGGCGTTTACCAGCAACAGCAATACGGAGCGGTGAGAAGCGGAGGAGCAGTGGCAGCGCGGGGAGGTAAGTCGGGACCTTGGGGAGGGGAGGTTTACAAAGCCGGGGCAGGAGGCGGGAGGCGGGCGGCAGACTCGAGGCGGGAGACGGTAGGCGCTATGCGCTATGCTCAATGTCCGGTCGGGGCGGCGGGCGGCGGGTTCAAAGCCGGGGCAGGAGGCGGTATAGCCAATGTCGGGGCGGAAGGCGGGAGGCAGGAGGGATGCGGACTGGGCAATGTCGGGGGGGGTGCGGTGCACAGAGGCTTACAATGCTGCCCCCAGCCCCTTTCTGCCCCAGGCAACGCTGGGGCGGGCTGCTAGTACTAATATAATAAAGAGAGAGCCCAAACCTTTGAGGCGGGTAACCTCAGGAACCACAGCACCAATCACAACACCCAATACAGCGTTGGAAAGGGCAGTTGCAGCAGAAGGACATAGGCTATGCAGATGCCAAGAACCATGCCAGAAAAGTAGTCCCTTGTGGGCGTGTCTGCGTTGTGCTGTGGGCTTGTGCTGGGGGGGCGTGACAAATGCTGGGGGCGTGTGGTATGTTCCGTCCTTCGGGCTGGACTGTTCCCATGAGGCACAGGGTCAAGGCTGATTTGCATATGGCCATGTCTGAACTGGGGTGGTGTGGAGTGCAAAAAAACGATGGATTTAGGCCCAGATCTCTGTACTGGGGTGAATGTATGACATTGTTCTGCATTCTGTCCATCAACTGTTGTTTTTGCATTTGTCACCCCGAGTGCGATGGGTATGCTCAGACGTGAGTCCCATGTTCTCCACACCAATGGAGTCAAGCTATCATGGCTGAAGATGGTTGATAGCCAAAAATCATTTCTAGAATGCTTGAGATCAGTCCAGGAAAGACTTGGATTGACAGTTAGGCCTGGAATGTTCCCATGAAACACAGGGTCAAGGCTGAGGTGGTGTGCAGTGCATAAAAGTGATGGATTTAGAATCAGATCTCTGTAATGAGGTGAATATATGATATTGTTCTGCATTCTATCCATCAATTGTTGTTCTTACATTCCGCCCTTTCTGCCATGTTTCACATCGACCCAAACACCCTTAAACACTAACTCATCTTTACCCTATAAATATACCCTGTACCCCAAAACTAACACCTATCCCTAAATCCTAAAAATACCCCTGCACCCCAACAACCAAACCTACCCCTGAACCCTAAAATACCCCTGTACCCCAAAACCCAAACCTAGCCCTAAACCCTAAAAATACCCCTGCACCCCAAAACCCAAACCTAGCCCTGAACCATAAAAATAACCCTGTACCCCAAAACCCAAACCTACCCCTGAACCCCAAAATACCCCTGTACCCCAAAACCCAAACGTAGCCCTTGTAGTGTAGTTCCTATTTTCCCAATAGGCCCTGCGCATTGGAATAACATAAACAGTAGTATTGACGTAGAAGTGCAGATCTTCCAGGCCTCCACTGACTATGCTAAACTTAATTGGGTTTGTTACCAACTAGCTCAGAGGTCACTGGAAACTTTCTTGACTGAATAGGAAGTGATCAGCTTCCCTGGTACAGACAAGAAGGGATTCAGTTTTCCAACAACCGTGCAAAATGACAACTTTGCTCCTCAGATCAAGAGTCAATCTCTAGGATCGTGTGAAACAATAGACAGTTATTTTACTCAGTCAGTTGTTGTGCAGATTACTTTCACAATATGTAGAGAATAGAGAGACGGGCGTTTTCAATAAAAGGTATTATTTATTGAACAGTCTTTCTTCTCGTACAAGAGAAATGAATTGCCACATTTGCAATACTTGTTATTAGATAAAGTGCGTACAGTGAAAAGAGTATTGCGAAATAATACTGTAAAAGCATTGATATGGTTTCTTAGCCATACAATGGTTTAAAATGAATAAAACATATATACAGTCATATATACATTAGGCTAACATACTCAACTGGTGCTTCTAACTACGCCTACCCCAGTGTACCTGACCTAAGCCTAATGTTTGTTAGGGGAGTAAGTAAGTAGCTTTAAGTTAAGTTGGTTTTGCCAAGGTTTGCTTCAAGAATTCTCTCTAAGGGTTTAGTCAACACCATACCTCTGGAATAGAATGTTGGAGGTCTGGTATCTCCTCTCGGGAACTCGATATCCCAGTCACCCGCAAGGGTGGGCTGGAAACGCCGGAGCTGGATTTTCTCGGCAGGAGAAAAAGACAGCGTCTTTCTCAGCGCGTCGGTGAGGAAGAGGAGGAGGGGCAGCGTCCGCGGGCAGCTTGTATCTGCTGGGCTCTTGCAGGGGACGGCTGTTCAGCTCCTGTGTTCACCACACCATCATTCGCTCGTTAGCAGCGATAGTAGCAGCGATAATGGTATCATCAGCTTCAGCGATGTAACCGCATCGATGGCATTGAGGCAGCATCAGCATTTGCTTAAGGCAACTTTGGTAATATTTATACCTGAAAGGTGCCTGGTTTGACGTAAGTTTTTGGACATAAGACGTCAATAAAGATGTCACTAGGAAGTGATCTTCTATCAGTGCTCATTAGAGTTCTATTACTAATCAAAACGTAGCAAGCGGGGATTTCCCAGGTTGCTGAGTTTTATCTTGTTGAAGAACTCGGAGTGTTAATCTAGGAATCTTAGATAGTAACTTCTGCTATGTCATTGCACTAATGAGCTGCAAAGGAAGTTGCAGAGAAAAGAATTCTGAAATGTGGCTCTGCTCGTGTGAGGCCAGAGACGACTTTCTGAATATTGCATTTGATCGGTTATTTCAATATAGGGGAACAAGTGGATTTATAGCCGTATAGGGGCATAAGGTCACAGTATCGATCAGGGTCCTAGATTAGAACGCGACACCCTGAACCCTAAAAATACCCCTGTACCCCAAAACCCAAACCTAGCCCTGAACCCTTAAAATACCCCTGTTCCCCAAAACCCCAAACTACCCCAGAACCCTAAAAATACCCCTATACCCCAAAACCCAAACCTAGCCCTGAACCCTAAAAATATGCCTGTACCTAAAAACCCATAACCCAAAACTATATCTGAACCCTTAAAATACCCAAACACCCCAAAACGTATACCTCAGTACCCCAAAACATAAACCCCTATACCCATACTTATCTTATCCAAACATTTAAAAAAACATGCTTTTACCATTCATGCATTTACAACGAATTTCTTTGTAAATGTATGCGTGGTAAAAGCATATAAAATGTAATGCCATGCGTTATAATGGCATTGCAGAGTCATGGCACTTTCATAATGAATGTATGCGGAGTGATGGTCTGCGGAAAGAAAGTTGAGGAATAATGGGTGTTTACCCTCCCCCGGTAAGTACATTGGTGGCACGGCGGCCCACATCTCCAGCAACATACTCATATTTTTCCACCACCGATTTGAAAAATGAACAGGTCTCTCTCATTGATGGCCAGCACGACATACACTTTTAGACACACCTCCTACAACAAGTTCTAGAATTGCGAACTTTAGAGCTGGGGAGCTACGTTCGAATCTCGGCATCAGGTCAACATCCTGTGATTCCAGGCAAATTGCTTTGTCTCCCCGTGCCTACCACAAATTAATGTGTTGTTCTTCTGTAATGTAAATTGTGCTCATGCCATGTTGTCGAGTTCGCGCTATATAATATTGCAAGAAAAAATAATGTAGGGAAACTCAAGTTCACACACTACTGAATGCGCACACTTAAGTGCAAAAAGCAGTGCACTGTGAGAGCGTTTCACAGGCCTGTCACAGATAAGAAATGCTATCAAAACGAAATCCTACAAAACAATATACTACTGGCCGACAGCAATTCATACCCGGACAACGTCTGGACGGGCTGCTAGTACTAATATAATAAAGAGAGAGCCCAAACCTTTGAGGCGGGTAATCTCAGGAACCACAGCACCAATCACAACACCCAATACAGCTTTGGAAAGGGCAGTTGCAGCAGAAGGACATAGGCTATGCAGACGCCCACCATATACATTTAAAAGTTTTTTATTGAACATAGCAATGGTTAATCAGTGGTACAATGCATCTTTACAGTTTTAAATAAAGAAATAAAGAAGAAAGACATCTATATACAAATATATATCAGACATGAGAATTAGGAAAAGGGGAAGAGATTCATCGAGCACAGCAAAAAGGGAATACAGATAATGATTTAATCTAGAAGGGACTGTGCAAAATCCGCAATTTATAAAGTGTCGTTGTAGAAAAGTGCAAAAGCCTACAATAAAGTGCTACTGCATGTGCAAAGAACTATGATACAGCGATAACCAAAAGAAGTGCTAGTGCTTTTAATTGTACTAACCCTTTCTTTATCTTTATTCTTCTTTGCTGCTCATCCCTCCTTCAGTTGATCCAAATCCCCAAAATATTTCCAATTCCTTTCAAATCTCTTAATAGAACCTACTCTGCCCGCATATGCTTTTTCAAAAAGACAGGTTCTGCTCATCTTATTGAACCATTTTATAAGTGATGGAATTTCCCTTGATTTCCAGTTTTGTAGTATTAAAGAGCGGGCAATTGCGCATGATATAAAGATAAATACCTTCTCCGATTTGTTAATATTGCTTCTATCCTTGCTTATTCCAAACAAGGCTACTTCTACCGTTGGCAGAAATGGTTTTCCAATGACCAATTCAATTTGCACGAATATCTCTTTCCAGAATGACTCCAACATCGGGCAGGCGAAAAAAATATGATACCATCCCCCCTGGCCATGTGCTAAACATCTAAAACACTTATTTTCTGTTCCAGGAAACATTTTTTCCAAAGCCTCTGGCGTATAATAGGCTAGCCAACGAGACAGAAAGGCCATCCTCTTATAGTTGGCAGCACGCAAGGATTTGTTTCCCAGTAAACAGAGAGCCTCCCAATCTTTGAAGGAAAAAAAGCACTGGGTCGAGAGACTTACTTTATTCAGATGTTTAACAATGAGTGAAGATTGGCCAGAGCCATGGAGCAATTTATACCACTGCCCTATCCCGCTGCTCTTCCTACCATAAAGGTTATTTAGTAAATTATTGGGGGTATTCAACAAGCCACTTCCTTCCTTTTTAATAAAATGAGTGATCTGAAGATATTCAAAAAAGGACAGTCGCCTTAAAATGTTGGATCTAATTATCACCTCTTGCCAACTAATAACCCTATTTTGGACTAGCAAGTCTCTCAATTCCCGAAACCCACACAATTCCCATTTTTTAATCTTCGAGAAACTTAACGGAAGTCCTATTTTACTACATTCAAACAAACTAAGATATTGGGAACCATCAGAACCATGTTTTTTAAAAAGCAGCAATAAGCGCGTAGTATATTCTTTCAGCGTCTTATACCTCGATTTTTTGGGGAGTTTTGCGGTCTTTAAAAAAATAGGGATTTGAGACCCTGCTTCTTGGACCATCTTCTCCAAAAAGAAATTGTCTCTTGTCTGATACACCCTTAAAAGACCTGCCACTATATCAAAGAATGCAGCTTCGTAGTATGTTTTTAAGTGGGGTAGCGCTAACCCTCCTTGATCTATTGTGAGTTGCACCACCGGGAGTTTAACTCTAGGAGTTTTATTACCCCAAATAAATCCTCTTAACATTGTTTCTAATTCTTTAAAGAAAGACAAATTAATTTTTAACGGTACATTAGTAAACAAAAATATAAGTAGAGGCAGAACTGACATTTTAACCATTGACACCCTACCAATCACTGTCAGGGGTAGCAAGAGCCATTTATCTAACATATGCTTGATTTTATTTTTCATTCTCGTGTAATTTAGTTCTAAAAGCATATCATACTCTGCAGTTACAAAAATACCCAGATATCTTATTGGGTCTCTTTTTGCAGCTTGAGCTTGCAAGAAATTAGGGAGAAATCCTGTATCTGTATTTAAAGCAAGAACTTCAGTTTTTTTAGCATTTATCTTATATCCCCCAATCTTTTCATAAGCTTTAAACTCTTTCAATAAGTTCACAACCACCCCCTTTTCAGGAGCAAGATAAAGAATAATGTCGTTAGCAAAAAGTTTTAGTTTAGACATGCCGAGGATGGGGGGCGTGATAGCTGCATTATCCCTAATCCTTGCCACCAAGGGCTCAATGAAAAAGTAAAAATCAGGGGAGATATAGGGCAGCCTTGCCTAGTGCCCCTGGTTACATTGATCCTGCCGGCCTGTTGTGCATTAATTATTACCTGAGCAGAGGCTCCAGAATATATATTATGTAACATCTTAATTATCTGAACCGGGAATCCAAATTGTCCAAGGGAATAAAATAGGGCGTCCCAATTTACCAAGTCGAATGCCTTTTCGGCATCAACCATTAAAATACAAGCTGGCAGCGAATTGGTGTTCAGATAGTCCAAGGCCTGAATTAGGTATTCCGTATTTGTGGCCATATAACGTCCTGCAATAAACCCAGTCTGGTCATGATGGATTACTTCCTGAGCTGCCAGGACACATCTTTCTGCCCATATTTTCATAAGTATTTTGTAATCGGAGTTCAAAAGGCTAATTGGCCTGTATGAATTTACATCCTCCTTTTTTTAATCTTTTTTTAAAAAGCATATAATTGTCGATTCTTTGAAAGCCCCAGGAACAGAACCTCCTAATTTTATATGGTTAAATAATTTTAATAGAGGTTGTTCTAATTCAGCAAGAAATACTTTGTAGAACTCTATAGGGTACCCATCCTGACCACAAGCCTTTCCCCCAGAGGTCGCCTTGATACTTGTACGAATTTCTAAAACAGTTAATTCCCTATCTATTTGTATCTTCCGGGATTCCGAGATTTTAGGAATCTCTAAATTCGCAAAATATTCGTGAATCTTTTCTCCCTCTACCTGGTAGTTTGTGGAATAGATTCTCTCAAAGTGATCTAGGAAAATCCCAGAGATCTTCTCATTTTCCACCACTTCGATCCCACTCAGAGGATCCTGGATTTTAACTATATGGGAAGATTCCTGTTTTTTTTTTGCAGAGTTGGCTAGTAATTTCCCAACCATCTGACTATCTTCATAAATTCTTTTCTGGAAAGTTTTTGAGTTATTTATTTCTTCGAGAGTAATAAAATCCCTTAAACATGCTTTAGCTTGCTCCAAGTGGTTTGGTTGAGACTGGAGCTGTAATAAATACTGCTCCTCAACAGTAGATTGTAATTTAGCTATTTTTAGTTTCCTTTCCTTCGCCTGAGCGCTTGTGAACGCGATTATCTTACCCCGTGCTGCTGCTTTAAACCCACCCCAAACTGAGAAGGGTTCAGCTGAGTCTTGATTTATTTCGAAATATTCCACAATCCATGATCTAAATCCAGATACCCAGGTTTGGTCCTGAAGCAGAGTGCGATCTAACTGCCATCTTGGGCGCACCCTATCGGTCCTTCCCAAAACAAGATCCAGTTCAATTCTGCCATGGTCGGAAAAAGGATTGCATCCAATTAGATTATTTGAGATCTGCAAAGATCTTGATATCAAGAAAAAATCTATTCTGGATGCAGTCCGGAAACAATGAGAATAGCATGTGAACAGCTCCCTCTCTACATTCTTGGAGCGCCAGGGATCCCGAAGTTGGTATTCATCTACAAAAGTTTCGAGAAAGCCTTTAGTTCTGGGCTTCAACTGTTTTTTATTTTTATTTGAAGTATCCCTTTTCAGATCTTGAATAAAGTTAAAATCCCCTCCACAAATAATTTGTCCTGGGACACCTCTTAACACCTCATGAATTTCTTTCAAAGAAGAAACATCGTCAAGAATTGGGCCGTAGTAGTTCACGAAGTTTAAGGGCTTCCCGTGAAGTTTAACTGTCATCCCAAAGCCACCTTCCTTTGGCGTCCCTTCTGGTCTGAATAAACTCCCAGGGTAGATTCCTTGTGAAATAAATTGCTACCCCTCTCTTGGCAACTCCCGCAGATGAAAAAACAGCTTGACTAAAGTATCTCGGAATAAATAAGTTAGGGTCGTTCGTTTTCAGATGTGTCTCCTGAAAGTATACTACTTGAGGATTTAGTGAGATTACCCACTTTAAGAGAGCCCCATACTTTTGTTTGTTCAACATACCATTAGCATTGATTGACAGTATCTTACATAAATCATGATTCATTTAAACTGAAATATCTTATCCTTGTCAAGTACCAAATACTGAGAAAATAACTATTACACCCATTGCTTATGTATCTTTTTACTGCGTTTCTCACCCCCTGCTCCCCCCCACCCCTGGAATGTGGCAACACTCCGCACCTCCACGCTGACCACATTCCTCCCTCCCTTCCTTTTCAACTGGGTGTCTTCTTCCTACACCCTGGGTGACCCGACTGACTGGACCCACCCTGTTTTTTTTTTTACCCAAGAAATGTGTTTTCCCCTTTTATAAAACGCTAGCTCACCCTTTTGCCTCCTCCTTCCCTACACAGAGCCCACAGGATTCCAAGAGAGGACGAAGAGAGAGAAAAACCATTGAGGTAGGAGGGGAGGGGAAGGGGAAAAGAGAAAAAAGAACGCCAAAGAAAGAAGAAAGAAAGAAGATTCTTCTCGATCCATTTCACTCCCTACCCCCTGATATCTCTTTCAAGAGAGACTGTGCCTCATCTAAATCTGAAAATAAGAAAAACTTCCCCCTGACCAAAACTTTCAGCTTTGATTGCTGAGCAATCGAGGCTTGTGCACCATTTGCTTTGAATAGCTGTAGAAGTTTTACAAATTCTTTCCTTCTTTTTGCAGCTGCCGCTGTCATATCGGAAAAGATCCTGCATTTTGTAGTCTCAGTCACTGCAAATTGGCGTTGCTGATAGGCCTTCGAAAGAATCCTTTCCTTGATCCTGTAGTCTGCAAAGTTCAGAAGAATAGTTCTTGGGAATGGTGAGTTTGCAAACCTCTGAGCTGGAACTCGATGGGCCCTAGTTATGGTCAGGTCTCCTTCAAAATCGGGTAGACCTGACTTCTGGATGAATGAGTTGACCCACTGGACAGTATCAGAGCCTTCTGTTCCTTCCGGAACTCCCACAATTCTCAGATTTGATCTTCGAGAGTGATTTTCAAGCTCCTCGAGCTTGTTCTCCATGATGATTCTCTTCTTTACTGCTTCCTTGGCACCCTCCGAGGCTAGATTCATACGATCCTCGAGGACAGAAATCCTCCCCTCTGCCTCTTGAATCCTGCTCGGGAGCACCATGTATAGCTCTTCAAATGTATCCATCCTAGCATGGAGAGCGACTATCTCAGTTTGCTGATTGTTCTTTATTTCCCGAATTTCATCTAGGATCAGATTTAACATTTCGCGGATATCTAGCTGATATCTTACTTCCGTGGGTATACTAGCAATTTCTGCCGCTTCTGCTCCTGATGTTTCATTCTGTGGGGTCTCCTCTTCCATGGCTGACTCCTCCCTTGCCATGTAGGGGGTTTGGGGGGTTTGGGGTCCAGATATCAAAAGAGCCTCAGAGCTTAGGCCCCCCCCTCCATTAGAGCAGAGTCTCTAGGATCAGCAATGTCAATAGAAACAATAGAAGATTGTGGAGGAGGTGGTGGCACTAGAGATTTTGGGGACACTTTCTTGGCAAAAAGAGGGAAGTGTCTCAGTTCCTTTGCTCCATTAGCTCCATTTGCACCATTATCACTCTTCCTTATTTCCTCCGTTAGCTGCGATGGTGCTGAGATTGAGACTAAGACCTGAGCAGGGGTAGGAGTGGGGTTCTGTTCTTGAGCCCCTGCCTGAGGTTGCACCAGAGAGCCCAGACTTTTACGCCCCTCTACGGTTACTCTCAAGTGATCTTCATCATGGAGGGAGGGAGAGAGAGGGAGAGGGTGGGAGGGATTGAGGGAGGGGGAGGAGAGAGTATGTTCGTCTTCCGAGGACTCCGGCGTAGTATCTTCAGCAGAGTTACCATCTCTAATCTTATCTTTCCCTTTCTCTTCTTCAGCTTTAGCTGCCTTACGTGCGGCTTTTTTGGCTTTAGCTAGTCGTGTCCTTGCCTTTGAGCGGGCGGCCATTTCGACTTTGCTTAGTTTAACCACCTCCTCTCCCTCTCCCTCTTTCATGGGTTTGCCCATTGTGGTCTCTCCTTTACACCTTCCTTACACCCTTTTTACACCCTTTTTTGCCTTCACTGCAGGATTGCAAGGTTATTTCTGTTTCAGGTTGAAAAAAAAAAAAAAAAGTCCTCACCGGGTTTTGGCAGAACCCGGGTGATGCACTCTGGTCCTGATCCAGAGATCCAGTGGTCTAGCCGGTTTGGGAGTAGCCGCTGACCATAACAAGTCCACAAAATCACCCCAGCCACCACCTCAGACAGCTACTCATTTTCAAACAGAAGACAGAAAGATGTACTCGAGTTTAAGCTAATAGCTTAAAAACAATGCTGCTCCAAAGACCACAGTCCGGAAAAAGAAAAAAGCTGCAGCAGCAACTTTATTATTTTTTTTTTTTAACCTTCTCCAAGTCCTCCTCCAAGCCCCCAAAGCGTTTTTGCAGATCAATCACTCTGTCACTCTGTCTGACCTTAACCTGGGAGCTCCGGTTGAGAACGCGTGATGACAGATGGCTGGGGGCTGGATCGGCGCTTTAACACGGTGTTTTCTCTTAACATAGCAGCGTTGCGTTCATCTTTTCACCCATGTCCGCTATTTTATGTGGCAAAATCCCTCTGCCACTGCCTGGATTACGAGCGGATTTTTTCGAGCAGGGGAGCTCAGCTAGCGTCTCGTCTCACTATCACCATTGAGGGGCGGAGTCCAGCCTTCGGGTCACGGGAGACTACGCAGAGGCGTGGTTCTCTGCAGCCTCCATCCCCATTGGGAACCCTTCCCTGTGGAAAAGCCCCCGGCAGACCTCTGTGTTTGAAGTGCAGCTCATATACATTTAAAAGGTAAAAGAACCGTGCCAGCAAAGTAGTCCCTTGTGGGCGTGTCTGCGTTGTGCTTTGGGCGTGTGCTGGGGGCATGACAAACGCTGGGGGCGTGTGGTACGTTCCGCCCTTCATGCCATGTCTCATATCGTGTGCTAATCCCACCCTGCTCCCTTTAAATACCCATGCACCCCATAATCATAACCCACCCTTCCTCCTTAAAATACCCCAACACCCTTAAACACTAACCCATCTTAACCCTATAAATATACCCTGTACCCCAAAACCCAAACCTATCCCTAAACCCTAAAAATACTCCTTTACCCCAAAACCCAAACCTAGCCCTGAACCCTATAAATACCCCTGTACCTCAAAACCCAAACCTACCCCTGAACCCTAAAAATACCCCTGTACCCCAAAACCCAAACCTAGCCCTGAACCCTAAAATTAACCCTGAACCTCAAAACCCAAACCTAGCCCTGAACCCTTACAATACCCCTGTACCCCAACACCCAAACCTACCCCTGAACCCTAAAATACCCCTGTACCCCAAAACCCAAACCTAGCCCTGAACCCTAAAAATACCCCTGTACCCCAAAACCCAAAGCTAGCCCTGAACCCTTAAAATACCCCTGTACCCCAAAACCCAAACCTACCCCTGAACCCTAAAAATACCCCTATACCCCAAAACCCAAACCTAGCCCTAAACCCTAAAACTACCCCTGTACCCCATAACCCAAAACTATATCTGAACCCTTAAAATACCCAAACACCCCAAAACATATACCTCAGTACCCCAAAACATATACTCCTATACCCATACTTCCCTTATCCAAACAAATAAAAAAAACATGCTTTTACCATTCATGCATTTACAACGAATTTCGTTGGAAATGTATGCGTGGTAAAAGCATATAAAATGTAATGCCATGCGTTATAATGGCATTGCGGAGTCATGGTACTTTCGTAATGAAAGTATGCGGAGTGATGGTATGCGGAAAGAAAGTAGCGGGATTATGGGTGTTTACCCTCCCCCAGTAAGTACATTGGTGGCACGGCGGCCCACATCTCCAGCAACATACTTTTCACCACCCATTTGAAAAATGCACAGGTCTGTCTCATTGATGGCCAGCACCGACATACACTTTTAGACACACCTCCCGCCACAAGTTCTAGAATTGTGAACTTTAGAGCTGGGGAGCTACGTTCGAATCTCGGCATGAGCTCAACATCCTGTGATTCCAGGCAAATCGCTTTGTCTCCCCGTGCCTACCACAAATTAATGTGTTCTTCTGTAATGGAAATTGTGCTCATGCCATGTTATCGAGTTCGGGCTATATAATATTGCAAGGAAAAATAAAGTAGGGAAACTCGAGTTTACACACTACTGAACGCGCACTCTTAAGTGCATCAGCAGTGCACTGTGAATCGGAGCGTTTCACAGGCCTGTCACAGATAAGAAATGCTATCAAAACGAAATTCTACAAAACAATATACTACTGGCCGGCAGCAAATCATACCCGGACAACGTCGGGACAGTCTGCTAGTAAAATATAATACCATGCGTTATAATGGCATTGCGGAGTCATGGTACTTTCGTAATGAAAGTATGAGGAGTGATGGTAAGCGGAAAGAAAGTTGCAAAATAATGGGTGTTTACCTTACCCCGGTAAGTACATTGGTGGCACGATGACCCACATCTCCAGCAACATACTTTTCACCACCCATTTGAAAAATCAATCAATCAATCAATCAATCAATCAATCAATCAAGGCATTTATATAGCGCGCTACTCAACCAGAGGGTCTCAAGGCACTTGGGGGGGGGAGGGTCTGCTACTGCTCAAACAGTCAGGTCTTGAGCTGCTTCCTGAAGGAGAGGTGGTCCTGGGTGAGGCGAAGGTGGGTGGGGAGGGAGTTCCGTGTCTTGGCGGCCAGGTAGAAGAAGGACCTTCCTCCTGTGGTGGCTCTTCGGATGCGGGGGACGGCGGCGAGGGCGTGGCTGGTCGATCGAAGCTGGCGGGTCGGAGTGTAGAAGTTGAGTCGGTTGTTGAGGTATCCTGGGCCTTGGTTGTGCAGGGCTTTGTGTGCGTGGGTGAGGAGACGGAACGTGATTCTCTTGTTGATCGGGAGCCAGTGCAGGTCTCTCAGGTGTTCGGAGATGTGGCTGTGTTGGGGGATGTCCAGGATGAGTCTTGCTGAGGCGTTCTGGATCCGCTGAAGTCTCTTCTGGAGTTTGGCAGTGGTTCCGGCGTAGAGGGAGTTGCCGCAGTCCAGTCGGCTGGTGACGAGGGCCTGGGTGACCGTCTTCCTAGTCTCGGTGGGGATCCACCGGTAGATCTTGCGTAGCATGCGCAGGGTGTTGAAGCATGACGAGGAGACGGCGTTGACTTGTCTGGTCATGGAGAGGGAGGAGTCCAGGATGAAGCCCAGGTTTCGTGCGTGGTCCGTTGGTTTGGGTGCGCTGCCCAGGGCAGGGGCCACCAGGAGTCATCCCAGGCGGAGGGCGAAGATCCCAGGATAAGGACTTCCGTCTTGTCTGAGTTCAGTTTCAGGCGGCTGTTCATTATCCATTCGGCTACGTCTTTCATCCCTTCGTGTAGGTTGGCTCTGGCGGTGTCGGGGTCGATGGTGAGGGAGAGGATCAGGTGGGTGTCGTCGGTGTAAGAGATGATGTTGAGGTTGTGCTGGCGTGCGATGGCCGCAAGGGGGCTCATGTAGATATTGAATAGGGTGGGGCTGAGCGATGAACCCTGGGGGACTCCGCAGATGACTTCGGTGGCCTCTGATTTGAACGGGGGGAGGCGTACTCTCTGTGTCCTTCCTGCGAGAAAGGAGGTGATCCATTCTAGTGCCTTCTCTTGGATTCCGACATTGCTGAGGCGCTGTACTAGGGTGCGGTGGCAGACAATGTCGAATGCTGCGGAGAGGTCCAGGAGGATGAGGGCCGCTGTTTCCCCGTTGTCGAGCAGGGCTCGGATGCCGTCAGTGGCGGCAATGAGGGCGGTCTCGGTGCTGTGGTTGGCCCGGAAGCCAGACTGCGAGGGGTCGAGGGATCCATTCGTCTCGAGGAAGGTGGCCAGCTACTTGTTGACGGTCTTCTCGATGACTTTGGCCGGAAACGGGAGAAGCGGCGGTAGTTTTTGAGTTCGGTGGGGTCAGCTGATGGTTTCTTCAGTAGAGCGCTGAGTTCGGCGTGCTTCCAGCTCTCCGGGAAGGTTGCGGTGGCGAAGGAGGTGTTGATAATGTCCCGTAGGTGGGGTGCGATGATGGAGTCGGCCTTGTTGAAGACGTGGTGAGGGCAGGGGTCGGTTGGAGATCCGGAGTGGATGGAGTTCATCGTGCATAGGGTTTCTTCGGTGTTGATCGGGGTCCATGCGCGGAGGGTGGTGGTGGGGGGAGCAGGTGCGGTCGTGGGGAGCGTTGACTGTGTGCTGAAGCTGTTGTGTATCTCTGCGATCTTGTTGTGGAAGTAGGAGGCGAGGGAGTTGCAGAGGTCTTGCCATGGGGTTATGTCGTTGTTTCCGGCGCTGGCGTTGGCGAGCTCTCTGACGATTTTGATCAAAATGCACAGGTCTCTCTCATTGATGGCCAGCACCGACATACACACACCTCCCGCCACAAGTTCTAGAATTGCGAACTTTAGAGCTGGGGAGCTACGTTCGAATCTCGGCATCAGTTCAACATCCTGTGATTTCAAGCAAATCGCTTTGTCTCCCCGTGCCTACCACAAATGAATGTGTTCTTCTGTAATGTAAATTGTGCTCATGCCATGGTGTCGAGTTCGCGCTATATAATATTGCAAGGAAAAATAAAGTAGGGAAACTCGAGTTTGCACACTACTGAAGGCGCACTCTTAAGTGCATCAGCAGTGCACTGTGAATCGGAGCGTTTCACAGGCCTGTCACAGATAAGAAATGCTATCAAAACGAAATCCTACAAAACAATATACTACTGGCCGGCAGCAATTCATACCCGGACAACGTCGGGACGGGCTGCTAGTCTTATATATATATTCCTATGTAATGCATGTTATATTGGACCCGTTTGAGGCAGCAGCCACGGGTACAATGCTATAACCAGTTGTAAGATGCCCCGATTGACTCAGCAGTGAGGGAGCGGGGGTTCTTGAATCTCCAACCCTGGTGGTAATCGTCATACAAACCCCGTCACTGGTCGTATTGACCTTTGTTTGTTGGTCTTGAGAGAAATATAGAAGCAATCATTTGAATACATTTCCATACACAGTGAAGTCCAATGGGTCTCCACAGGAAGCGACCAGGAGAATTGTAATGAATGTAAAAGATTTATTAACAAAATGTAATCAAATTAGTGTTGTTAATTCATTAAGTAGTCGGAATTTAAGCATCATCATTACAGTGTTAAATGGTCTAGAAGCTGATATTTTAGCATAATGAAAAATAAGACAGGAACAATAACAACATAATGCAAAAAGGATATCACAAAAGTGTGTTCCATGAAGGGAAATCCCCTAGTCTAAATAAAGCAATTGCTCAATGGGTTAGACAAATAAGGCAAGGAGTCAGTTTCAGAACCCAAGTAAAGATCACTGATGAGAGAATAAGAATGCTTCGACAAGGAGCTTTTGTAATTGGAGTGGAGATCAGCAGAGGCAAGAAAGCTCTTCTCAGCTTGAAGTCAGCATGCATCTCATCTCGAGTCTAAGGAGTGCATAACATCTCAAAACATTTTTGCTAAATTTGAGTTTGAGCACACCAGAAGGCCTGGGAGTAGGTGAACTCCCGGATTTCCCAGGACAGCACAATGGTCAATGCATTGCAACTTCCTTGAGATGTTACTTCGGACAGACTGTCTAATACAGTCATCTCTTCCCACCAGTCACACTCCCATCCTGGCACATCATCGTTTCGATGACAATCTAACTATCAGTCATCTAATACATAACAATATACTATTCCCTAGCAACCAACAAAGGCATCTGGAAAAACAGCATCTGCAGGCAAAACACACAATGTACAAACCAAGCAGATTGAAATGTGCAGGACATTCAGCTCTAATTGTGTAAAATACAACATTCAAAATGGCAGTAAAAGCATACCTAACTTTGGTTGTACAGTATGTGAGCTTGGATACTGCGTGCAATGGCTAAGTGCGGTCACCTATTCCAATTTATGCATTTATTATGCACACACATTGTATGTGTTAGTTCTGACAATATAAATGTATGCTACTCTGATTTCTCCCTCTGATGGCTATAATAACCCTCACAACACACACAAATGAACCTTCAAGCACACCTCATTACTCTGCTTAGCCCAACACTCTGGGGCATATTATCAACAACTAGCGATATTTATCGCTAAAAAAGCTTAGCAAAATTTTTTCTATCGCCGTGCATCGCCGGATTTTACCGCAGAGATAACGTGCTATTAGCAACGTTTATCTCAAATGCGATGAAATGTCCGGCGATAGCGCCAAAATGCGTGAATATCGCTGGAAATCCAGAGAAATTCTGGCATTATCGCTAATATGATCTTAACCTGAATATCCACCTCCCATTGGTTATACAGGTTGAGAAGTGGTCTGAGTTGGCGTTAGGTTTTGGCGATATTCGCGCTTAGCGCACTTTTTTTTTATCGCTACGCCTGCGTTGATAATAGGCGATAGCGATGTTAGCGACTGCTTTCAGTCGCTAACAGGTTGGGTACGCCCACTTTGCATGTCATTAGCGATAAATATCGCTGACATGCAAAGAGGGCCCCAAACCGCTCGCTATCACCGAAAAGCTGTCGCTAACTGATGTTAGCGACAGCTTGCTAATAGGGCGATGAAGTTATCGCCGCTTTGCGGCCGAAAACAGTCGTAAAAGCGGCGATAATCTCATATCGCCCGCCTTGATAATATGCCCCTTTATGTTTTGAGTTCTGCAACTCCTTTGTCTCTTTGTAAGCCTTATACTTTCTTTCCTTCATTTCTATTTATAGTTTCTTCCTTTCTATGTTTTCTCCTTTCTCCTGCTATCTTTTTTACTTTCAAACATCCAAATCCCATATACAAAACAACTATGAAACAAAACAAATGGCAGTAATCATAATAGGCATTTATACAATCCGTACAAATCCACTACCAATACTTTCAAGCCATGTCCAATGGCAGACATTCCATTACCTGAGGTTTCAAGAACACTTTCTGTTTTTAAATCTTCTAATTGAGGTTTCAATGTAGAAATGTTCTTCGCAAATTCCTCTATTAGCTCTTATTGGGTATGTAAGTACAGCAGTGCTGCACATTCAGCATTGCTGCACTTTCAGCATCTTACAGACTCCTCATTTCTTTGCTAGCAATATATTTAAAGCTAGATTATCTTGCAAAACCATAGACCAAATAGCTACAAATTAAGGGCCTCATTTACAATATTTTTACGCACTGCAGCGTAGCAAGTCTTCCTGCTGCGCTGCCGTGCATCAAAATTAGAGGGCAGGAATGCGCAGTATCTACAAGATTCGGCGCATTCCTGTCCTTCTCCCCTGCGTCAACGCACAAGTAGTAGCCATGCTCCAACGCAGACACCATTGTGTCATATTGCAAGGGTGCCTGTATTGCGGGGATGATTGTTTCTTCCTTTAAAAAAAAACAATAATTGATGGCATCAGGAAAAAATAAGGAGAAATAAAAGCATTTCCCCTCATTTCACCGCTCCTATGCCTTCCCTGGGAGGTGTCATATTCTGACGCATTCCCAGCTTTACAAAACATTGTAAATCTGGGAATGTCTCCGGTTCCATGGATGTTGCCTGGTAAAGAAGTCCCTAACTGTCTCCATTTCTATGCCTCATGTATAAGGGTTCAATCTCTTATTCTGAAAGAATAAGATTATAAATCGAGAAATAATGCTCAAATCTTTCTGTCTATAAGCTAAGCAATATACGACAGGTGATTCCATATTAAAGTGGACTTTGGTGGTAAGTTACATCCTCCGCAGGCGAAGTAGGTAAATGTGCACAGATATAGCAATCTTTGGCATCTATGGTGTGTGTCTATTCTTGCATTAATCTAGCAGGGGTGTAACCGAGACTCCCGCAGCCCACAGCAGAGTGGGTGGCCCACCAGCATGTCTGCTTGTGAATGTGTGTTTACTGCATTTCAAAACTGTGCTTCCCTGTGCGGTATGCTGGCGTTGCCAGATTTCTGCCTGAAGACAAACAAAATCACAACCTGATGGTTTATCTTTCAGTCAGAGCCTGTGTGTGGCAGAAACCCTCATTAGAGAGTGGAAGCCCTTGCCCCCCTCCCGACCCCCTGAGATTATTTCAAAGCAGGACGCAAGAGGCGCACAGAACTGATCAGGAAAGTGCTGACAGTACATTGTTGTGAGAAAGTCATCCTTTTGGCCATGATGACGCCCATTTGTTTTTATTGCTACTGGTTGTAACTGACTCTGATTGTCCTTTGGGCTCTGCTTATCAGGCCCAGGGCCAGTGCTCAAGGTTAACAGTGGTTAGGTATACTTTCAATTATATGCAAATTCAACTTAGGAATTAAAGGTACTTCACATTATTTTTATATATAAGTCAGCTACCAGCAGCTCCTTATCCCCATTAATAAAACAAAAACCTCACATGCTCTTGCCATAACAAACAAATAACTTCACTTTTACATGCAAAAATGTATATAATAACATCTCAAACATGAAAATATAAAACACAGTCAAAGATGTGATGATTTTTATGTCCTCCCTAACCTAGGTAGAGAACCAAGCAGATGCCTTGACACAAAGATCACATCATTCTGAACAATTTGGTGGTGGTCCAATCCTCCTAGGACCACCCCAAGCACAGTTTTGGGCAAAATACAATCCCAAACAAAGGCCCTGCAAAGCATTATGGGAAGATATTCTAGAGAGCAGTGAATAATATAGTATCCAATATCAAAACATTCCTCACTGGGCAGGCTCTCAGGCTCAGCTGAGAGCAAACACTATAATATTCAGTGCACTCTAGAATCCTAATACTGCTTTGCTGGGCCTTTGGTTGGCATTGTATTTTTGCCCATAACTTTGCTTGGGGTGGTCTTAGGAGGATGGGACCACCACAATCATTGAGCATGAGATGCTCTTTGTGCTCAAGGCATCTGCTTGGTGCTCCCACTAGGTTAGGGGGGACCCCAAAATCATCACCTCTCTTATTGACTGATATTTGTCATAGCTCACGTTTGTGATTTAGTCATATGCTTTTTAGCATGTAAAATTAAAATTGTTGAAACAAAGAATTGTGAGCGCAATAGCTTACACCAGAACATTTGCATGAATTCCATGTTATACGTATTAACAAAAAAGAATTCTAGTGTTTCCAATGGAATGTTGAATTAATACCACAGAAATCTCACATACCTTTAATAGACATTCAATTAACTATCTTTACATGCTAAAACGCATATAATCATCTCATAAAAACACAAATACACAGTGAGAGGTGTGAGGATTTTGGGGTCCTGCCTAACCTAGGGGGAGAACCAAGCAGATGCCTTGACACAAAGAGCACATCATGCTGAAGGATTCTTTGATGGTCCAATCCTCCTAAGACCACACCAAGCACAGTTATGGGAAAAAATACAATCTGAACCAAAGGCCCGGCAAAGCATTATGGGATGAAATTCTAGAGTGAAGTGAATATTATAATATCCAAGGATGGGGCCACCACTGAATCGTTCAGCCTGATATGCTCTTCGGGGCAGATTTACAAGCCCCTTGCGACACTTTTACGCCGCTGTTGCGTCACTTTTGTGACGCAGCGGCGGCATAAACCATGCGCCACGTTGTGACTTATTTACAACGTGATGCATCTAGGCAGATGCGTCACGTTGTAAAGCCCTGCGCCACATGAAACCTGCGTCAAGTTTCATGTGGGCGTTCTGTCGCAGGAAAGCCACGTAAAACTGACGCAGTGAAATCTACAAGATTTCACTGAGTCAGTTTTACGAAGCTGCTGCATCAAATCCTTACGCCTGCTTCAAGCAGGCGTAAGGAGTGAGGCACCATGTTAAGTATGGGGGCCCCTGTGCATTGCACAAGTTGCGTCGCGCTTGCGACACGACTCCAGCAATGCGCCGCCCGTGCACCTCAAGATGCGTCACCCATCTGCCCCTCCTTGCACCATGGTGCGCCGCATTGTAAATGCGACGCATCTGTGGTGGCACAAGGGGGGGATTACGTGACGCATCTGTTCTGGCGCATCCCTGCTGATTTGCAGAGATGCGCCATAAGACGTAAATCTGCCCCTTCGTGTTCAAGGCATCTGCTTGCCCTCCCCCTAGGTTAAGGGGGGCCCTAAAATCAGCACTTCTCTCATTTCCTGGGATATTGCAGAGTTCACTTCTGTGAATTGGTTATATGCTTTTTCATCATGTAAAGGTAAAGGTATTTTATCAAAGGGTTGTGGGTGCAGTAGCTAACTCTGCTAAGTGGTGGAATTGTATTTGTCGCCCAGTCACCACTAGGTGCCTGAGGGGTAGGGGGCCATGTAACTATAAGCAGGGACATTATACAAGATGTTGTATATACCCTGGTGAGGGAAAAACTGTCAACGGTAGATAACTAGCTCCAAAAGCTAAAATGGAAATGTTTTATTTAGGTGTAAATATTAAAAGGAACGAGCCGGAAATATCATTTTAGGACTAAAAATAATAGTAATTATAAATTTGACAACTTGCGACTGTTAGATTTCTAGTACCTATTACAAAAAAGAAGTGATAGACCTTTCTTTTCTGTTAGCCAAAATCCAGCCTTCCAGCTGCCCTATCCTGATTGGCCAGTCTCTGCCAGGCTGAGCCAAGCTGTCTTAATGATGCGTGAAGTGGCCTGATTCGAGACAAAGGATTTCCTGAGGAGAACTGAAACTGCAGACGCAGAGGGCAGGAAAAGAGTGGGGTCCCCAAACTGGTATTCAAAGAGAGAATGCCACTTTGGGGCAGCACAGGTTCCCCTCCACACACTGCGCCCCCAGCCCCCCAGCCCCCCAGCCACCCATGAGCCCATGTAATTAGATTAGTGAAGGTTCTGGAAGGGGAGAGCTACAGAATCTTAGCCAAGCCAATGGGTTGACTTTACCACATCTAACTCTTCGGGACTTTCTCATTTTTGATTTTTGGAAGAATAGTGCTTTCTGGGACAGTAATATGCCCCACTTTGGAGCAAGTGGTCATACACTTGGGTAGCACCCTGGCCTGCATCCCATTGGTCAGGGGTGTTCCTGACGCCCAGGAACACAGCATAAATATGGAAGAGTTGCCAAGCAACTTAGATCTGCTGCCTGAAACTATAAAGAGAAGAAGGACTGTCCTACTGGAAACTTGATCTGCACTCCAAAGGCCTGCACTCTTTAGGACTGCACATTCTGGGACTACACCCTATGGACTTTGCCTTGCCTCATTAAGGCAGAAGGATTAGGGAGTGGACTCTCTGCAAGCTACAGGTTAACTGAGCCCGCCTGAATCATCGATACACTAAGAAGTCCCAGTCCTGGAGTGTGTCCAGTGGACTTTTAAGGATCTGTCCAGGTGCATTGTGGGAATTGGTGTCCCAACATCCCAAGGACCATAACAGGGATTCTAGACCCCTGGAATGATTTTGTGGAAACTTTGAACCGTTAAGGAGACCTTCTGGAAGAGGTTCCAGACGTTTGGAGAAAAAGTTCCATAAGTTAAGCCTGCCTGCTTGTTGCCAGCTACCAAGGGTTGAGCAAGGGTATAAATTATTGAAACCGTGATTGAACCTCCTATTGTGTTTGTGTCCTTATTACTAGTGGTAGGTCCCGACTTATCACTACTAATAAACCACTTTCCAACAATTGTTTTTGTTCTTTTTAATATTGTGGCCTTAATTAGATAAAAATAACATATTTTTTGTTATATGTCGGGATCACACTATCGTGCATGTGTCAAGGATTGCCCAATAATTCTATAGTTAAAACTGAGCCCCTAGTAGCTTAAATCAGGTGCATTTTATGTAGTCCAAGCCTTTACTGTGCTCAGTGTCACAGGGTAATTTTCTAACCAGGGAGAACAAATGCAACACATTCTGCAGAGGTGTATTCATTGACATACACACTCTCCATCTCACTCGCCCCTTGTCAAAGGACACATCTTCCACTTTAGCTTATTGAAAGCTACTTTGCATTCATCGACTCATGAGTTTCACACTTTTCTATTTGCCTTCAGTATGTTATTAAAAAGTTACCATTTGCAAAGTCATTTTGGATAAAACCCCTCAACTGTCAACGGTGGTGTAAATAGGAGTCAGCGCCATAATTAAGACCATATAAAACCTGGTCTTACCCTGGCGCATCAAGGAGAAATGCTTTATTTCTCCTTGTTTTTACTGTTTCCATGTGTGCTGCCTTGTGCAGCTCACATAGAGACAGCAAAAAACAAGCGATTGTGTATGTGCAGGAAGGTATCCATTCCTGCACATAAACAATGTAAAGAAATTGCGTTTTGCAACTTCTATGTGTGTTGCATTAAGCTGCACACATAGAAGTTTCAAAACACTATGAATGATTGTTTATTTGCAGGAAGGGAGACCTTCCTGCACATACACAATCATTTCCCCCAACGCAGAGGTGTGCCCATTCTTGTGAATACGGTGCATCCCTGCGTTTTCAGAATGGGAAAGCATGGCATTAGCAATGCTTGCTTAACATCATGCTGCTCCATTCTGTTGTGAATATGCCCATATGTATCCATATGTATCCACTCACGGATCCAGTGAGACAATTGTATACTTACTTACTTACAAATACACAAAGGCACTCATGTATGCAATCGTAGATTTCACTGAAAGACTTATACACTGTGTTATAGAGATATTAAGGGAATTATAGATGCTATTATAGAGTCATTTAGAATTTTAGATAGTAATGTGTTTAGCGAGTTGGTTATATCCATTTTGCAGTTATAAGTTTTGAATGTGGAGGTGGCTATTGAATGTCCGCTTTTATGTTGTCATTTTGCAATGTATATGAGGTGATCGCGAGTACCAAGTCTATGGCAATGCCCGGCGTCACCGCAAAAATGGAAAATTGGTTTCAAAGATTAATTTTATACAAACTACCTAGAAACATATGATTTTAAACAGTGCACTAATAAATCCCTAGGGTCTCATTTATGAGGCCGTACGTCACTTTTACGCCGCTGGTGCGTCACTTTTTGTGATGCACAAGCAGCGTAAAAAATGTGCCTTGTTGCACCATATTTACAAAGTGACGCATCTCGGTAGATGCGTCACTTTGTATACCCCTGCGCTACATTATACCTACGCCAGGTATAATGTATGCACTGGGGGCGTTCTGACGCGAGAAAGGGTCATAGAAGTGATGCAGTGAAATCTATAAGATTTCACTGCGCCACTTCTAGGACACAAATGCGTCAATTTCTTACACCTGCCTCACAGCAGACATAAGACTTGCCCCATGTAAAAGGACACATAGCTGGAGTTGCGTCACTTTTGTGACACACCCCAGCAATGCGTCACTTTTGCGCCATACAGATACGTCAGAAATACTGATGCATCTGTAACTCCTTGCGCCATGATGCGTCATACTGTAAATGTGACGCATCATTGGTGTCGCAAGGAGGGCACAGTGAAAAGTGATGCATCGCTGTTTTCACGCAGCAATGCGTCACTTTTTATAAATGAGGCCCTTAGTGTCTAAAATACTGTAACATGTGTGCATATATGTGTTTCACACTTCATTAAAAAAATGCACGCATTTAGGTTACCGACGTCATCGCGATTCTCGGAGAACTTGTGAACACAAAATTTGGTTTAAAAGATGTTTTTTATACAAATTCCCTATAAAAACATGACTAAACAGTGCAGTAATAAAGCCCTAGTGGCTAAAAAACTGTAAAATGCGTGCATTTATGTGTTTTCTTTTAAAAAGGCGCGATTGTCGGTGTTACCGAAGTGATCGTGACTCGGAAAGAAGGGTTCAAACACAGTTTCTTAAAAACTTCTTAGAGAAATATGTGTACAAACATGTTTTTTTAAGCAGTGATGTAGTTAGTATGGTTTGTATTGTAATACTTAGAATGAATTTTTTAGTTAACATTTTTTAATGTGGTTGTGGTCGTTAAATGTCTCCTTTTGTTATGCAATTTCGCAACATGGTCCAAATCATCGCGATGTCGTCCAGAATTTCAAAAATTCTCCCCAAAAATATTTCACAAGAAAATGAACAAAAGTTTGGGCTCTTGGATGGCTCTGACTAGAACCTTTGTGTTGAGAGTGTGTATAAGACAGCTACAGATAATACAGATGTGGTGGTGGCTGAAATTCACTTAAAAAATCAAAGGTTAAATGGACATTATAGTTAGGAATTAAAATTTAAAAAAAAAAAACCTCGAAAGTCACTGAAAAAACCCAAAGATAATAGGGACGTAATAGTTAGGCTGACATTTCACTAGCTCAAAACCAGAGAAGTTCAGCAGTTATAGTTAGCTGAGCTATCTATTACTCGCGCCCGCGATATACTGCTTATGACCTCACATATTGCATCACTCATTACATGATCAGTGACATCACGGATGACATCTCAAATCATATCAGTGATGACATCAGTGATGACATCATCCAGTGGCTGTTTGTTGTGGATGCATGACTGACTGTATAAGTGAGTGATTAGGTGTCTTAATGAATGTATAGGTGAGTGACTGGTTGTGTAAATGAGTGTATCTGTCTGTCAGTTGATATCTAAGTGGGTGTATGAGTGTGTTAGTGGGTGATTGATTGGTTGTCTGACTACCTCTATGGTTGTCTGGGTGTCTGTGTGTGTGGGTGAAGAGGTGTGTGACTGCCTGTATGGATGAGTGAGTGGGTGAGTCACTGGCTCTATGGGGTACTGTGTGCATATCTGAGAAGCTGTATGGGTGAGTGGGTGTCTGTATGGCTGTGTCGGTGATTGGGTGCATGTGTCAGTATGGGTGAGTAACTGGCTATGACAAAAAGGCAGTATAGGTGAGTGGTGGGGTATATGAGTGAGTGTATGCGTCAGTGAGTGAATATGAGAGTGGCTATATGGATGAGTGTGTGCTTCTGTCACTAACTGTATAAGTGAATGAGTATGTGTTACTATTTGTATGAGTAAGTGAGTGTGTGTATCTGTGTAACTGTTTGGGTGAGTAAGTGGCTGTATGATTGACTGTATAGGTGTGTGAATAGTTCTATGGCCAACTCACTCAGTTTGTTCATGCCTGTATGGGTATATGAGTAGATATGTCAATGGCTGTATTAGTGAGCGAGTGGGTGTATAAGTAGCAGTATGGGTGAGCGAGTGAATGTGTCTGTAGATCTATGAATCAGTGTGTGGGAGTGCAAGTACCGGTAGAGCTCTGTGAATGGGTTTGTGAATGTTGTGTGGAAGTCGAGTGTGTGAATAAAGGATTCTATAGGAGTGCAAGTGAATGCGTCAGAGATGATGTGGATGACGTCATCACTGATGTAATCAGTGATGTCATTTGAAATGTCATCAGTGATGTCACTTACCATGTCATAAGTGAAGTAATATGTGAGGTCATAAGCAGTGCATTGCGGGGGCACGAGTTATAGCTAACTCAGGTAACGGCTGAATTTCTCTGGTTTTGTCTAAGTAAAATCTGACCCTAACTATAACATCCCTGTAGCATTTGGTTCTTTTAGTGAATTTCTAAGGTTTTATAAATTGTAATTGCTAACTATAACGTCCCTGTAACCTTTGTTTTTTTCAGTGAATTTCTATGTTTTTTTTAATGCTAATTACTAACTATATCGTCCTTGTAACCTTTGTTTTTTTAGTGAATATTCAGCGTTTTTTAGCTAGCAGTCACGTTTGCTGAGTGGTGAAGAAAGGGGACTGGGCATCCGACCAGCATTCAGGAATTCAACTGTGCAGGATTTACGAGAGGTACCAGGATAGCTTCTTGTTCGCCAAGGTCCCTCTGGAACCAAATGGATTTTATCCCCCAACTAGTAGTGCGCCGGAAGGCACATTTGCAGAGTGGTGGAGAAAGGGTGTCCTCTGACAACTTCGCAGCAATCCTTCTATGTGGGACTTACTGGAGGAGGTAAAGGGAGGGGTAGTTTGCCCCCAAGGGTGTCCTTGGGGCCAACTACCCCTCCTGGTATCTCTAGCAAGTCCCACACAGTGGATTTGGTGAGAGCGTTTCTGTAGCCTCGCCCTCTTTCTCCTCTACTCTGCAAACGCACCTTCTGGCACACTAATATTTGGGGGATGAAGTACCCTTGGCTCATGAGGGTCATTGGGGCCAACTAGCCCTCCTGTTACCTCCAGTTTGGCCCACACAGCTGGATGGCTGAGAAGTAGTCAGAGGCCATAACCTCTTTCTACACCACGCTGCAAAGACGTTTAAAGGAGGGGGGCTACACGTCCCCCCTCGCCAGGCCTATTTTAGCCCTGGGGATAACATCCTTCAGGGCCAGGCCGTCACTTTTTTTTTTAAATTGGGAGGAAGGCCAGCGTGGCCCACCTCCCCGGCTGATATTGTCTCTGGGACCCCATCCAAGGCATGGTCTCTTGTTGGGGAATGCGGACTGTTGCCATGCGCTGACGCAGGCACCCTTGTACCATGGTGCGAAGATGCCTGCGTCATGGGAAGCCTGTTTTTGTGACGGAAGGGGCAAATTCCTGCAAAAAACTATCAATTGAGGTGATTTCCTCTTCCAATGCATGCTGCAGAATGCAGCACGCATTGAAAAAGGAAAAAAATGAGGAGAAATGAAAACATTTTTCTCGTTGCCCCTCGCTACGCCACCCATAGGGTGGTGTAGCATTCTCACGCATTTCCAGATTTACCATTGCTCGAAAATCTGGAAATGCATCAGTGGACATGGGTGTTGCATGGGAACACGAACAGCAACACCCATGTCACGGTCCTAACACGCAAAGTGATGCGTGAAAAGGGCCGATATTTACAAGCACAGGTAAATCCACACAGGGTGGATTTACCTGTGCTTGTAAATATCACCCAGAAGGTTGTGCCGCCAGTGCATGACGCAATGTGATGCACCGGCGGCACAAGGGGCTTTTAAATGTGCCCTTGTATGTTTGATACTGCGGCCTCATTTATGAGGCCTCCTGGCACTATTGCGCCACCAGAATGTAACTTTTTTGATGTTCTGGTGGTGCAATGTGCCACTATCATATTTATAAGGTGAATTAAAGCCACTTTACGTAGCTTTTCATGGCCTTATAAATATGTGCCCATTTCATGCAGAAAACTGCTTCAAAGGGGCGTGCAATGGGTTTTTTGGGTGCTTTTCCTGCAACATTCATGGCTTTTTGACACTGCCTGATATTTACGAGAAATCGTAAGTCTGAGGCAGTGCCAAAAAATGACGCCTCCCCAGGGGAGGACTAAGGGAGGTACAACAAGGAGAAATATCATTATTGCTCCTAGTTTTTCATCTTTCTATGTGTGCTGCAATCTGTAGCACACATAGAAAGAGGAAGATGCAGCACACATAGAAAGAGGGAAAAGCCACTTGTGATTGTTTGTGTCCAGGAAGGTTTTCCATCCTGCACAAAAATAATCATCCCCGCAACGTAGGCACCCTTGCACCATGGTGCAAAGGTGCATGTGCTGGTGGCAGCCCATTGTGCGCCCGCACAGGGTAAGAGGACAGGAAGGCACAGTATCAAATAGATACTGTGCCTTCCTGTCCTTTTCTTTTGCTGTGTGTCAGGGCAGCAGCCAGGCCGGCTGCGCTGCCCTACGGCAAAAAAACATAAATGAGGCCCTATGTTGTTAATTTCTAACAATTAAATGTGGGCTAAATATCTTTTAATGTAGTAAGGGGGGCAGGATGCTCTCCATCATATATGAGGATCTTGATATTTTGGCAGTTGCCCCTTCATCCTTTATTTTTTCATTTTAGAAGGAGATTTTACAGGTTTTTTCATTTGCTTTGTCTTTGTGTAGCAGACTTAAGCACCTTTTATTTGCTTCACTTAGACAGCTTCTGTGTTGAATGTGGATAAATCCTAGACACATTGTTACAAGTAATGATTAACCTGGTGTACTAAACTCCATCTCATATTTGGTTTTGACCATTTTGCTGATTGACTTTGTCAAAGACGCCACAGGGAGTGCAAGACCCAAGATTCCAAGGGCCTGGAGGCGGACTGGCCATCACCACGCCTGCTGCCCCCTGCCATGGCTCTATAAAGCACACATCGAGGTCCCGCGGTACGGGACCCACCCTTGCTAAGACAGGGCCAAGGGCTTGCCTATCCTGCACCTGTCATCGACTGGCGAGGCTGGACTGGGCCACCCCTCTAACACCTTGGTTCCAAGGCAAACTAGGCTTTTCTCTACCTATTAGTGGGATAACATCTGTCGCACAAGTATGGGTTAGTGTACGACAAACCCTACTGCTAGTACAACAATGGACAACTTTCTTCAACGTGCTGTAAGTGTGATAAACAAAGCAAGTGAGTTGGCTCAGAGGATGTTATCCTTGTCTTCTCCCCTCGACCAAGCCGAACTAACCAATGACAAGGAGCCCCTCCCCAAAACCTGATCAAAAGGACTGTATTGCTATCCACTTTAAGGACAAGTTAGTCACTAAGGGCCTCATTTATGAGGCCCCGTGCGCTGCCCGAACGCCACTTTTTGTGAAGTTCCATGACACAGGAGCCTGTTCCATATTTACAAGGCATAAGCCACTTTTTTTGGTTTAATGCTGCCTCATAATTATTGTTCTTTTTAACACAGTTTTCTGCATTGAAGGAGTCTGTGTTCCTGTTCACCTGAACACTGACCTGTGTTCCTTTTCACCTGAACACTGACCTGGAGCCCTGTTTTATTCTGCCCCGTTTTGGCAACGAGAGGGATCGGGTGAGCCTTGGGCTGCATTGAGCCGCAGGTGAGCCGTAGAGCTGCAGAGGGTGGCAGCGGCGGCGCCAAAGGAAAAGCAAGTGGAGCCCAGCAGTACAGTGTGGGTGGATTAGAGATGTGGAGCAAGGGGGGCAGAGGTAAAGTCAGTTCGGCCCTAACTGGAAAGAGCTGCCCCACGGCCCCAGAGCCCCACAGCACCAGAAGAACTGGGTAGAGACAAAGAGAGGTTGTGCATTGAGGCAGAGGTGGCACCTGAACCAAGCCAGAGTGCAGCAGCAGCAAGGATGCCGAGCTAAGCTAGCAGAGAGGATAGCGAAGGATAGTGAAGCACACGCAAGCACGTACAAGTAACCTGCACACTTGGCACATCATCCATAGTATGGAGCAGACCGAGACTGCGACAGTGGCAGTCGAGGTTGGGAAGCAGCAAACACATATTACACTTTGCAAAGATGCTGTGGCGGTAGAAGAGACTCGAGAGCCACGTGAGGAACAATCTAAGAGAAACCCACAAGATACTCACAGCCCTCAATCCTCAACCCATAACCTATAACCTATAATTAAACTGAAATCAGAATACGAGATTGACAGTTACGGAGGATGAGATCGGGCAAAGTCAGGCGAACGCAGAAACTGTCCCAAAAAACTCAAAAGACCCAGAAAATAATTGATACCAACCCAAGGGGAAACACGCCACAACACAAATCAGATAATGAAAGGAACAGTAACAAACTTGCAGAGTCCACTAATTTCTCCAATCTCAACTTTGTTTAGCAATCAAGAATCTAGAGGTAGAATAGAAAGAAAACAAAAGCCTTCTTCCTTAAAACCCCCGGGCCGCAATTTTCTCAACACCTAGAGACCTGACAAGCCTTCCTGCACTACTAACCCCTCAAAGGGTGGCACCCAATACTGGAACAGAAGCCAACCCAGTGGCTCAGACATCCTCAGGACCAATAGCTCTCATAACAGACCTAACAGCAAAGATCCAAGCCAAGACTTAAGCAAAAGCATGTGGCAGGAAAACAAGGAAAAGGAAGAGAGTAGATAAAAAACGAAACTCCCATGGCAGGGGAGGCCAGAGGGGAACATCAACACCAGATGAACACCATCTTAGAACATCCACACAGGGTTGGGAAAAAATAGCACTATTGGGTGTAACCCCAAGACAACAGACAAGTTTGGGCCTGGCAAAGGAAGAGAGCCGAGCGAAGAAAGAAGGAAGGGGTCGCAAGTACCAGCCTCCCATATTTAAGCGTCAGCCCGAACGCTGCATCATGTCCTACCTTAAAGTCTATAACCTCCATCACACCTGCAAGGCCACATGAGTCTAAACAGGCCCTCAGAACGGAAGCTCAGATTCGCAGGACAAGCTTAGATGAAGCAAACGACCTGGAAGATCTAGAAAATTCATGGTTGAATTAATGAGGAGTCATCACAAGACTCAACCAAGGACAATAACGGCCCAATGCAAAATGAAGGGGAATTACCCGACTTGGGAAAAAAACCTAGAAAGAAAGAAAACAGCGATGACACCTATCCAGAATACCAGTCAAACAACAATCAGCAATCCTGTGTCAAATGCAGAACAACACATGGGCTCAAAGCAAACATCCCAGCAAAAGAAAGCACACAGTGACATAATAACCCACCCGGAGCTTCTTATGTCCGTAATAGATACCCTTTAATCATCTGCAAAGGCACTTAATCTGCTATTGGATAAACTTGACATTTAAATAGAGCTAATGAACATCATAGCACTACACATAGCAGGAATAGACACCAAACTGGATAAACTTAACAAGCTAATAATAGCAGCTCAATCAAAATACAAGCTAGAGCGGAGTCTGTGCACCTGTGGCCCAATCATCGACAAGATTAGCCTCCTTCCAACCCTTCTAGAACTAAAATTAGCCCACAGACAGCAAAATACTTCAAGCACAAAGGTTAAAGGAGCTGAAAGTAAAACACAATCATCCCCCTTTAAACAGGAGGAAAAGAGATAAGATGACAAAGCAAAAAAAAAATACCAGTCGAAATAAGAGTCGCTCCTGTTCTAAAACCATGCATTTTAACTAAACCAACTAAACTAACAGGAACAAAAAAAAAACATGAAAGGAAAGCAAGAAACAAACAACTAGTAGACAACATGGAGCAAGGAACTAAAATGTTTCCAATATTCAGCGTAACTATAGAAACAGACGATACGCTAAATGCCACAAGGTCTTCAGATGACACAGCGGACACAATTGAGGCTATAAAGGAGTGGTCCCCAGCAATGCCAGCAGGGAGGAACAAGAGCCTAATAAATGAAGGGATAACAATGCCAGTAGTATAGCAGAGCCCGGTCAAAGCGGAAAAAAGTACAAATATCGAGGTGTGCACTGAATCCGTAGTACGGAAAAAGCTAACAACAAGTCCACAGAGCAGCATTCAAATAGAGTGACGATGAACTTAGATCAAGAAAAGGCAACACGGAAAATCAACAAAGAAGAGAACCTAACAATGGGACACTTCTCCCGGGGATTTGCAACAAAGGTAAAAGCAGGGACAAGCGTGAAAATTGACATTGCAACTGTTCAAAAACAGCACTAAGCATCTGAAGAGGAAGGAAGGGACAAAAGGATCGACTAATGGGAATGAAGGCTCTAACTTACAACAGGGCAAGGAACCCGGGAACACTGACAGGAGCCTGTCGGGAAGGTCTGGGAACAAAAAGGCGACAATGGTAATAACAAGCAAGGGTCTAATGATTTTGCGGTAACAATCCCATGAGGAAAGGACTGCAGGACCACCACTATCAAGCGTGCTAAAAGCTCATCTCCCAGTCCCGCAATAAGCACTATCCTACAATATGGAAACTTTACATTTGGTGGAAGCAGCCCCCTTGGAAAGTATACATGGGAACTGGCCATGGGCAGCAACCTTTCAAACTAAATTGGGACCCCAAAGAAAGGACCTCGCTGCAAAAGGGAAAGAGAACAACCAGAGCACCAGTCCACCGCTAACCACCACAGTACAAGACGTTGAAAAGAGCAATAAGCTCAAAGTTGACAATCGTAGAATAGAAATATCCACATCGCCGGGAATTGATCAAGAAGTCTGCAATAGCAGCACCACTGAGTGGTCAGAAGAACAACCACAACAAATACTACTAACACCAGAGTATGTGTCCCAGGGATGACATGACATCCTAAACATACTTAAATTGCTTGGAATTATCCCTGGGCTAAAACATTTCCATTCAGCCCATCTACTGTCTGTGGAATTTTGCCAGGAAGGAAAAAAATGATAACCTTAATGAACAAACCATTATAACCTGGCAAACGGCGGAGGTCACCCAATTAATCAAGACCTTTAAACAACAATTCGATACATGGGGCATAAGGCTTTCTAAACCTGCAAAACCAGGTTACCCAGACCCACTAGGGGAAAAACCCACAGAGAAGGGGCACAGCCTGGTGATAAAGGAACAGGCTTACTCAGTCATCCAGAACGCTAGTGGAAATAGCATATTAACAACGAGAGGCAATGCCGAAAATAAGGCAATCATAGAGCCTGTCATTGACCACTGGAGTTGGCTTGTGGGCACGCTGAATAAAGTGAAAGTCAATTGATCAGCACGCAAACAGACAATGAGCAACAGCCAAGGAACCCTCTACCTTATCTTGCGGAATATACCCGGATCGTAGAAATGGCTAGAACGATGGCGGGCCTCTACAAGATTGGGCAACATGCAATATAATCGCCTTGCAGGAGACCTGGGCACTGGAGGAGCTGCCTCTTGTTGGTTTCACACACTTTAGTACACCGACAGAGAAACACAGGAGGCATGGAGCCCAAAAGGCGGGCTAGCAGTTTATGTTTAGACTGCAATCAATATTAAATCGGAGCAAATAGCTCCCTACGGACCAAATGTGCAACTAATAAAACTGTATATACCTGCCAAAGAGGGACCTGTACTATTAGTCAACACCTTTGTACATCCATCGACGAACGAGAAGAAAGCTCACACTGCTTTGCTAACAACCATAATCAATTATATATGAAACATCAATCCCTTCTGGGAAATCATTATAACAGGAGATTTCAATTCAAATTTAATCTACACACCAGAAGAGGACAAGAAATTTGCAGCAGAAAATAAGTCTTGGGATGTACAACCCCAATATCAGCTCAAGTTGGTTTGTCCCGACCTAGTAGGACAACAACTGATGAATAACTTTGAATACCTGGGTTTGAGAATCATAAACTGTAGAACACCAGAAGACTACCCCCGCCAATGCATACGTACCTCAGAGAGAAAACGCAATCAAGGCCTGACTATACAGCAATATCATTACCACTAATGCCCTTTCTCACCCGGTTTGCTATCGAATTCACCACCAAAAGCGGACACTCGTTCCAACATATTCACTTTAGTCTAAAGCCTCCTAAGCACCAAATGAGTGCGACAACGGTCGAAAGCACGTTTTCAATCGATGAAATAAAAAATGGTCTGAATTCCCCTGTCAACCCTAGCACCTCATGTGTACCAGAAAATTATTGGGCCATGCTACTAACTCGAACACTCTAGTAGGTATAGAGAAGGAGCATGTAAACATCGAGGAGCAAGAGGAACAAAGAAAAAATGACAGGACCCATATACAAAACAAAAACAGCTCCCTAACCTGTCCTCAGACCAAAGTGCCAAGTACAGATGAAGCACAAAGGACTGGAGCCGTAATGAGCGCTTGCAGTTTAGGGACTAAACCTAGAAACTCAGGTTACCGACTAGAAGATGTAAAAAGAGTAAACCTGAAGGGTCACGGAAATGGTGCCCCAGGACCAAATGACATCCCCCACATAGTCTTCAAATTGGCCCCAGACTTTTGGAGCGGGAGACTAAAAAATCTATTTGAAGAAGTGGAGAACAAAAGAAAAGCAAATTCCGCCAAGCTGGCAAGGATCAGTATTTACACCGATCTTTAAAGAAGGCGACAGAACGTCCCCGTCCAATGACAGGTTAATTTCGCTTTTGGACGTAGACGACAAGTACTAGGACTTACTGGTATTGGAAGAACTGATTGCCTGGTCTGATAGTCAAAATTCATACCACTCTATCAAAAAGGATTCAGAAAAGGTACCAGGACAATTACAAACATTCTATCACTCACGTTGATTGTCGACAAATACATACAGAGGAAACAACAACTGCATCTCTGCTTTGTAGACTTAAAGGTGGCTTTTGATAGCGTGGACCGCTATCAAAAAACTGCGCGTGTGGAACATCCCAGAAAATACACTCAACGGAATACTGCTTCTTTACTCCAATACAAGGATGAGAGTAAAACTGGGACACGGCTCAAGAATATCTAGGAAGGTCATAACCACCAAAGGGCTGAAACAAGGGTGCGTTCTGGCCCCAAATCTTTTTAATCTCTTTATGGCAGACCTGCCACAAAAGCTGAACCAGATCAACTCCCATCCACTTAATTTGGGTACTCTGTCACTATCCCCCCCTCCATAACAAAACTAGCTGGGGGGACGGGGGGCAGGAGTTTCCGTCATTGCGCCTCTAAGGCATGGAATAGCCTTCTCTTCCTTCTTAAAAACTAAACATAACTTCTTCCTTTTAGGAAGGGATGAAAACTTGGCTATTCACTTAAATAGTTATCCTGCCACAGCAGTCACAGCTTCTTTATTGGATGGTAGCGTACAGCGCCAGGACACCCCAGGGTAAAAGAGCGCTTTAAAACTCCAGTAACATAACATAACATAACAAGTTAGAGATAATCGCAGCAAAAGAGTAAAACAATGCTGATGATCAGTAGACACCGGACGGCTAAACAGCATTTTCAAGTAGAGGGCAAGAAGCTAGAGGCAGTCTCTAATTACAAGTAGTGGTACTATACCTGGCAGATATTGGCAGCCCCAGAACACTGCCTATCCCTGCTGACGAGGATTGATAACCCGAAACACGTGTCCAGGGATGGCGAAGACAGCGAAGATAGCAAGATCGAAAGATGATGCATCGCAAACACTCTACTACAATGACCAGAGTCCTTAGGGGCAACTTACGCCGGTGTGTGAGTAGTGTGCGACCCCACCCCTCTTTGTAACTTAAAGCTCCCTTGAGCAGCGGGCTGACGAGCCTGGGATCCCGCACCTACGCGCCGGAGTGGTACTATACCTGGCAGATATTGGCAGCCATCGGCGACCCCAGAACACTGCCTATCCCTGCTGACGAGGGTTGATAACCCGAAACACGTGTCCAGGGATGGCGAAGACAGCAAAGATAGCAAGATCGAAAGATGATGCATCGCAAACACTCTACTACAATGACCAGAGCCCTTAGGGGCAACTTCCGCCGGTGTGTGAGTAGTGTGCAACCTCACCCCTCTTTCTAATTACAAGTACCTGGGTTTTTACATCGACAGCAGACATAATCATTGGGAACAAAATGCACATATGGTTCAGAGGACAAATGCTCTATCATTTGCGTTCAGGTACTTAGCAAAAAAATTGAAGGGGCCATCATTCAACCCCTTATTAGCAGTAATATCAGCTAAAATGTTACCGACGTAGTCAATCAGCAATACAGCATTACATGGGAAAGATGCCGACCTGCTAAATACATTACAAGTCTCAACATACAAAAGGGTCTTCCAAATCCATCAGTCTGCGTCCCTAGCGCAGGTTAGATTAGAATTTGGGGTAACCAACGAAAAGCTGGGGAGAATGTATGCAGCCATCAAGCAATGGTACAGATTGAAGAAAAACGCATCAGAATCAGAATTGAATAAGGCTCTGTGGGAGGAACTAGAGAAGGATGATAAGTCTCCCACAACCAATACCTAAAAAAAGCTTTATCAGCAACTTACACAGGTGAGCTTTGGAAAACTAGCCTGTCAAAATCATCCTTCAAACAAGCTATAAATAAATCAGTAAAAGTTCACTCTTTGGTAGTAGACAAAAGCATCTTCAGTGAGAGAAAACATGCCTGGGTGGTAATCACCAACTATAAGACACTCACCCCAGCGCCATATCTAAATATCACATTCTCGGCCTATCGAAAGTCACAACTACTTCCAGGCAAACTGGCATCCATTGCGGATCAGCCATCATCGGCCCACAAAGGGCTAAAAGAATGTAGATTATGTGGAAGCAGTAAAGAGGATTTTATTCATCTGGTCTGCACATGCCCTAAATTGTTAAACACACAAATCACTTTATTAAAAAATGCTTTAAACATCAGAAGAATAAGGACGTGCAGATCTGCAATCATAGGTGGCTTGGATCCAACTGACACCTTACTGAACTGTCAACTATTAAAGGTCCTTACCGTACATGAGCAAGCTCTAAAAATTTAACCTCGAGCTACTGCTCGGTAATATTGAACAAGATTGATTGGTCTTGGAGATTGAATACTGTACATTGAAAACACTGGAAAGCATGTCAAGAACATTTGAAAAGTATTTTCTTTAGTACAGTGGATTATGGGCCAACTAACGCTTCTAATCTACCAACTGTTAATCATGTATTTTGTAAACATTTGAATATTATTAAGTGATCAACTAATTGTTTAATGGACATTTTATATATATCTGAGTATTAATAATTGCTAACAAAAGATTTTTAAATCATAAGGAATTTAAAAAAAACGTTTTACTGTCCTTTTCTGTTTTTAGAATTTACATTCCTATGGTTTTAATTAACTAGAACAATAAACTTTTGACTTTGAAAAAAAAATTAGCTTTTATATAGCGCTTACTATGCCATACGAGGTGTCAAAGCACATTTACAGTGATAAGAAGGCAAAGAAGATTTGTGGATAAATTAGTATAGGGAGATATGAAATTAATTTGACTGGTGGACATGTGAGTTTGTTATATGGATGGAAAAAGGATAATGGAGTGATAGAGGAGGGAAGGGTTTGCATTTATATAGCACTTGCTTCCCCTGATGAGGTGTCGAAATGCTTTTCGGCCGGTAGCACGCTACTCAAATAGGATTAGTGTAGCAGTACTATTGATAAATATTACATTTATTTGAGCTGTGGACATGTTAGTCTGTAGTTGGACTGAAAAGGATAGTAGAGGGATAGACGAGGGAAGGGTCTAGAAAGTGTTTATTCTTTTTGAGCTCTTAGCAGTAGGAGGAGGTTTGGGATGAGTAAAGGGGAGGTGGAGGGGGAAGAGTCAGAGGAAAGGGTTTAGAAAGGCTTGTTTGAGATATCTGAATAGTAAAAGAGGTATGAGATGATTCAAGGAGGGGTAGGGGAGGGATGAGTCTTGAAAGGGTTATTTTGTGGATCATAGTAGTGGAGTGGGGTTTCAGATGAGTCAGATTGACTGTAGACATTTGAATTCTACAAATTAACAGGCAGCAAGAATTATGATGACTCTGTATTTATGCAGAAAACACAGCAGTATTTTTCAAATTCCATTTCTCCACAAAGAATGGTCAGCTTATTATACGGGGCATACACATTAGATGAATTGAGCAAAAGAGTGACCTAGAAAAACTGAAGATTGGTGAGGGAGATCTAATGTAGATACGCCTGTTTGATTTTGGGTTTTTTGCATCTCCAACTGATCACACGGTTTACACGTTTCTGCAGCCGAACGATGTAGATAGGCAGTGCTCAGTACACACAGTGCTGTACTGAGGCTGGAGCACACACGCTACAGCGGCATACATCCCACAGCGACTTGGGTGTCCCTAAACTCCAGGGAAACTACAGGATTTTACACGTCAAAAGATGAGGACGAATACATAAACACATCTTTCTGCAACTTAATGTGAGATGCTTAACTTAACGAAAACTCCTTGATCTTAAAGCTGTACATAATTTGATTGTAGTGTTGAAGACCGCAATCCAGTAACTTTTTCCTTTTCGCTTTAAAACCACAGACACGCTTCAGAAATAGTGTGAAACATGAAACCGTTACAGAACTTCAGATGGTGGATTTATAATCAAAGAGTATCGTAAAATAAGTACATTTTCATGGCCTTGTAAATATAGGCCCCTTTCGCGCATTACTCTTCGTGAAATAGGTGATCCATGTGTGTTGCTGTGAATGTTCCCACGCAGCATCTGAAGAACCTGACAAATCCCCAAATTGACAAAGTTTTGTAAAGCTGGAAATACATCAGAAAGCTACACCTCCCCAAGGGAGGAGTAGGAATGGCGCAACGAGGAGAAATACTTTTATTTCTCCTCATTTTTCCCTCTTTCTATGTGTGCTGCATGTATAGAAAGAGGAAAATGGCATCAATGATAGTTTGAAGGTGTCCCTTCCTGCACAAAATCAATCATCCCCGCATTGCAGGCACCCATGCCGTAACTGAAACAAGGTCACAGAGGAACATCTCACTGCCTGCCTCTGCACTACCACACGGCCGACATCCACAGACGCCAAGACCTCAGCAGCCAACCTCCACCGATGGATCTCCAACTGGCCCGACACGCTGGCGGCCCTCAAGAAAACACCCACCAAGCAACACTAAAAGAAAGCCAGTTGTTTCACTGTTGCCCTCCTCAAGTCCAGGCGCACCTGTAGACAGCTCAAAAAGAGATGGAGGAACAACAAAACCCCGGAGCTCATGCAGCCCTAAAAGCTGCCGTCACCACACACCACCTCCTCCTCAAAATTACAAAGAAAGTGGCCCTCCAAGACAGAACCAAAGCCAACGCACACAACAACAAAAACTCTTCGCCATTGTCAAGGAGTTAGCTAAGCCCAACAGCGAGACCACAGAAGTTCCACCATCCCAAGACCTCTACAACAAACTTGGCACCTACTTACACCATAGGATCAAGCATATCTACGACAGCTTCGACACCCAAACCCCCCCCATCCCTCCCACCACCACCACATGCGACAATGACGTCCCCCAACATCCTGCTCAACTGGTCCTCGATCACTACTGATGCCACTCTCAAGACCTTAAAGAGCATTCACTCAAGAGCACCCTTAGACCTCTGCCCACACAACATCTTCCACAGAGCCACCACCTCCATAGCCCTCGTATTACGCTGCACAATGAACTGCTCCATCGAGATCGCCAACTTACCTGATGACTAGAAACACGCAGAGATCAACCCCCTGTTGAAGAAACTGTCCACCAACCTGACAGATCTGGAGAACTTCAGACCCATCTCCCTGATTCCCTTCCCAGCCATGGTCATCCAGAAGGCCATCAACACCCAATTGTCCGAGTTCATCAAAGCCAACCACGACCTGGACTCCTCTCAATATGGCTTCTGAAGCAACCACAGCACTGAGACTGTCCTCCTCGCCGTTACTGATGACATCCACTCCCTTCTCGACCTGGGAGAAACAGCGGCCCTCCTCCTCCTGGACCTATCAGCCGCCTTCGACATCATCTCCTACTGCATCCTAAGCACGAGGACCTATCGGCCGGGATGTACGTCATGACAATGCGGGTTTTTACACCGCGCTGCCATTACGACGCATACATTACAACGCAAGTCATTACAACGACTTGCGCTGTAGGCGCTGGATTTTGGAATAGTATGATTTACTATTCCAACTCCAGCCTACGCAACAGTAGGGAAGGTGTTGGAATAGTAAATCTACTATTCCTTAGTATCTAGCACCATCCAGCGCAAGTCGTTGTAACAACTTGCGTTGTGATGGCAGCGTCGTAATGGCAGCGCGGTGTAAAGCCCGCGTTGTCATGGCTGTCTCCCATCGGCTGCCTTCAACATCGTCTCCCACCGCATCCTAAGTACGAGACGCCAAGATGCCGGCATAAGCGACAAAGCCCTGGACTGGATCTGCTTCTTCCTCACCAGTAGAACAGAGCGTATCAGACAACCAGAGTTCCTCTCAGAACCGACTGAGATTGGCTGCAGAGTCTCCGAGGGCGCTTCCCTGATCCCCACCCTCTTCAACGTCTACATGGCGCTGCTCGCAACCATAGTTAGGAACCACAGATTCAACATTGTCTGCTACACCGACAACACCCAGCTGATTCTCTCCCTCATCAATGAGCCCAATATCGCCAGAAACAGCTTCCACAACGGATTGAAGGCCGTCGCTACCTGGATGAGAAACAGCTGTCTCAAGTTCATCTCGAACAAGAGCGAAGTCCTCATCCTGGGGCCCAACACCTTCTCTTGGGAAGATTCCTGGTGGCCTGCTGCCTTAGGAACCACCCCTACACCCACGGACCACGCACGAAACCTCAGCATCATACTGGACCCACGATGAACCGCCAGACCAACACTGCCTCCTCATCATGCTTCCACACTCTTCGCCTGCTTCGAAAGACCTTCAGATGGATCCCTACTGAGGCTAGAAAGACAGTCGCACTCATCAGCAGCAGACTCGACTACAGCAACTCACTCTACACAGGCATCAGCCTGAAACTGGTAAACAAAGAAGGGGGTTTCCCGTGGGTAGCTTTAGGATATGGTTAGGTAGTAGGGGGGAGAGACCAATTTGAATAGAAAGAAAGGACACCCTGCCTCGGGATATAAAGGCCCCAGCTAGAGGGTCCAACAGATATATGTGAAGGGGTGATTAACCTAGGAGCTGACACTACACATAACAATCACATGGTCAAACCAAATAGACTCTACAGTTCATGTTAGAAATATATATATTTTTATTTTTTTTAGGATGGCAAGGATATAAACATTAAATATAATTTTCGTATCACAAATACATTTAGATCATAAATAAGACATACATAGATATGGGGGCAACAACAAAAGGGAAGATAGTCCTACCCAGTACCGGCCACACTTCAAACACACTGTCTCACTCACTTCAATCTCTTCCCACTCTATCTCATCTTATACCATTCTATGTCAGGACGGAGGCGAGGATTATGCAGTCCTTTCTTCTCTTTATTATAATCAGCACTTCAAAGAAAAACCAATCAAAACATTTTTCTTGAACCACAACTCCCATGAGCACATGGGAAAACAGTGTCCATAGCAACCAGCAACCAATGATGGCTCCGTCCGCCGTATAACTAGCCATGACGTCCTCTTCTATTCCTCTTTCTTCTCTGCTCGTCAGATAAGTCAAACCTTTTATCTTCCTGACGTTTGGTGTCTTGTGTAGATTAATTGTTTTGCTTGTGCAATAGCGCTTGCTTGGCGGTGCGCTTGATTTGTTTTAGCCCCTCGGCAGTTCGACGTGCGTCAGGCGCTGCTTGCGCCGTCTCTGCCGTTTTTCCCTCATCGCGGGCTCTGTGGAGAGCGGCTTCGCTTCCCCTTAGATCCGTTGGGCGCCGCTGTTCGGGTTAAGGCTGCGATTGCGGCGCTTGCCCCTCGGATCGGTGCGCTGAGGCAGGTTTTCACCTGACTCACCAACCCTCGCCTGACACCGGGACGGTGTACCTGCACGCCCTCGTGTGCGTCGCCCTCTAGTGGCGGTTGTCAGTCACCGCACCTGTAGTTGACAGCGGTACTGTCTGGGCACCGGCGAGGGGGCTACCTTCTGTAATTGAGTAAAGGTGTTAGTGCTCTCACCCTCACACGATGCAGACTGCTGATCAGTCGGCTCCCCTCACTCAGGGGACGGAGGAACCTGGCTGTTCCCAACCACTGCCGCCGGCGGTTGGCCGCGCGTTGTCACAGGCGCTGGATTCGGTGCTGGCTCCTTTGCGGGAGAGTGTGGAGGCCCTCACTCAGAGTATGCCCGGGGTGTTCAGTGGCGCAGTGCCTGCGACCCGCGGAACTAAAGGCGCGCAGGGGGGAGGAAAAAAGTCGGCGAAGCGTCACGCGGGGCACTTGGAGGAGTTCGACCGCCTGAGGGAATCCTTCCATAAAAGTGCGCGGACGCTTAAAAATCTACCCTGCCGGGAGGGATTCTTCCCCGGAGATGATGGCGACGAGGTCGCCCCGGATTCAGACCTAGATGATGGTTTCCCCTTGGAGGGAGAGGGTGTAACCGAGGACGAGTCCTCCTCGGACGATGGGGATGAGGGCTCAGGACGCCCTTGGCGTCCTGCGTCGCACTCCTCGGGGTCCCTGGCAGGGGATGACAAAGTCCCGGACATGTTCGACCCGGCGAGGATCTATCATCCACGCTCGTCGGAATGGACCCCGGATCCCAAGGTGGCGGCGTACGTAGCCAGTAAAGTGCGCCAGCCCCTGGACAAAGAGGTTAGGACCCGCATGCGGGGTGAATGCCCTCGACCTAAACTGGAGGGCAGAGTGGCAGCCACTCCTGATATTGACGAGAAACTGTACGCGTTCTTCGCCAAATTTATGAAAGACCCCAGGAAGGGTATCGATCGCTCCTGGCGCAGCTGCCAGGACAAGCTCCTGGACGCCGTGGGCCCCGTCACCCAGATCATCCAGTTGGCCGAGAGGGCCAAGGAGTCGGGGTCTCCGATGTCCACGGAGGTCGTGGCAGGTTGGGCTCAGCGGGCCCTATGCTTCCTGGGAAACGCAAACTGTGCGTTGGCGGCAGAACGGAGGAGGTCCCTCCTCATTAAAATAGATCCAAAGCTAGGGGATCTAGCCACGTCAGAGGCAGGCCCTGTTGCACAAGGCAGGCTTTTTGGTGAGCCGTTTATTAGGGAACTCAACAAGTTCGTAACAACTTTCTCTGCACTCGACAGAGCGCAAACGTCCATAAAAAAGATTTTTCCAGGACGGGTTTTTGCTGGGGCCGGACGAGGACGGGGTCGCTCCTCCGGCCGTCAGCCCCAGCAAGGCCCTAACAACAAGGCCCAGCAGCGCCGAAATAATGGCTGGAACGATGGACGCCAGGGGAACTTCTACCCTAGCAGAGGCGCCGGCCGAGGGCGCGGCAGAGGTTACCACGGTGGTGCAAACGCACCAGGAGGCCCCTCCGGTGAGTGTTACCCTTTTTTCCCCAGTCGTTCTGGGAGGGAGGCTTCGGGAGCATCTCCACAATTGGAGCAAGATCTCCTCGGACCCGTGGGTACTTCAGACAGTCAAGGGGTTCAGGATAGAGTTTTATGGTACTCCCATACAGAGGGTCCGCCCTCGTCCCTTGGTTTTTTCCTCAGAGGACGGACTTCTTGTCGACACAGAAATTGCAGATCTCCTCAAAAAAGGCGCGATTCGCAGAACGCGCCTGCATCCTTCGGGTTTCCTCAGCAATATTTTCCTGGTCCAGAAAAAGGACAAAGGCTTTCGCCCAGTTATCAACCTGCGGGAATTCAACGAGTGGTTGGTCTACCGCCATTTCAAGATGGAGGGCATCCATCTTCTCCGGGACATTCTCCTTCAAGGGGATTGGATGGTCCGTCTGGACCTGAAAGACGCGTACCTCACGGTACCGATCTTTCCCCCTCACAGGCGCTTCCTTCAGTTCATGTGGAACGAGAACGTTTTCGAATTTCAAGCCCTTCCGTTCGGCCTCTCGTCGGCCCCATGGTGCTTTACGAAGCTCCTTCGGCCGGTGGTGGAAACACTACGCGAGAGGGGGGTTCGGATGATCATTTACCTCGACGACATCCTGATCATGGATCAATCGTCGGATCGCCTGCGGTCACACTTGACCATGACTATTGCCCTGCTCCAGGATCTGGGTTTTGTGGTGAATGCCCCGAAATCGGATCTCCTCCCGAAGAGACAAATCTCTTTCCTGGGCTTCCTCATAGATTCCGATGCGGCGAGTCTCAGTCTCCCGCAGCAGAAGGTGAACAAGATCCGCAAGGAACTTTCACAGACCCTGAGGAAGGACAGGATCTCCCTTCGACATCTGGCCCGTGTTGTGGGCCTGCTCTCCTCCTCGATCCAAGCGATCTTTCCGGGCCCACTACACTACAGGGCTCTTCAACGCCTGAAGGCACAACACCTCCGGAAAGGCCTGACTTATTCCGAACTCATCTCCCTCACGGAGGAAACGAGGACGGAACTGCGATGGTGGATAGAACACATGAGTGCGTGGAACGGGAGAGCGATCTTTGGATCCAGCCCGGACCTGATCATAGAATCGGACGCCAGCAGGGAGGGCTGGGGAGCCCGTTGCGGAGAGATCACGATGGGAGGCCGTTGGTCGGAAGACGAACTCCGTCTCCACATCAACTGCCTGGAGCTTCTGGCGGGCTCCTTTGCGATCAAGTCCCTGACGCAGAACAAAGTATCGTGCTGTATTCTACTACGCATGGACAACATGTCAGCGGTTCAGTATATCAATCGCCTGGGTGGACCTCGGTCCAAGGCCTTAGCGAACATGGCGAAGGACTTCTGGCACTATTGCCTGGAGAAACAGATTTCTGTCTCGGCGGAATATCTCCCGGGCACCCAGAACTCGATAGCGGACTGGCACTCCAGAAACTTCCTGGACTTCAGCGATTGGAGGCTGCACACAGCGGTCTTTCAGGCCCTGCAGGGAACGTGGGGTCCGTTCACGCTAGACCTGTTTGCCTCCAGGCTCAACCGTCAACTTCAGAGGTTCGTGAGCTGGAGGCCGGATCCGGAGGCGGTCGCGGTCGATGCCTTTTTACAGGACTGGGCGACGGAACAGGCGTACGCCTTCCCTCCTTTTCTCATGATTCCTCGAGTAGCGGCTCAAGTTCGCCGCCAGCGAGCTTCCCTGGTTCTAGTGACCCCCTTTTGGCGGGCTCAGGCATGGTTTCCCTCACTGCTGGAGCTGTCTTGGGACTGTCCAATTCAACAGCCCTCGTTTCCGTCGCTACTTTCGGGGCCTCTGGGAGAGGGGCACCCGCTAGTACTTCAAGGGACCCTGGTCCTCATGGCATGGAGGATTTCCGGGGTCGGTGGCAGGACGACCGCCTTTCGGCGGGAGCAGCAGAGCTCATCAGCAAGGCCTGGGCCCCTGGTACGATCAAAAGGTACCGATCGGCTTGGCAGCAGTGGCGTCGTTGGTGTCTGGGAAGACACGCCGATCTGGTGGGGGCCGACATTACCCTCGTTCTGAATTTCCTGGCTGAACTGTCAGACTCGGGTTTGGCGTATCGGTCCATTAATTCTTTCCGGTCCGCCATTTCGGCAGGACATGTTCACGTCGATGGACGCCCGGCGGGAGAACACCCTTGGGTTTGCAAACTTATGAAGGGCGCCAGGCTTTCGGTTCCTCCCGAGCCCAGGTACTCCAATCTCTGGGATGTCAATATCATTCTCAGGTTCCTTACCTCTTGGCATGATAATAGCTACCTGTCTAGGAAAGAGCTGTCAGCGAAGCTGGCTATGTTGCTGTGTTGGATTTCGTGTAAACGAGTCTCTGACGTGCGGGCGCTAGACGTCTCGGCACGCGTATTTACTCCGGAAGGGGTAACGTTCACAGTGGCTAGGCGTACAAAGACTAGCATCAGGTCAGTATCGTACCCATCCTTCTCAGATCACCCTAAACTGTGTGTGGTGCGTTGCCTCAAGGCGTATGAAGACATGACCGAGGATTGTCGCCCACCGGGAGAGCGTCAACTCCTCATTGCTCTGAGGAAACCTTTTAAAGCGGTTTCATCCCCGTCTATTGCCCGATGGGTCCGTTGGCTTATGGCCGAGGCGGGCATAGATGTGACCACGTTCGGAGCTCACTGTGTTAGAGGTGCCATGGCTTCTAAAGCCATTCAGGTAGGTGGTAGGTTGGAGGACATTATGGCGGCAGCAGACTGGTCCTCGGAATCTACCTTCAAAAAGTTTTACTTCAAGCCTATCTATGGCGCAGCAGAGCTTGTTGTGGATAAGCTTTGAAACTGCATAATCCTCGCCTCCGTCCTGACATAGAATGCGAAATTTCCTAGCTAACGTAACGGAAAGTTTCAATTCTATTAAGGACTAGGAGGCGAGGATTATCCCACCCGAGCCGGGGCGGCCTCCCCCCCCATGTACCATCGTATTTCAGTAAGTACTACTTTTTGAAGTGTATTGCAACCGTGTTATATTATGCATTGTGAAGATCACTGTTTTTGACCATGTCAGTTAACTGATTTGCTAATTATACTGTTTATGCATGAGTCATGCTTCGTAGTTTTCTACATGCTATGTATTGATGTGCCTCGCTTCTGGTCAGAAGGACTGGATAACGTTTTCCTTATTTACTTTAGGACACGACCAGAAAGAATAAGGTGTGTTACGAAACTGTCTGCCTCACAGAGAAGACGAGGAATAGAAGAGGACGTCATGGCTAGTTATACGGCGGACGGAGCCATCATTGGTTGCTGGTTGCTATGGACACTGTTTTCCCATGTGCTCATGGGAGTTGTGGTTCAAGAAAAATGTTTTGATTGGTTTTTCTTTGAAGTGCTGATTATAATAAAGAGAAGAAAGGACTGCATAATCCTCGCCTCCTAGTCCTTAATAGAATTGAAACTTTCCGTTACGTTAGCTAGGAAATTTCGCATTCACCATTCATTCTACCATTCATTCTTCTGATCCTGGCGAGTACAACACATAGGTGGTTAATGTGTTGTATGGATCGGGATGTTGGTCCAGGTAGATGATTTTAACTACGGGTCCTGATGTAGTTAGGACAATAACCGTATTCCTGGAGACACAAGCCAGAATGGTAGAATGATTGGTGAATGGTATAAGATGAGATTCGCACTCATCAATGACAAACAGCTCCACAAACTACATCCATTTCCCAGGCTGCACTTGATGCCCAAAAGAGTGTTTGTGTTTTTATTTTTTATTTCCGATTTGTTTCTTTTAATACCTATGGTTACTGAGCGCCATCTAATACAGATACTCCAACTATATCCAATTAATAAGAAGAACTATACGGTAACGGCACATCTTCATCACTCCTTGATAAATCGACAATCATTATCACTAGTCTCAATAGAAGTTAATATATCATAAAAGTATTTTAGTTTTACACTCGACCGACTTTAGGCAACAGCAAAATTCCTTAAATGTATTTTCAGTAATTAAGTACAAATCTATCATTGAACTCGTGTTCTGGATCATAAGATCCTCCAAAAATTTGTAATTAGTTTATCTTACATCACTGCTACACGAAGCGCAAGTGAATTCAGAATATACATAACTTTCCTAGTAATACCTAAATTAGCAGGAAACACAGACGACCAAACTAAATATACTGGAGTGTTAGGGCAATGTTCTATTCCTTGAAAAAAATAAAAAGAATCACAAGATGAAAATGTTTTGATGTACATTCTCATTAAATGATAAAATAGTGCTTCCGATTTTAAGAAGGAAGTTGGTATGCAAATTTCTGCAAAGGAGTGTGGGAATCTAGTAATTCCACTGAGGCTTATGGGTATTCGGGGAGGGGGGGGGGCTTTGCGTGAAAGAACCGGTGTTCTAACTATATTTCCCCCCCCCCCCCCCCCCCCATTGCTTTGTACACCCCCTACGTCAGAGGGGAGCCGATTCATGCAGGTTCTGCCTGTGTATTCGTGCTCCCCCATCTGGCTGTGCAGTGCACACTCTACGCGTGTCACTCGCTTTGCGCATGCGTGCTTCGGTTTATTTATGCTTTTTTTATCTCTCGCGGACTTAACCCGAAGATGTCAGGAATATATTCAGGCTAAATCCCCGTGCGTATAATTTAAATATATATTGTGCGCGCAAGAAGCTTTAATCTTGCTTATGAAATAACTGAAGCATTTTCGTAGCGTAATTGAATAGATGAGCTTCAATGAATTTGTATATTTGAACATAACTGTGACGCATAATGTGAACACATTCCAATATGGCGTATCGTAATCCCTTGTTTGTTTTCACCACTAATGAACGCTGAGAACGCTGTTAAAACATGGCGTCTCCCATCAATGTTTGAAACATTGAGGAAGGTGGAGCGCCGAAACGCGTCTGTTGCAAATAACTGAAATAAATATCTAAGAACTACCCCCGGAGTGCGTGGTTTCTTATGTTAACCTGGTGGAAACCTTGAGCAGAATATATATATATGTATATATATATATATATATATATATATATATATATATATATATATATATATATATATATATATATATATATATATATATATATATATATATATATATATATATATATATATATATATATATATATATATATATATATATATATATATATATATATATATATATATATATATATATATATATATATATATATATATATATATATATATATATGACAAGCAAGTCCTTAAGAAACAGCATACCAGGGCAAAAGTCTCCCCCAGCGCTTCTTAACAGGAACGGACCACAATGAAAGGTAGTTCTTTTAAAGTGCTGTTTTATTTTCCATCAACATGACGCGTTTCGACTAGGTCACCCCAGTCTTGATCACAATATATATATATATATATATTTTTTTTTTAGGCACTGGGATGATTACTTTGTTTTGCCAGAATCACAGTATGACGAGCTGTCACAGAGACTCGAACCCTGTTCAAAAGTCAGCAGCTGGGCCGTAATGTCACATCTTCTCCCACGGAGAAACCGTTCTTACACCGTCCTATCTTTATTTATTTATTTATATATTTATTTATGCGTTTTTTACCCAAAGGTGTCAGAGCGCTTCACAATAGGGACAGAACTGATACATGAGAACATTACAAGGGCTGGACGCTGGTGTTTTGTACCAATGCTGTTGCCTTTTCGGCTGCGGATTGGAATTTACGTCCACCATTGAATCTGTTTTTGTTTCTGTTAATTATTTTAAATTGCATTTTGCTGTAATTGCGACTGCTCAAGGCAGGATGGTTACATGTTTTTGTTTAAACCACTTTCAAAATACCCATTAGCGGAACAATATCATGGCCCCGTTTGCATGGTTTTCATCATTCATTTTTGTGAGAGGAGGACAAACATTTTCCGAGTTGATGAGCCATGTCAATCCTCAATACTGGAAAGGTCCCCTGTAGGTATTTGAATTTAAACATAAACACAAAATGCACCTGACAAGGACAACGACAAATAACAGGTCTCCCACTCAAGAACTTGGAGCGTTCCACAAAACCCCTTAGCAAAAGAACATTACCATACATTAACATTCAGCCTGATCAGCCAGACTGTTCATGAATATTATCCTAGGAATCACCTCATTTCTAAACCATTTATTCCTAACCTCACGGCGCAATTTACATTTACTGCAGCGCTCAGGGTGACACATGTCTGTAGAGGTAGTCTCTCTACTATGCCCACATACAATTCACGGAGCATAACGCCACCCAAACCTGCTTTATTCCAGAAATCACCCCAATTCCAAATCATTTATTTCAATTTCACTGCGCAATCCACATTCATGACAGCGCTTAGGGTGACACTCGTGAACTGCCTGTAGAGAAAGTCTCTCTACTATGCCCATATGCTAATCAGTGTACATAATGTCTCCAATTCTGTCCCGCGCCACCGGAGCACGTCAGACGGTGATGACACGAGCAGCAAGCAAGACTTCTCACTGTAGAAGTACGCTTGCTCCGCACGCCCTCCGAGGGAGCCACTGAGCCCTAAATTAAGAGTTATAGGTACAACTGATCCATAACACTAGAGCGCACTTCTTGACGTCCTAAGTGTAATTACATACCTATGCAGGACACTTAATAGTGACTTGCCAATCTGGTCCTGAAGAAAGCCCTCTGACCCGACTTTGGGGCATATTACCAAGATTACGCGATAATTATCGCTTAACACGGTTAGCGGCAATATTATTATCGCCGAGCTCCGCCGATTTTTATCGCAGATAAACCTTGCTATTATCAAGGTTTATCTCAAAAGCGATACAAATCGGCCGAAATGCATGAATATCGCTGAAAAGTCAGCGATATTCATGCATTACCGAGCTAATGCTCTTAGCCATGTTATCCACCTACCATTGGATAACATGGCTAAGAACTGCTCTGGGCAGGCGTTAGCTTTTGGAGATATTCGCGCATAGCACGAATATTTCCAAAATTACGCCCTTGTTGGTAATAGGAGATAGCGATGTTAGCGACTGTTTACAGTCGCTAACATCTTGGCAGGCCCACTTTGCATTTCATTAGCGATAAATATCGCTGACATGCAAAGTGGGTCCCAAGATGAACGCTATCTCCTACTAGCTGTCGCTAACTGGTGTTAGCGACAGCTAGGTAATAGGGCGATTAAATTATCGCCGCTTTAGCTGGAAAAATTCCTGCTAAAGCGGCGATGAGGCCCTTGGTAATATGCCCCTTTGTACCCATAGGGCTGAAACTTGATGACCGCTCGACCACCCATTTCTTGACACAGGTGCTATGGATCAGTAGCCCTTATATTCACGCACCGCAATTCTTTTTAATCTTGACCCATCCCTGACTAAATAAATTTGAACCAGTGGCAAGGAGGCAATTTTAAGTTCACTCCACTCTCACCCTCACCACTCCTGATCACCATCCCTGTTCACTACTGCGAATAACCAGTTGGTCTCCCTCCTGGTGGAGGAAAGCACAGATAAGACCCAATGATGAATTTCACGTAAGAAACAAAAGCGGACAACCAAGATATACAGCTAATACGAGTAATACGTGAATATGGGTTTTTTAGACTGGAAGAACCCCAGATCCTGGTAAAAACAGGAGAAGTGATCCATTCTCCCCTGATCAATTGGTATTTGGATTGCTACAGGATAGAGAAATAGCACACTCCTACCAGACAACTGATTAATACTGCTGCCTGCACGTTTGTCTCGTTAAAACAAAACACCATGCAACTACAAGCAGTAATAAGTGAAACTCAGTCTTAATTCTGAGAAATAGTCCCAGACTCCTAGGTCTGACACTGAGTAAAGCACTCACCCTTAATGTCAGGGCCCTGTAGGACTGTCCCTTTTTGCAGGCAGGTGTTAAACTACTGTCTCAGTCTAAAGATCAGTGACTTTGGCTGTGCTAATGGCACTTGCATATCACAGCACACCCTGCTGTTACCCAGATGGGATTATGCATGCACCTTTTGTTTCTCTTCATTTGTCTACTCTACTTTCCTAAGAGGTAAACACAAGGAAGTAGCCAGGTGAGGTAATGATACCTGTGGCGATTCACAGAAAAATGCATCCAATCCACACCAAGGAAGTAACGTGCACAGAAAATTGGGCCCAGTAGTTATTGAGAATCTGCAAAGCTTGCTGGACCTCAGAACAGCGGTGGCTCTGGTTCCCAAAACAATATGCTAAATGCCAGTGTCTCTCTGAGTTAAATGTTGAGGTCGATTTGCACCCTGCTGTAGTTTTCTGCCCATGGCCAGCACAGAAGTTGACTTCTCACTCACTCAGAGCACCCTAACGCCAACACTACATGCGAGTAAACATGCAGCGCACATTCGGCTTTTCTTTCATTCAATGCAATGCCGGGAGCGGCTCTTTAGCCAATGCGGCGCACCATGGGGCAAAAACAGCACAGATGCGTGACGCATCTGTGCCGTAAAGGTGACGCATTGCTGGAGTTGCGTCGCAAGCGCGACGCAGCTCCAGCAATGCTCCAGCTCCAGCAATGCTCGGGGTGCCCTATTCTTCAAGCAGGCGCAGGGTTTTGACGCAGCATGGGCCCCAAAGTGACTGAGTGAAATCTTGTAGATTTCACTCCGCCACTTTTAGGAGGCGTTACTGCAGGAACGCCCCCCCACCCCCTGCGCCAGAGCGCCTCCTTCTGACCCAGGGCTTTACAACGTGACACATCTCCCAGTTGCGTCACGTTGTAAATGTCCCACACCATGGTGCACAAAAGTGACGCAACGGCGGCGTAAAAGAGGCGCAAGGAGCTTGTAAATTTGCCCCTATGTTTTACTATTTTCTAACTTTGTTTTCAGTATAGCCCTCAATAATTAGAGTGGATACCGAGGGGCATATTTACAATAAGTGCCGCATCCCTGCATATCAGCAGGGATGCACCACTTATTTTGCACTATACCTCCGCCTCCATGGATGCGGTGCACTATGGGGAAAAAGCGGCACAGATGCGTGACGCATCTGTGCCGAAAAGTGACACATTGCTGGAGTTGCATCGCAAGCGCGACACAGCTCCATCAATGGTCTGGGGGGGCCTATCTTGTTAATGCTGCGTCAATCCTTACGCCTGCTTCAAGCAGGCGCAGGGTTTTGACGCAGCATGGGCCCCAAAGTGACTCAGTGAAATCTTGTAGATTTCACTCAGCCACTCTTAGAAGGCGCTCCTGCGCCAGAACGCCCCCGCCCCCACTGCGCAGGAACGCCTCCTTCTGGCGCAGGGCTTTACAACGTGACGCATCTCCTAGATACGTCACGTTGTAAATACCCCGCACCATGGCGCATCTTTTGCGCCGCTGCTGCGTCACAAAAGTGACGCAACGGTGGCATAAAAGTGGCATAAGGGGCTTGTAAATCTGCCCCTAAATGTTCTTGATGTTAGGATTTAAATGTACAGAACTATAAATGGTCACTAGATATTCCTATGGAGTCCGTAGGATTATGTGCTGTACCGGAAGTTATCACTAGATGTCCCTGTGTAGTCATCAATATAAAGTGCAAAAACTCAATGCATTACTAAAATTCGACTAAGTCAGCAGCATTAAACAAAAACTCAGAAAAAAACTATATTTATTTACAGATTGCATCTACTAAGCATATACAGTAAACCCATACGACCAAACCAGTCTACTGAAGTGTTAGGACAAGTTTTATTGAAAGTTATATTCCTTGGGAAAAAAAAAGACTCGCCAGCTGAAAACGTATTGTTGTACATTCTCTTTAGAATAATAAAATAGTGCTTCCGATTTTAAGAAGGAAGCTCGTATGCAAATATCTACAATGTAATGCGGGTATCTAGCTATTCCACTGAGGCTTATGGGTATTCAGGGGCCTTTGCTTACATGTCTTTCTGTGAAAGAGCCGGTGCTCAAGTGCAAGAGTGACTGAGAGGATGTATGCAGGCAGCACTTCAAGTACAAAAACTATGGGGCATATCAGCAAGGCCAGGTGATAATTACCGCTAAGTGCACTTAGTAATAGGATAATTATCACCAGCTAATTCTGGTTTCTATCGCGAAGATAGCGTGCTATCAGCAACGCATATCTCCAATGCGATAGGAATCCAAACGTTAGCTGGAAAACAGTGTGATTATCGTTGGAAATCCAGCGACTGCGACCAGCAAAATCTTGGTAATAGGGCAGGGCATTCTTAGCCTCTTAGCCATGTTATACACCTCCCATTGGATTACATGGCTAAGTCAGATTACAAGCAGGCGTAAGGAAAGTAGCGATAAACATGGTTAGCGCTACTTTTCTTATCGCACTGCCTGTTAGCGTGCAGCTTGATAATTGGAGAAAAGCTGGTTAGCAACATTTCTCCAGTTATTACAGGGAGGAACACCCACTTTGCATCTTATTACAGATGCAAAGTGGGCGTTGATGTTACTGGCGCCAAATCAGCAAACCACGCGAAAACGTGTTTTTGCTGATAAGGCGATGAAATTATCGCCTCTTTTTGCCCGAAAACGGATGCAAAAGCGGCAATAATTTCATAGCGCCGCCTTGCTGATATGCCCCCAGGTTTTACTATTTTCCCACTTTGTGTTCAGTATTGCCCACAATAATCAGAGTGGTTACTAAAGGTTTCTCATCTCAGGAGTACAATGTACAGAACTATGGGCCATATTACCGAGAGGGCCGATAGGCAATTATCGCCGATTTAGCGGCCGTTTTTGGCCGCTAAGCGGCGATAATTCTATTGCCCTATTAGCAAGCTGTCGCTAACTGATGTTAGAGACAGCTTTTAGGCGATAGCGAGCGGTTTGGGGCCCGCTTTGCATGTCAGAGATGTTTATCGCTAATGACATGCAAAGTGGGCGTACCCAATTAGCGACGAAAGCAGTCGCTAACGTCGCTATCGCCTATTAGCAAGGCAGGTGTAGCGTTAGAAATATTCACGCTAACACCTGCCCGGACCAGTTCTTAGCCATGTTATCCAATGGGAGGTGGATAACATGGCTAAGAGCATTTCATCGCTAATGCGTGAATATCGCTGTATTCTCAGCGATATTCACGCATTTCGACGATATCGCTGGATATTTTAGCACAATGGAGAAAAACGTTGCTAATAGCATGTTTTCTCCGCTAACATATCCAGTGATAGGCAGCGATAAAAAACATCGTCGCTAAGCCTATTTAGCGATAAATATCGCTACTTGTTGGTAATATGCCACTATAGGTCCTCACTAGATGACTCTGTGGAGTCGAAAGCACAAGGTGCAGTACCGCAAGCCATCACTAGATGTCCCTATAGAGTCAGCAGCATAAACTGCAGAACTCTAGGTGGTTACCAAATGTTCTGCTAGGGTTAGAAACAGACATTATTGGCTGGCTTAAAATATACTGTTGTTAAACCTTGGTTTACAAAATATCCTTAATAATTTCTTGAGGTTAATTTTATACAGTGTAGAGTAAGGGGCTGATTTACAAGCCCCTTGCACCGCTTTTGCGCACTTTTTTTGTGATGCTACAGAGGTGAAATCAATGTGCCACACTGCCCTCTATGGGGCTTATATATAAGCCCCTTGCGAAGTCAGTGTGTCACTTTTCCCATTTCACTGTGGCGCAAGGGGTTGTAAATAGGCCCCCACGTACAAACTGACACATCTAGGCAGACCTGCGATACATTATACCAGCGTCAGGTATAATGGGACAGGTTTACAAGCCCCTTGGGCCACCGGTGCATCACCTTTTGTGACGCATCAGTGTTTTTTTTTTGGCAAATTTACAAAGTGAAGCGTCACGGAAGACAGACATGCGACGTAATGGAACTTGGCGAGAATCTGCTGAGTCATGTAAGTATTAAAATATGCAAGGTAGGTGTTCCGATGTTAAATCTAATGCATTACTGACGCAGGAATATTTACAAACCTTCCCTGTGGTGACGCATCTTTTGGCTGCGCCACGTATCTTTGAAATTGCACTCACAAGCCTGTGCCTCACAAATCCACACGCAGGAAAGTACACAAGCACCATATAAATAGAAGACAAGACCAGCAGAACAGTGTTGCAATAGATCAGACATCATGGACCTCCTAATTCTGCATCTGGGAGTCAGACCTAAAAGATGACAATCCTCACCAGACCAAATAGCACAACGGCACCCTCCACCATCACCACAAAGGTAGCACAGGGGAAGGGAGCACATCTAACGGCAAAGGACGACCCTCATCGGGCTCCGGGATGAACAAGTCATCAAAATGTAACACCTCAAGAGGGCGTCCATTGTGACCCTGCTGCGTCAGATCTCACCACCGCTACAGCCACCAACTGACAGGGTCTGGAACATTTCACTGCAGACAAAGCTCCTAGCGCTGTTACACATGTTGGCCTCAGGATCTTTCCAAGCACCAGCAGCATGAATGGCAGGTGTCTCCTGGGCCTCTTTCTCCACCTTCCTTCCTTCTGTCTTGGATGCCATTATACAGCTCACAACACAGCACATCCATTTCCCCAACACATAACAGCAGCAGATTTTTTCCCCAACACACAACAGCAGCAGATTTTTCTGTGTTCAGTGTCCAGTTTCTCTGCATCAAGTGCGGCTGCCGTGCTCGCCGAGATTACTGCTGCTGCTGCCGCTCCGGCTCTTGCCGCGGTGTCGTGGAGAGTGCGTTTTCGGCCGATTACCGAGTGCTGACTGGGGGTCAGCCGTGAGAGCTTGGGGTCCGGTGCTGGAAGTTGCCGCTGCTTGACGTTCGGGGAGTCGGTGCCGAGGGAGGTGAGTTGAGCCGAGCCGAGCCGAGCTGCTTTGGCGTAGTGCGGCTGCCGCCCGCCTTGTTCCTGGGACCTGCTTGTGGCTCTCCTCGCTACTCCCCGCTCCTTGCCCCCTCACCCTCCTCTGCGCTGATATCCCGATCCTATTCTCCAGCCCATATCCTCACTTGGCCCCCCATAGTTTGCCGGTTACTTGGGTGGCAAGTGGTGACTCGGTGCAGGGGTCAAGCGGTCAGCTGAGGAGTGAGTGGAGTAGCTGGAGGAGGGGTGTTCGCTTGGAGCCTTGAGCCTGGAGCCGCGACTGGAGAACGAATAGCCAGCACAACAGCCTCGGCAGGCAAACGCCGTTGCCTTGTGTATTCTGGGGGAAAAAGAGCTTCCCGCACACGGAGAGGAACAGAGCCAAGCCGAGAGCTTGTAGGCACCGAGCTTGAGCGGGACTCGTCATCGCCATTGGCAAACGCCCGCTCGTTCGGCTACAACCACCCCCGCCTGCCAGTCCGCTGCCTTTTGCCCGCATCAGCTGCCTTAGCAGTAGGCGACAGTCGTGTAGGGACGAGCTGTCTCATAAGGCCCCAGGACTAACTGCACAGTACTATCCTCACAGGCTCAATAGGTGGAGGGGGTGAGGACCAGTGAGCGGGGAGTTACGGCTGCTGCCGACAGTGGCGGGCAGCACACCGCGGGATCCCCCGGCGGTGGGAAGGAGCACCCATGGCCACCCACCCAGGCAGGCTGCGGACGGGCTGATTGAGTCCAGCAGCAGAGGCACCAGCAGCGGCAGGCCAAGGCAGCAGGCAAATGGACCTACGCAACAAGCTCCCAAGTACTCTTCCACCAGCAAGCAAGTGTACTGTTCTCTGTGTATTTGGAGCATCGGGACAATCACATGAGACTTTCGGCATGAATAACATTTCTACAGTGGAATACCGGAGATTGATCCGAAGCCGAATGACATGTCCAAGTTGAGGAGTATTGCGGCTGGGGGTGAGTCAAGTCAGGAGAGTGCAGCTGCGGGTTCCCGCAAGGTAGTGCTGCCCAAAAGCATTTTCTCCTCCATCTCCGGAACGGCGGGGGGAGCTGCGAGGCGCACCTCTCCCTCTACATAGTGGGTAGAGCGGAGGCGGGAGTCGTGAGGAGCACCTCCCCCCTAACAGAGGGAAGTGCGGTGGTGGGAGCCGCGAGGAGCACCTCCCCCCCCCACAGTGAGCTGCACGGTGGAGGAAGCCGCAAGGAGCACAGAGGTCTCATTGATAAGCTAATTATCTCCACAGAAGAATGACAAAAAAAAGGAGAAAGAAAAAACCACTCAGGACCAAAAAAACGGCCACCCAAAGCCACTACTCCAGTCTAAAGTATCACCCAGAATTTTAAAGAGTGCAAGGATCGCAGTACACGACAAAAAGTCCCTTTTAAAGTCGCCACCGTGAGGCCTCATAACCCAATTCTTATATAAACTTCCGCCCAATACAGAGAGCACTTCAGTCATGTTAGATCAACCAAGAGCCAAGATCAGCAACGGGTTGGATCAGAGTTCAGGGAGCCAGTCCTACCACAAGCTCCCTGCTACACAAGCACAAAGTGCAAACATAGGGAGCACAAGCACTGAAAGACGACGTTCTCAATCCTGCTTGGGCCGGGACGCTCATCTGGAAAGAAACACAGACATACAAGTGACCCAGTAGGTGACAGCACTGCATTAACTCACAGAAACCCAGAGCAAGTAGTGACTGCCCAAATACACTGCCAGGAGCAACCTAATCTTCTCTCTCCCGTGCAGACACCGTCGTGGGTACTTATAGGATCCGGTCTAACAAAAACAGGCGTGTCAGAGCGGCTGCAAAACTCGAGCACACTGGAGCTGACCCCAAATCTCTTTAGAAGCTCTAACGATAACCGGCGCACTCCCTCCCCCACACCAAGCTCTCAAAGTCAGAATCTTTACGAAAGTAGTGCCATTCACGATTGTTAGACCTGGCACCTTGGCGTGAGTCTCCCTTCCACTTTTTGCTGATGTGCCTCCGATGTTTTGCTGGTTTTCCGATACTCAGGGCACTGCGCCACGGCTGATCCGTGCCGCAGTGCAAGTGCTCCCTACTGTAAATTGTACATACGATTGGTATCCATGATTGGTGCATTGGATTTACTGTTAGTCCCTAGTAAAGTGCACGAGAGAGTGCCGGGGCTTGTAGATGCCAATACTGCTGGTGGGCCTGCAGCGCTGGTTGCGCCACCCACCGAAGCAGCAGTAAAGATGTGTCTGGGAACTGCGACCGCAGAACCCGCGTGCGGTCTCGTACTGTCACGCTAGCTGGGCAAGTGTCCCCACTTGCCCGCACCGACCCTTCCCTTGACTACATATTAGTCACCCCTATGGTAGGCCTGCGGGCAGGGTCAAGTCAAGTCAAGTCATAAAATTTATATAGCGCACTACATACCCAGAGGGTTTCAAGGCGCTTAGGAAGGGGAGGAGGATTATTTGTCAAAAATCCACGTTTTAAGCTGTTTTCTGAACGCTAGGTGATTCTGGGTGAGGCGAAGGTAAGCGGGGAGTGAGTTCCATGTTCTGGCAGCCAGGTATGAAAAGGATCTGCCTCCCATGGTGGTCTTGTTGATGCGAGGTACAGTGGCGAGGGCTTGGCTGGAAGAGCGAAGTTGGCGGGAGGGGGTGTAGAAGGACAGTCGATAGTTGAGGCAATCTGGTCCGATGTCGTAGAGTGATTTGTGTGCGTGGGTAAGCAGATGGAAAGTAATCCTCTTATTGACGGGTAGCCAGTGGAGGTCTTTAAGGTGACCAGAGATGTGTTCGTTGCGTGGGATGTCTAATATTAGCCTGGCTGAGGCGCTTTGGATTCGTTGTAGTTTCTTCTGGAGTTTAGCGGTGGTACCTGCGTAGAGGGTTTTTCCGTAGTCCAGTCGGCTCGTGACCAGGGCATGGGTGACTGTTTTCCTTGTTTCGGTGGGGATCCAGCGAAATGTTTTTCTGAGCATGCGAAGAATGTTAAAGCAGGAAGAGGATACGGCGCTGACTTGTCTGTTCATAGAGAGTGAAGAATCCAGGATGACGCCAAGGTTCCGTGCGTGGTCTGTCGGGATGGGTGCATTTCCGAGGGCTTCCGGCCACCAGGAGTCGTCCCATGCAGAGGGAGATTTACCTAAGATGAGGACTTCTGTTTTGTCTGAGTTTAGTTTTAGACGGCTTTGTTTCATCCATTCGGCAACTTCTTTCATTCCTTCGTGTAGGTTAGTTTTGGCGGTGCTGGGGTCATTGGTGAGAGAAAGGATCAGTTGAGTGTCATCCGCGTAAGAGATGATGTTGAGGATGTGTTGGCGGGCGATGGCCGCGAGGGGGCTCATGTATACGTTGAAGAGGGTGGGACTGAGTGAGGATCCTTGTGGTACGCCGCAGATGATTTCAGAGGCCTCGGACTTGAATGGTGGGAGGCGGACTCTCTGGGTTCTTCCGGTGAGGAACGAGGTGATCCATTCCAGTGCCTTTCCTTGGATTCCGATGTTTCTGAGGCGTTGTAAAAGGGTGCTGTGGCAGACTGTGTCGAAGGCTGCAGAGAGGTCGAGGAGGATGAGGGCGACTGTGTCTCCATTGTCCAGTAGAGTTCGAATGTCGTCTGTTGCTGCGATGAGGGCGGTCTCAGTGCTGTGTTTGGCTCGGAAGCCAGATTGTGAGGGGTCGAGTGATTTGTTGGCTTCGAGGAAGGCGGCGAGCTGGTTGTTGACAGCTTTCTCGATGACTTTGGCCGGGAATGGAAGAAGCGAGATGGGGCGGTAGTTTTTGAGTTCGGTGGGGTCTGCTGTTGGTTTTGTCAGAAGGGCGGTGAGTTCAGCGTGTTTCCAGTCTTCTGGGAAGGTAGCGGAGTTGAAGGAGCAGTTGATGACGTCTCGGAGGTGCGGAGCTATGATGGAGTCTGCTTTGTTGAAGATGTGGTGAGGGCATGGGTCTGTGGGGGATCCAGAGTGGATGGAATTCATCAGGCGGATGGTGTCCTCAGTGGAGATTGGGTTCCAGGCGTTAAGGGTGTTAACGAGGGGAAGATGGTCAGCTGATGGTAGGGTGGGTTGGCTTCCGGGTTGGTTGTCAAAGCTGTTGTGGATGTCAGCAATCTTGTTGTGGAAAAAAGAGGCTAGGAAATCGCAGAGGGTTTGAGAGGGGGTGATGTCGTTGGAGTTGGCCGAGGGGTTGGAAAATTCCTTGACGATGTTGAAAAGTTCCTTGCTGTTGTGGGCGTTGTTGTCAAGTCGATCCTTGAATGCTGTTTTCTTGGCTTTTCGGATCAGTTGGTGGTGAGTACGGATGGCGCTTTTGAAGGCGTCCTTGGTGTTGGTGGATGGGTCTTTTTTCCAGGCCTTTTCAAGGGAGCGGCACAGTTTCTTGGAATTCTTGAGGTCATCGTTGAACCATGAGGCCTTCTTGATGCCAAGTTTGTGTTGACGTTTTTTCAGTGGTGCTAAGGTGTCGGCGGTGTTGGATAGCCAGAGGGTGAGGTTGGAGGCGGCTTCGTTGGCGTTAGAAGAGAGGGCTGGGGAGGTTTGAAGGAGCGATGTGGAGATCTTCTCCGTGGTGATTTTGTTCCAGTTTCTTTGTAGAGTTGGTTGGAGGTGGATGATGGGTTTCGGCTTGTTGTAGGTGAAGTGAACGCAGCTGTGGTCAGTCCAGAGGAGATCTGTAGTGTGGCTGAAGGAGACATGGTTGCTGGAGGTGAAGATGGGGTCGAGTGTGTGACCTGCGATGTGGGTGGGGGAAGTGACCAGTTGTTTAAGTCCGAGGTTGGCGAGGTTGTCCAAGAGGGTGGCGGTGTTGCGGTCGTTGATCTTTTCAAGGTGGAAGTTGAGGTCTCCCAGAAGGATGTAGTCTTTGGAGGGGAGCGCGTGTGGGGTGATGAAGTCCGTGATGTCTTCACTGAATTTTGCGCGGGGTCCTGGTGGTCTGTAGAGGAGAGTGCCTCGGAGTGTGGTTTTGGGGTCGATGTGGATCTGGAAGTGAAGGTGTTCGGAGTTAGCGAGGTTGGCGTCAGAGCTGGTTGAGATGCGGATTGATTTCTTATGGACGATAGCGATTCCTCCTCCTGTATGGTCTGTGCGGTCCTTGCGTGTGATCTTATAGTCATCAGGGATAGCGATGGCGATGTCAGGGGCGGAGGAAGCGTTCATCCATGTTTCCGTTAGGAAGGCGACGTCAGGAGAGATGGTGTCTAGTAGGTTCCAAAGGTCAATGGCGTGCCTGTGGACCGAGCGGGTGTTGAGAAGGATGCATTCTAGGTGGTTGGGGTCGGTAATCTGTGATGTGGTCGCAGCGGAGATGTTGTCGGTGCCGCTAAATTTGCAGGAGAGGCAGGAGAACGGTCCATGGGTGCGTCCAGGAGCGGCTTGGACGCAGTTGGGGGCGCGACCGGGGTTAAAGGCTAGGAGGGTGGCGGCATCGTAGGTAACGCGGGGGGCTGGGCAGCGCGAGGGGCAGGGGGACTGGCGCTGGGCGCGGTCCAGGCGCGGACGGGCGTAGACGGGCTTACCTTTGGCGCACCTTCGGCGCGCAAGGAGCGCGATCGCTGCGCGTTATCGCTGCGCGAGAATGCATATGTCATATATGGAGGAGGGGGAGGGGGCGAGGGAGGGTCAGCAGGGAGGCGGGGCGGGCTGTGGGGGCCAGGCTCTGAGGCACCAACAACAACAAGCGTAATATGGCGTCAGCGTAGGGAAAAACGAAACTGGAGGTAGGCTGGGGCTCAGGAAATTGACTAGGCTAGTTGCACAATCGCGCTCCTCGAATCAGGGTTCCAGATCAAAGCGCCGTGACTACAATGCCCCCAGAGCGTTGCAATGCCCAGATCTAGAAGCACCGTGTAAATAGTCCCCCAGGAGCTATTTAAATGTCTCAGTAGCGTCGCAATGGCACTCGCGCTGCAGCGCTATGTAGAGAGCTTAGGCGCTAGAAAAGGCAGAGCACAAATACAAAGCAGCTGATGAGTTAAATGTAGACGATACCTCGCAGGAGCAGGACACAGGGAGCGACCGTTTCTGAACTAGTCAGGGTGCGTTGTAGGTGTAAGGTAGGACAAGCCCTGATGTGCGTGGCATGTCCTAGTAGTGACTTACAACGAAGACCGTATTTCACTACTGAAGGCTACCTGCTCCATTAGGCCAGACTGAGCTGCGAGGATTATTACACCCTATAATCCCCGCAGGCTCAAGGAGCATGGTAGTGAGTCATGTTTAGTATGCCTGAACTCAGGATAATGAGATATTTCTTGTAGTCAAGTTTATTTTAGTATCCTGGGTTTGCAAATGCTACTTTTAGAAAGTTAACATTTGCTTGCTTAACCATTTCAGCCGCCTCTGCTGGTATGTGTATCTGTCTGTCTGGGATGTGTGAGTGACAGGGCTGGAGGGATGACAGGTGGTGAATGCGCAGATTACACCTTAGTGGGAGGTAGGAGTGCCTCTTGACTCGAACTGTCACTGTGCTCGGCCACCACAATGCTGGCTCCACCCTCCTGGGGAGCGGCGGATGACTCTGCCGGCACCTGGCCCAGGAAGGGCGAAGCCCCATCAACAAGGTACTTTGGCCACCCCTGTCCGGACAATGCTGGCTCCACCTCCTGTGGGGCGTCTGATGCGCCTGCCCCTCACACTGAAAGCAGAAGCCGGAGTACACCCGCCGGGGTACTCCAGAACTGAGAGTGGCTAGGCAAAGGCCCCCCTGGCCTGCGAGAACAAAAGAATTGGCCTATAAAAGAAGGAGCCCTGCTCCTTGAAAATTAGATCCGGTTTGGGCCACAGAAGGACTCTGCCCTACGAGAAGGACCGTGAGAGACAAGGAAGGGTGCTGACTCTTGCCTGTGTCTGGTGCCTTGCTGCTGAAGGAGAGGAAGACGAAAAGACTACGAAAAGACTTTTGCTCTACTTGTGCCAAACTCTGCTAAAGAGATCTCCAAGGGCTTGCAACTGAACTTGCCCCCTGACCAGCGTCCCAGGACCAGTGGACGCTACCCCCTTGGAAGAAAGCGACTGCGGGTGCTGACCATCGCCGCAGCACTGACGGAGGAATCTCCTCCAAGGCAACGACATCCACCTGACCACCGTGACCGGGGCCCACAGCAACAGCGGGAGCAAAGTAAGGACCAGCCGCCGCTGGCCCGAACACCGTGACCGCAACTGCACCGGGAGCCCGAGAGCAAAGCAAAGGAGGACCCGTCCGGTCCGAGCTCTCGAGGTGACTGCATAACGAGCAGCCACTCACCTGCAAAGACGGACAGTTGCCCTACGAGAATCCGCAAAGTCGGTAGTCTGCCCGACAGCCCAGCTGTGAGCCCACAGCTGCACCGACATTTGGCTGGGTACGTCCTGCACTTGGGGACCGTACTGCCACTTGTCACCACCGCACAGCCGCCGCCTCCAAGGTCGGAGCGGACGACGAGGAGAGGACCCTGCCGCCACAGAACACCGCTGCCCCGGAGGACCAGTGACCTGCTCGGCTGAAGAGCCGCAACGATCAACGACCCCGGGAAGGCAACGCGACGTGGGACAGATCCCCTGGAAGCCGCCGGCTCCACAAGAACTTTTGAGTAACACCGGCCTACGGGCCTCAAGAGAACTGCCTAAGACCTGTGGTAACCCGAATCAAGTAATCTGCAACCATTTCCATAAAGTATATTGACTGTATTCACAAGCCTGCTTAAAATCTATATAAAGATATATATATTTTACAGAATACAGTCTGGTCTCGTTGTGTGGTGGGTTGGTTGTAAAGGTGTACTGTTGCAAGTGTTTAACCCTATGTGCCCCAAAGATTAGCCTGCGACTGCTTAAGCCACACTACCTAGAGGGTAAGCAGAGGTTGTCTGGAAGGTAACCCTCAGCCCTGACGAGGAAGAGAGAGTCCCTGCTTGTCGCTAGTGCTACACTGCGCCAACTAGAGCCTCCCCCTTCCTACAACGATCTAGGAGCATCCCCATCCAGGGAAACAGTTCAAAACATGGCCAGGTCACTGCTCTGGCAATCGAAGAAAATTGAGTTACAAATCAATCTTTATCCACCATTGCGCAACAACTAGTGGAGCTGAACAACAAGGTGGACTTCTTAGAGAACAAGCTTAGCAAGATCCAGAATAACAGCATCGGCACCTGTTCGTGCGCAGCCCTCATGGACACATGGGCAACACTGCTAGAAATCCTTAAAGGTTTGGTAGACTCATTAAAAATTCAAACAGGAAGCAAGATGGGCCCAAGGAATAAGAGCAGCTCTTCACCTGCTTTAAACCCAGAAAGCCCTCTGGTTATCGCAGCTGGAGGCAACACAGGTAACCCGACAACAAAACCAGAGACACAAGAACCTTTGGTATCTACCAAATCTTTCAGTAGTCCATCCAGCTGTAATTCCAGCATTAGAATCTCTTCCCCAGGGTGGCCAATTGAGGGTAACAACTCCAACCAGAAAATGAAGGAGGAACCTCTTTCAAGGAGGGCTAAGAAAAAATTAAAGAAACAGGAAAATAAAGCCAAGGCATGAAAAAAAGGTGCTCTACTATTACCAACACACACTCAAAATTCACAAATCATTATAGAGAAAAGACGTCTCTTCACGATTTTCACAAAAAATCATGTTTCAAATAACTCAACATGCATAGCACCTGCCGCTTCGGGCACCACAAAAGAGAGGGATAGCCCCACACAGCCAAACCCCCACATGGAGGTCTGTCATTGTCCAACGGGCCCGGTAACAACAGCACAACCACCTCACGTACTAAACATCAAGAAGGCAGAGCAAAGAAAACCAGCGGGTTCAGTTAAGGATCAAGTAACCGATATCAGGGTCAACATACTTAAGGGACACATAGCCCCGGGCCGGCAGAAAATCAGCGATCAAGCAGCGCAGCCATTCCAAAGTCCGGCCCAGCAATCAGAACCATGCCAATGGACTCCTGGCTCTAGTCATAACATAAGTATTCTGGAAGGAGACCAAAATAAACAGCATGAAGCAAATCAAGTTAGCAAAACAAAGCACAAGGTGATTCTCACCCCCAGATATTTAATCAAAGGTCAACACGATATTTTAAACAGGGCACTTTACTCAGACTCTTTAGCATATCCCGCCCCTCACGGAAATACAGTCCAACTACCTAGTCTGGGTTAAGTTTCTGAGCGTAACCAGTGACTCTCATGGTGAATCAACCTCGATAGGGTTGAGTCGCCATGCCCAGGTGGGTCTCACAACAGATGAAATAGCAAAAATGGTTAATTGGGGCATCGATAGTATTCCCCATACCCGAGAAATACCCACATGTATTAGCAGTAACTTCGCCAACAAAGGAGGTTTATTCGGTGTTAAGGGGGACTGCAGGCAATCAACCAGGGAAAAGCTCAGCCATGGAACCAAGACTTTACAACACCTACAAGATAATAAGCTCACTTGAGCAAAGGTCAGTCTACTACACTGAGCCTAAGCACAGCACAACGCAAAGCACGCTGAACGGTCCTGGAGGCTTATTCCCTCGACGGCACTTCTAATAGCAAAAATGCAGCCAGCTACCCGAACATGAATAGAAGAGCGGGAAACAACATTCATCTGTCCATCATATCGTGGAACGTTGCAGGGTTAAAAAGACTGCTTAGCTGCAAAGTAGCATGCACGTATCTCCGTGCAAATGACATTCTGTGCCTACAAAAGACATAGGCTACCGAACCCCTAATTCTCCCAGGCTTTTATGAGATTCACACCACAGCAATAAAAAGCAACATCTTCATGAGAGCAGCAGGCGTGCTCTCAATTTTGATCAATCATGCCCGTAAAATAGAGGTAAAATCACTAGCAACTAATTCCCCCAACCTGCAAGCAGCACTGAATGGTGGATTTAAAAGCAACAAAATGTCAATCCGACTGTTAATTGTTATATAAACCCTGCCACACAGCAAAAAAAGCAAGCACTAAAAACATTGGGCCCGATTCACAAAATGAATTTAAGACTCATTGCTAAACTTACTACTATTTTGGTATTCACAGAATGCACTTACTACTTTTGGCATTCACAGAATGAACTTACTACTTTTGGTAGTTAGGATTTTGTCTTAAGTCTGTCTTAAGTCGGTCTTAAAGCTGTCTTAAGACAAACTTAAGACAAAATCCTAACTTCTGTGAATACCAAAAGTAGTAAGTTCATTCTGTGAATGCCAAAAGTTTTAAGTGCATTCTGTGAATACCAAAATAGTAGTAAGTTTAGGAATGAGTCTTAAGTTCATTCTGTGAATCGGGCCCTCTAACTATAAAAATGGACCGCCTTATAAATAAATATGCCTCACATCTTCTAATCATCGTAGGGGACATGAATACCAGCGACTTGGGATATGGTACAAGGGAACCCCCAAACACAACAGAATCGGTGCCTCTACAACAGTTTCTTTTCGAGCATGACATGGTTTCTGCCCACTCCTCCATGAAAACAGTGGACCCTCTTTGGCTTCCCTTGCCCACCTTCAGGGACAAGTCAACAATCGATTTACATTTTTATCTCCGAAAACTTGCTAACACCTTTTAATGACTTTGATGTGGGAAACAGGGACGAGAGTGATCACAGGCCATTGAGGGTCACCCTTGATCTAAATGAGAAATCCGCAAAACACCTCAGAACATTGGGTACCTCAACAGGTGAAGAGCACCTTGAAGTATTGAATAGAATAAAATGGTCCACAAAATTAAGTCCAGTACTCTTGGAGTGGGTCACACACAAAGAGCAGTGCCAAACAGATAGAAGGTTGGCACCCCCTTTGGAGCTCTGGAAGGAACTACTTGAGGAACTACAAACCGCACTAGGACAGGTCACTGGCAGCCCCAAAGCTCAGGTCTGCCATCCACAAAACCTCTCCTTACAACCAAGCGGAGTCTCTCAAAGGCCTTGAAGGTGAAAAGAAAAGGAGCCACAAATCACCACACATCTATACTACTATTATAAAGAGAGAACTTGCACCTTTTGGCCAGGTAAACTCGGGAACCACAGCACCAATCACAACACCCAATACAGCGTTGGAAAGGGCAGTTGCAGCAGAAGGACATAGGCTATGCAGACGCCCACCAAAATGTAAAAGAACTGTGCCAGCAAAGTAGTCCCTTGTGGGCGTGTCTGCATTGTGCTGTTGGTGTGTGCTGGGGGCGTGACAATTGCTGGGGGCATTCCGTCACGAGTGTTGTTTTTTCTTCCCAGGTTCTATACATTCCTGCTACATTTAAATAGTAATTCAGTGGAGGTCCCATTCTCTTAGAACCACCCCAAGCACAGTTATGGGCAAAAATACAACTAAAAGGCCCTGCAAATCATTATGGGATAAGCTTAGCATAATTTTTAGCATTCATGAAAGGGTTTCAATGTTTTTGAATTTTACTCATCAGGGACATCTTGGGACGACGAGGTGAACTGCACCTTGATGTATAATATTTTAAATGCTATTGCATTTGCATCATCAGGGACATCTAGGGACATGAGGTGAACTGCAGCCTGATGTGTAATATTTTAAATGCTATTGCATTTGCCTCATCAGGGACATCTAGGGACCATGAGGTGAACTGCAGCTTGATGTATAATATTTTAAATGCTATTGCATTTGCCTCTTGGGGACAACTGGGGAGAACGAGGTGAACCGCAGCTCTTTGTAGAATTATTTGGATACTATAATATTCACTTCCCACTGCTAATCTCGTCCCCTATTGGTTTGCAGGGGCTTGATCTCAAAATCATCACCTCTCTCACTGCTTGCTGGAAGCTAATTTCACTTTTGTGAAATGACTATATGCATTTTAGCATGTAGAAATACTTGTTATTTTACCTTGAATATATGAGGTTTCTGTTTTAATAATTGGAAATCTGACGGAACGAAATATTGCGGATTTATTGTACCAAGTTCGCGCCAATTCCGCCCACCCCTACTTTAAATACCCCTGCACCCCATTATCATAACCCACCCTTACTCTATAAAATACCCCAACACCCTTAAACACTAACCCATCTTAACCCTATAAATCAACCCTGTACCCCAAAACCCAAACCTATCCCTAAACCATAAAAATACCCCTGTACCCCAAAACCAAAACCTAGCCCTGAACCCTATAAATACCCCTGTACCTCAAAACCCAAACATACCCCATAACCCTAAAAATACCCCTGTACCCCAAAACCCAAACCTATTCCTGAACCCTAAAATACCCCTGTACCCCAAAACCCAAACCTAGCCCATAACCCTTAAAATACCCCTGTACCCCAAACCTAGCCCAGAACCCTAAAATACCCTTGTATCCCAAAACCCAAACCTAGCCCTGAACCCTAAAAATACCCCTGTACCCCAAAACCCAAACCTAGCCCTGAACCCTTAAAATACCCCTGTACCCCAAAACCCAAACCTACCCCTGAACCCTAAAAATACCCGTATACCCCAATACCCAAACCTACCCCTGAACCCTAAAAATACCCCTATACCCCAAAACCCAAACCTAGCCCTGAACCCTAAAAATACCCCTGTACCCCATAACCCAAAACTATATCTGAACCATTAAAATACCCAAACACCACAAAACATATACCTCAGTACCCCAATACATATACCCCTATACCCATACTTGCCTTATCCAAACATTTTTTAAAGACATGCTTTTACCATTCATGCATTTACAACGAATTTCGTTGTAAATGTATGCACGGTAAAAGCATATAAAATGTAATGCCATGCGTTATAATGGCATTGCGGAGTCAAGGTACTTTCGTAATGAAAGTATGCAGAGTGATGGTATGCGGAAAGAAATTTGCGGAATAATGGGTGTTTACCCTCCCCCGTAGTACATTGGTGGCACGGCGGCCCACATCTCCAGCAACATACTCATATTTTTTCACCACCGATTTGAAAAATGCACAGTTTCTCTCATTGATGGCTAGCACCGACATACACTTTTAGACACACCTCCCACCACAAGTTCTAGAATTGCGAACTTTAGAGATGGGGAGCTATGTTCGAATCTCGGCATCAGCTCAACATCCTGTGATTCCAGGCAAATCGCTTTGTCTCCCCGTGCCTACCACAAATCAATGTGTTCTTCCGTAATATAAATTGTGCTCATGCCATGTTGTCGAGTTCGTGCTATATAATATTGCAAGGAAAATAAAGTAGAGAAACTCGAGTCCACACACCTGAACGCGCAGTCTTAAGTGCATCAGCAGTGCACTGTGAATCGGAGCGTTTCACAGGCCTGTCACAGATAAGAAATGCTATCAAAATGAAATCCTAAGAAACAATATACACCTGGCCGACAGCAATTCATACCCGGACAACGTCGGGACGGGCTGCTAGTTGGAAATAAAAGCGATTCGCAGGGAAAACAGGAAGAAAATATGGGAAATTCGAACAAAGAAAATCGAGGCAGAGTGGCAGAAAATATTTAACCTTCTAAAAGAAAAGGGTCACATCCGACTCTGGAGAAATATTAGACAACTAAGCCACACCGGTCAGAGCAAAGAAAACGGGGTGGCAGCCTCCAAGTGGGTTAAATATGTAAGCTACTGTACACAACAGACCAGAATAAGATGGATACCCAAGAACAACAAATCCCTCCAGCAACCGAGGAAGAGGACAAAATACCAGTTATCACCACGGTAGAGATAACCAACCTGATTAAGAAAATGAGGTCAGACGGTGCACCTGGTCCTAATGGAGTGCCAACGGCAGTGTTCAAAGTGTCACATGGATTCTGGGCGGATCAGCTAACCCCACTCTTTAAGTATGCCTTTGAAACTTCCACCGTTCCATCATCGTGTAAAGGTTCAATACTTTTCTCGATTCATAAAAAAGGGGACCGCACAAAACCCAAAAATGATTGGCTTGTAGCTCTTCTAGATATAGAAGCAAAGGCATACACCAGAGTGTTGCTGAAGGAACTAGAAACTTGGGCAAAGGATCACAACATTCTCCCATTCTTCCAAACTGGATTTAGACCTCAATGCTCCATTATAGATAACATCCTAGCACTGGGTCATCTGTCCCTACGTGCAACTCAGCCCTCTCAACCACCTTTGTTTTACTGCTTCGTAGATTATAGCGCAGCTTTTGACCGAGAGGATCGTGGCAAGTTATGGAGAAAACTAACCAACTGGGGCATGCCTCAAAAGTTGTTAAAGGCTATAACTGCTCCATACGAAGGGACCTGGGTGCGTATTAAAACCAGCCAAACCTCGATAACAACTAAGGTACCAACTAATAACGGCCTCAAACAAGGGTGCGTCCTTGCCCATTTACTTTTTAACATCTACACATCCGACTTGGGACAAGCCCTGGAGGGGGCAAATCTAGTCATTCCAAAGTTGAGGAAAGTGCGGCTCCAAATCCTCCAATATGCAGACGTTCTTGTAATCTTGGACCACACTAGGACAGGTCTACAGAAAGCCTTTGAAGCGCTACACTGATTCAATCAAAAGAATAATCTACTGGTTAATCAGGAGAAGACCAATATACTTATCTTTGGGAAGTACCATCGAAAGAAGACAGCACAATGGCGCCTAGGTGACCTGCAAATTAGATCTTGTAAAAGCTATAACTATTTGGGTCTCAGGCTAAAGGAAAGGGCAAAACCATCAGCTCCTTTGAAATATTTAAGAAGCAAGGGGGCCGGAATCATCTGCAGCCTGAGAAGTCTCAACCAACGACTACACAGTCATTCCACTGAACACATCCTGAAATTCCTAAAAGCAAAAGTAGTGCCCTGAGTCAACTACGGACACTTAACCTTTCCTGGCGCCCTTACTAACTTTTTCATTAGCCACCAAATCTCGGTATACAAGAAAGTATTAGGCATCTCACGACAGGCCAGGAGAGCCAGAGTAAGGCTGGACCTGGGTCTAACTCGCCCAGACATTACCTGTCTTAGGGACACTCAAAAATAATATATTAGTACCCTGCGAGCTCCAGCAACAGCCTTGGAAGCACAAATTAAAACTATTTTTGAAGAAAGTGGATCCCCATGGTATGCGCAATTGACAGTGGCCACAAAATTGTTAGAAATTGAGGTGCAAAACCTGGACAATTCAAACATTCCAGTAGCTGCATGGAAAAGAGCTGTGAACAGACAGGTCAAGAATATATCACACGCAAGAGACCTGGAAAGCTTACGTCACCAACTAAATCTCTCTTCACTGGACGCCTCCTACATAGTGGGAAAACCACAGCCTTATCTCGAGCAAGCACTAACTGTCCCAACCCGAAAAAATATCACTTACATGAGGCTTCTCGCATTGCCCATCGTGGATTTTAACCAAAGCTGGGCCCGTCCGGATAATTTAGCTGCATGTAGACTCTGCAATTACCATCAGGAAACCTGGCTCCATCTGCTGTGCTGTTGTCCAAAGTTAGCTTGTGAGAGGCATCGTTTGGTCACTCCAATCTGCAGAACTCAGGGCCTTATAAGATGCAGCGAAGTCTCGGACTTGTGTTTTTCTTTCAACTCAACTCAAACAGTTGCACAGCTTGGGAAATTCATAGAATTAATTTGAGACGCACTGTCCCTGAAAATAGAGCCTCATAAAGAAAACAGTCGGCTCGGAAGTACGGGAGCCGCAGACATACCTCCCATTTAAAACGAATGCACTTTGCTCTCGAAGTATATACCCAGAATATGATACTGTTTTTAAGGTTTTATGTCTTACTAGGTCGTAGTAACTAGCAGGCAATTTTAAGTTGTTTTTAATATTTATTTTATATTGCGAGTATATTGTAATGATTTTAAGTAATCGAACAATGAAAGACTTTTTCACACTGTTAACAGCAGCAGATGGACATTAAATAAGACTTCTATGCCATCAATGGCTTCCCACATGTACTTGGTGCAATGGACTGCACGCATGTCCAAGTGGTACTGCCTGCAGCAACTTCTCACCTCTACCGCAACAGGAAGCATACACACTCCATCAATGTCCAGGCCATTGTGGACCATCTGGGACTATTCACCAATGTACTGGCCAAATATCCTGGGAGTGTGCATGATTCATATATCTTCAGAAACAGCATTATCAATAACCATTTCGAAAATGAACAATATGGCAATGGGCTACTCGTAGATAAGCAGCAATCATTTAGCACATACCAATACTCTGCAGGAATATTTGGCCAGCTGGCACATTATGTGCCCTTGTGTAAGAATGACGCAATAAGTGGTTGTGCAAAGGCTAACCCACATAGACACTATAATCACATATTCAAAAGGTGCATACACCCATGGCAGCATAACAGAAAGCGTCCTGTTGGTGCCGTGGCACTATGAACCCCAAGGTAAGTCCACAGGACGCATTGTGAATGCAGATGTGGGCAAAGATGCATGTAACTCACCTCATGAAATGATGAATGCACATGTGCCCACAAGGCAATGGTGCTTTCTCAAGGCGAATTATTCACCATTGCATGGAGTGTATGAACACATGCAAATGATGAACTACCCTTGGCCCAATGCCTGCTCAGTACCACAGGCCCAAGAGCTGAGTACCAGAAGTTCAGATCATGTGCAAAAGCATTTCAGCACCTCAGAGATGTGGCACTGTCAGAGTGCATGCAAAGATGACACATAATGATGCTTGAAAGGGTGTCCCTTTGTGGTAAATAAAATTACTCTGACATAATTTATATACATTAATAAAGAATAAGGATAGCTCATAAAATGAGAGGCAGAGTTCGTGGTGTCCGAGTAACAAAAGGGCTTTATTCAATGGCTTGAGCCAGGGGGAGAATCGGGTTCCATCACCACTAAGGTTCAGGAAGGGATGTCACATCTTTATTAACATCACACATTATATATAGTAAAACCACACAATTGTAATGAATACAGTAGGCGGAACACTCCAGGCAGAGCAGTGTGAAGAGAGAGATAAGAACACATGGGCGTAAAAGGAGGCGTGTAAGGGGCGTACACGTAGGTGTGCACTTGATGAGTCATAGATGTGTCATAGGTGGGTGGATGCATAGAGGAAGACTGCAGGATCAGCAGAAACCTTTAACCTACATGTGCGCGCAACTGGTCATGACGTGAAATTGACGTGTAACTGGGGAGAGCTGGGGGCTGTGACTTTAGCACGAGTAGAGGAGTCTGAAGTCTGGGATGTCAGAACGACCTGCACCTTTGGCACATCTGATATCTTGTGTTTGGAGGATGTATTGTCTGAAGTAAAGGTTTCTCGAGTAAAGGCTGTTCATCACTGAATGTTAGTATGCACATATATTTCTTCGAGCATTGCGCGGGGGCCATGGGCCTACTATGGCAACGGGTTCAGTAAATCACTTGCATGGAGACAGGAAGGCTAGGCCCTATGCTCTGCAGGCGAAAAATGTTTACTTATTTCACTAGACTGGAATGTGTTTTTGCAGAGGCTGAGCAGATAACTGTAGGCAAAATACCGTCTTGGCAGGCAGGCCAGGATGGGCACCTCTCGGCTGGGCAGGGAGTAAGGGAGAGGTCAGGGATGCATACCTAAACTGCAGCTTTCAGAGACAGAAGAGGCTCGGAGCCTGAATTCAGGGCCTGGCTCGGCTGGGCCACAAAAACGTGTGCTTCTCGATATTTAAACGTGTACCATGTAAATGCATTGGCAACGTAGGCCTCAGTACAGAATTAACGTTTCATTCATGGAGGGCCTAATAGCTGGCATGCTAACATTAGACGGAAATGCAGGAGCATTATTATGACAGGCACGGGAAGGGAATTATATGATAACATGGACATACATGGAGCATGGGTACGTGGATAGGGTGCGAGGGGGGGACACACTGACCACATAAAATTTCTGTTTCCTCACCTTAGCTAACACAGACATCACATTGCATACATGTGCACCTAGTCACAGCACCTGTCTATAATGGAACATGAAACCTCTATCAAAATTGTATTTAGTCACGCGGGCATCCAAGATGGTCGCGTGAGCAGAGAGCTCCCGAGACCCGCGCCGCCCTTCTTTATCTATCCTGCAATTATCCTGATCACTTCGACGGGCTTTTGAAGTGCTACTCTCACGGATGCTGATGATCCTTTTTTGGTCGAAATCGGACCTCGGGGACCATTTTTCTGTCGTCTTCAACTTTTTGGCCTGCCCACGGACGCAACCGGGGTCTCGGCTGCCCACTATGGCCGAGCTGTAATGCAACAACAACGGCTGCCTGGCGTCTGGCCCACCGGTGGTGTACCACTTTCACTTTCGGTTTCCGGCCTCATTGTCTCTGTCTCCTCCTACTCTGTCTTCGCCTGCTGCCCTCACAGTGCACACTTTCCATCCTTGGGCTGGCAAGGAGGCCTGCGGTATTCCCTCTTCGAACTACACTTCGGAGTTTTTGGACTTTTCTCCGTCCCACTGCCCCCTTTGGGTCCTCGGCCGCCACTGACTGCAACATGGCGACAAAACCTGAGGCGGAAAAACGCAGGAAGACTGTAACTCGGGGGGGTCGATCCAGTCCAATATGATCGAACGCTACACCCAGCCGAGAGGCTCCCCCGGTGTCACCAGTGTGGGCACTGAAGGACCTCAAACGGACATGTCGTCTTCCTCTGAAGTATCGCTCCAAGACCTATTGGCTGCCATCTCTGGACTTAAGGCCGATATGAGTCAGCAATACGAAGCCATCGTGTCCAAGATAGACACGGTGGCTGTGGATGTTACTCTTATTCGAGCCGATCTAGCCAAAACTAACGAGAGGGTGAAGGCACTGGACCTGAAGGCGTCGAGCCTGGTGACGGACATGGCGGAGGCGTAATCTGAGATTGGGAATCTGCGTTCCTCGCATGATCTGCTGCTCAAACGTATGGAGGACTACGGCAACAGGGCCAGGCGGAACAACATACGCCTAGTTGGAGTGCCGGAAAGTGATGGTGCTGCCTCGATCGATTTATTGGTCGAAGAACTTATCGTTGCTAAACTTGCTCCGGTTGGACTCAGTAAGTTCTTTGCCGTAGAGCGCGCCTATCGTTTCCCAGGAGGACAAGTGAAACCAGGAGGCCCGCCGAGGCCTATCATTGCAAGGCTATTTCACTATCGAGACAGAGACGCTATCCTGCAGGCCGCCCGTAAACACGGCCCGTTGAAATATGACAATAACTCTATCTCCATCTATCCTGATTTCACTCCCCAAGTGCAACGACAACGATCTGGGTTTCTCGGAGTGAAGCGTCGCCTGAGGGACCGGGGACTGAAGTATTCCATGTTGTTTCCGGCCCGACTGCGGATTGAGTTCAGAGAACGTGCCTACTTTTTTGATCAGCCAGAGCGTGCTGCCGACTGGTTGGACTCGTTGCCGACAGATGACTCTGAGAGCGGTGGCCCTGGCGGTGCGGAAGGTGGTGCAACGGCCCAGGAGTAATATGGGCCCCCGGAGGTCCGAATTGAGACTACGTACTGTACAGAGTAAATTAACTGTGTGTTCTATGTTTATGCCCGTGGCGGTGCGGGAACGGGTGATTTCTCCCTTCCTCCTCGGGGGGTTCTTTGTGTAGATCAGATGGGGCGACAGGCACACTGCAGTTGGGGGTGGCTTTTTGGTCAGCAGGGGTGCAGGGAGGGGGGTGTTGTAACGGTTTCTGTTTGGGGGCTGGTTCCTGGGGACTTGGTTGTGTTTCGTTTTGTTTGTTATGTTTCATTTTTCATGGTATTTCACTGATTGCGATTATTCCGAACTTGGGTTTGTGGAGGGGGGTTGGGGTGGATTGCCTTTGCCGCAATGGGGGGGGGGGGTGAAATGCGGGTTCTTTCTTGGAACGTCAACGGGTTGGGTGACAGGATCAAGCGGGGCATTGTGTTACAATTTTTGAGGCGCCATGCCCCTGATGTTGTGTTCCTTCAGGAGACCCACTTAATCGGTAATGCTTGTAAGGCCCTCGACCGCCGGGGATACCGCCTGGTCGCACATGCTGGTTTCACCTCTGGGTCCCGGGGAGTGGGTATTATGGTGAAGTCCTCCCTAGCTCTTGCTATTGACGAAGTTATACTTGACGACCGTGGGCGGTATGCTGCTGTCTCCGGGAGGTGGGAGGGCAAACAAATTGTGCTGGTTGTTGTTTACGTTCCCCCGGGGCTGCAGGCTACCACCTATGCCGATCTTGGCAGGACTCTTCTTGGCCTTCCTGATGGATTCTTAATCATGGGCGGGGACTTCAACTCTGTTATGTCTGGTGAATGTGATCGGCTTCCCCCTAGAGTCCTGCCGCCATCCCAGATGTGGCTCAATGAGATGGCTGATACTTTTGGCCTGGTGGATTTTTGGCGCTCACTACACCCTTCACTCCTGCAGTATACTTTTCACTCTGGTGCGCATGGCAGCCTCTCTCGTATAGATTATTTTTTTATGTTAGCTTCCACTCTGTCCACTGTCCGGGAAGTACGACATCTTCCCCGGGGTATCTCGGACCATTCCCCCTTGATGGTTAAGATTTCGGTGGGTGGTCTACTTGGTAACAGGATCCCCCCGGTCCCTCCCTGGCATTTCCGAAGTCCTCGGCTCCGCTCAGATCTGGTGAAGGCAATTGATTGTTACTTTGATGAGAATGTGGGCTCGGTCACCTCCCCTACTGTTCTTTGGGAGGCCTTCAAGACGGTTATCAGGGGTTCCGCTCTATCACTCATTGCTGCTGAGCGTAGGGTAAAGAGGGAGGCTGTTCTGGCCCTTGAAACTGAGATCACTGCGCTTGAAAGTGAGCTGGGTTGGGATGACACGCCTGCATTGTTGCACACTTTGGAACTAAAACAGGCTGACTACAAAGCTTGTGTCACTGATGCTGCTAAGTTGATGCGAGCGAATCAACTAGGCCGACTGTATGATGTGGGTGACAAAGCTAGCAAGCTTCTGGCATGGCTGGATAAGGCTGAACGAGCGAGTCGTGTTGTGCCTGTCATTGTTCGCGACTCCGGTGAGAGTGTCTCCGACCCTGGTGAAATTGTTGATTGCTTTGTGGACCACTTCCGGAAGGTTTATGCTCCGGTTAGTGATCGGGATGAGGCTGATTCCAGGCTGCTACTGCGGGATATAGCCCTGCCTACTGTTTCGGAGGGAGATGGTCTTGTCCTGGAGGCCCCTTTTACCGTCGATGAGATTGCCCTTGCTATCCGATCTTTACGCTCGGGAAAGGCGATGGGCCCAAATGGGTTGCCCATTGAACTTTACAAACTCTGTCCGGACAAGATGGCCGCCCATCTGCGCAACATGTTTCTCGAGGCAGTTGAGGCTGGAAGCCTCCCCCTCGAGCAGCGCCTAGCTACCATAGTGGTCATTTATAAGGATGGCAAGCCTCGTGACCGCTGCACCTCCTACCGCCCCATCTCTCTGCTAAACGCGGAACCCAAAATCCTGGCCAAGGTTCTGGCCAATCGGTTGCTTAAGGTGATTTGCGACTTGATCCATCCGGATCAATCCGGTTTCATCCCGCATAGGAACACGGCCCTTAACCTGCGTAGGCTCCACAGTGTTCTCGCGAGGGCTCCAATTCTCGCCGAGCCGGCAGTGGTCGCCTCCTTGGACGCCACTATGGCTTTCGACACTATCGAATGGCCCTATCTCTGGGCGGCTCTCGCTAAGTTTGGCTTTGGTCCTAACTTCATCGCATGGGTCAGGCTCCTTTACGAACGACCATTGGCTCAGGTTGTGGTAAATGGTAGATGCTCTGACCCCTTCCCATTAGGCCGTGGCACTCGTCAGGGCTGTCCGCTCTCCCCGCTTCTATTCGCATTGGCGCTTGAACCCCTTGCTGCGTGGCTTCGGTGGGAACCCTCTATCAAGGGGATCCGATGGTCTCCAGATCTTGAGGATCGTGTCTCCTTGTACGCTGATGACATCCTTCTCTATCTTACCTCCCCTCAAAAGTCGCTTAACGTCCTCTTCGACGTTCTTACGTCCTTTGGTAAGAACTCGGGATTAGTCATTAACTGGACCAAGTCCTGTGTTTACGTTATAGCCGGGGCGTTGCCACCTCTGCCTCGCAGGTTCCCCATATTGGTAGCGACTGACGGCTTCAAATATTTGGGGATCTATGTCTCTACGGTCTCTTCGGTCCGCTATGAGCGGAACTTGTATGCTCTGCTCCGCAGACTCAAGCAGGACGTGCGACGGTGGCGTGAATTGCCCCTATCCCCATTGGGCCGAGCGGCGCTCTTCAAAATGATGTTGCTCCCCCGATTTCTTTACGCCCTGCAGAATTTCTTCGATCCTGTCCCTGCTCGCTACTTCCGTGAGGTTGAGAGTTTACAGCGACAGCTGATTTGGGATGGTCGTGCCCGTATTGCCTTGTCCAAGCTCACCCTCTCATGGTAGGATGGTGGTATTGCGTTGCCGGATATTAGACGCTATTACTGGGCCTCACATCTGAGCGCTATCAACCATGCGACGTACTCTTCGGAACCTGCCCCCGCCTTTGCTTTGGATAAACTATTACTGCCCGGTGGCAACTTTAATAGGGCTCTGTACTCAAAGTCACCCGGCCCGACGTAGTGTGCAGTGCGGGCATGGAGAGATGCTACTGGGGCCACGGGCTGGGGTGTAGGCTGACGCGTATGACGCCACTGTATGACTCGGATCGGTTGGGTAATCTGTGGAAGACGAAAGGATTTGAGAAGTGGGACATGATTGGGATCAGTAAGGTGGAGGATCTGTGGGCACGGGGCGCTGTGAAATCCTTTGAGGTCTTGAAACTGGAATACCGGCTCTATGATAGGGAGCACTTCCGGTATATGCAGGTTCGACATGCCTTGTCCTCCGTCTTTCCCTCTGGTACCGATATCCCGCAGTCCTCCCCTTTGGAGGATCGTGTTTTAGACGGCCATGTCCCCGATAGCACTATTTCCTTAATATATAAAAAGCTTGTCAACAACAGGGCTGACCAACTTGAGAAACTTCGTGCTTCCTGGACGGCTGACGGGCTCGAACTCGACGACGAGGACTTTCAGTCAGCTGTATCCTCCCCTAAGGAGGTGGCTATCCCGGCTCGGCTTCGTTTTGTCCAGCTGAAGATCCTCCACCGTGTGTATCTGACCGGAATGCTTCTGGTACGAATGGGTTTGGTTTCGGATGGACGGTGCAGGCGTGGATGCGGTATGGATGGTACCTTCCTTCATGTTCTGTGGGAATGCCCGATGATTGCGGCCTTTTGGTCTAGAGTGCATGATGTTATGGGTCGTGTCACCGGGATCCCCCTCCTTCCCGAAGCACGACGTTGCCTGCTCAATGTGTGGGAACCTTCGGATTGCAATGCTGCCCAGACGCTTTGGGTTACTCTAGGCAACATGGTCGCAAAGAGAGATATAGCGCAGCTCTGGGGCTCCCCTAGATTACCATTGCTCAGTGCCTGGAAAGAGAACATGGACTGGTGCATGTTCCGAGAAAAAACTGTATATGAGGCGCGGGGGCGTCCCAAGAAGTGGTCCAGGGTCTGGGCTCAGTGGAATTCGTACCGCGGAGATATTTGCTCCCCTCCACTTGACTATGAGGTTCCTCTCCCCTCTTCTCCATGATTGACGTTCCGTTTCCAATTTTCAGTATTGCCTTTGCTTTCTCCCACGTGCTCGCCCCCCCCTCGCCATATGTGTTCCTTTATTTATTAGCGTTCTTTCCCCCCTTCCCCCCCCTCCTGCGACCCTTGCCAGTATGATACCATGTGTTTGTGTGTTGTTGTTCTTTTCGACAAAATCATAAAATTAAACCTTTTTTATCCTATTTGAAATGGTGCTATGTTCCATGTGACAATGTAGACTCGAGAGATTGCTTTAACAACGTACTGTCTCCAAATTTCCTTTTCAACCATCCGGTTATGTCATAGCGGCCGGCCCCGCGGGGTTGTAGGCAGACGCTGTGTATTGTGCATTTATCAATAAAGGTTTTAAAAAAAAAAAAAATAATTGTATTTAGTAAACCACATGCATACTGACATATGGACCTAATTTATGAAAGATAATAAGCACATTAATTTAATATTCTGCCCTCATGGCAGCATGAGTCAGTGTCAGCCATGTATGCCAAACAGTCTATGTTACATGTCATAGCTTCTCTTCTTGCGGACCTGTGTACACAAGTCTAGTCTGATTCTGTACGATCTCTGTGCACAGCTGGTTCAACACATTGTGTGATGTATGGTGGGCGTAACCTGCTGGTTCTCTATTACATGAACACATGAATTCACCATGTGTAGATTTCCGTGTGCCAACTAATACTGTCACTTTCATGAAAGGTATGTGTGTAAGGTGTGTTACATGGTTGTTGCTGTGCGTCCTTTTACAAAGCAACCATGCATCCTGACACATATCAGAAAGGGCAAAAAGATATAAGCCAGAAAAACAAAAGAATGCCCTGCAAAAACATGTTGTGTATAATAAGTCACAATGTCAATATATGCACACATCTCATTTAATTCAATGTATCTCTTTCAAGATGTAATGCATTGAAAAGCGTGCATAGAAATAGGAGTTCAGCTAAATGGAATGTGTCCGCGCATTAAGGTGTCTCTTCCTGTTCAAAAACAATCTACACATGATGCAGGCATTTGTGCACCATGGTACAAGGGTGCCTGTGCAGGGCTGTGTCATTTGAATGTGTGACAACGCTGCAGCAAACACATTGAATAAAACAATCAATAGAAATATGTTGCATCACAGTGCCTTGAAACTGATTCACTTCTGCATAGACAAATCATCTTTTGCAGCACCTCCATAGTGAAATGAGCCTAGGTGTGCCATGCACAATCAGGGAAAGTGTGCATCAAACATAATAAGTACACAAGTATCACTTACACATTGCAAGACCTCATACCTTTGAGTTGACAAATCATGCACTGCAATGCACCATCCACTGTCATTCACATCAAATGATAGACAACAAGTGAAGTGACATGTGTCACAAACAATGGGCAACACAATGTTAAACACGACATGTAATTTCCCCAAACAGTAATCCCACTTAAAATGTTTGCAAACATGACTTGCACCACACGCCACGTATACTCCATTGTCATAAAAATGAACACATTTATCTTACATTCAGCTGATCAAGGATATGGCCTTCCATAAGTGGTTGAGGACACCATTTGGCAATCGCCAGAATGATCCTCAAAAGGCATACAACCATGCACATTGCCGAACAAGAAACATCATAGAAAAAAACCTTGGTATGCTCAAGTCCAGCTTTCGGTGCCTGGATTTATCAGGTGGAAGGCTACTGTATTCACCAGAAATGGTCTGCAAGATGATCATTGTATGTGCAATACTGCATAATAAATGTGTCAAAATAAATGTGCCCTGGGATGAAGAGGAACAGCCCCATAAACAAATGTATAATGATGATGATGCATGAGAAGCAGAAAGACGATTCATACACAACACTGCTGCAGGGATAAGACGTTGCACTACAGCGTCACTCAGTTTTTCACATGATGTCGCTATTCAACATTTGTACCAATATGCACCAATATCACAAATAAACTACCAAATACACATTAAAGACTTACCTTTGTGCCCATTTTGTATACAGGTCATAAGATACAACAGCATCGAATGTGAATTGCTTTTATGTCAATATCTCATGTATGAATCATCAAAATGATCTGTGTATGTAACATGTGTGTACATATGAATTTGACTCACACATAGAACATGAAAAAGAAGGTGTACTGCATCCGCTTGTGCGTGCACCCTATTGCTACAGATAGGGCATTTGCATTCATCCCACTAATAAATCGACAGATGTGGCACCCAGATTGGCATATGCGCACCGCCACATGCAAATGGCTACATACATCCGTCTTTACTAGCATGTCCACCTCTCTCAAGCAGTGACTGTCAAAATTGTTCATGAGAGGCATTCTCATTAAACTTACACATGAAGTCACACGTTATGCCAATAGGCAATGTCATAACATCCGCAGCAGTGCATAGTATGCAACAATGTGATGTCACATCACAAATAAGAACATCTCCCATGTGAAGTGTCAATACTGTGCACAACTGTCCCTGTGAATGATAAAGTAACCCCGCATGTTTCTGCAAGGACATTTGCAGAGTTAAGCTGGGTCAATAATGAGGCACAGACATGCAACATATTCACTAACACATGTTGTTTCTGTGGTGTACTCTGTGCAAGTGCACAAACTGCTGGCATGCGTCGGCAGAAGCATACTTGCACCATGGTGCAAGGATGGCTTGGTGGTGTGGATGACATGCATCGCTGCAGAAAGGGGCACCTTCATGTCGGAATTAAATACATTTAGGCAGATCAGCTCTTAAAATGTGTGATGTCTGATGCAGCACACATTTGAAGAGTGAAAATGTATGTGTCAAAAAATGAATTGTCACCTCATTGTGTCTTGTGACATCAACACGGGTGTCGTGTAGCAGTTGAATACACATATGCACGTATGATTGCACATAAATGTGGAAATGCAATATTGGACATGTGTGTAGTATGGAAAAGCCACACCAACACCCATGTCTCCCCCAACATGCAAAGTGTTGCGTACGAGGTGGGAATATACACAAGCATATGTGAAACCATGCAGGGTGCCTGGCTGTGACATGTTAAGAATAGTCCTGCAGGCAGTGCTTCTGATGCGTGATCTAACTTTGTGCACCTGTTGTGCAAGTTGCATGTAAAAGTACCACAAAGATCCCAACATTTTAATGACAACAAAAGTATGGACACATATCCCATGATGTACGTTGAAGGACTGGGCTAATTTAAGGCCCAGCGGTGCAAGGGGACAACACCTGAAACCTTTGTGGGGATACCTGTTCCGGCGTACAAATTACAGAGACACGGGACACTTCCTTCGGCGTCAAAGATCAGCGTTTATTTACTGCAGGGACACAGAAATGGCTTGAAGTACAACATAGTGTAGGTTCAGAGAGTCTGCTTCGAATTGCAAAAGTGGATCGCTCCTTTTATACACATTTTCGCCATTGCACAACATAACGAACAAAAGGTTACAACTCAGTTCCCACAGTAAACTTCAAAAGGATCGCATTCATGTTTTCAGAAACTCGGAACATAATTACAGTAACATGTCGGTTCCCAACTGTAAAAGTACGCTATCCCACCATTAGGCACATTCCATTCTAGTTGTAAACGACCTAAGAGAAGGGACAGAAACAGGTGCAGGAAAAACAAAGACAGACAACAGATTGAAAAAAGTGTGGGGGCAATATCGGAAGCGTGATCACAGGATCAAAGGATTCGAGCCTAACGTATGCAAGGCTAAAACAATAGACCGGCACTGCAAGATGAGCCTCGAGCGGAGCCATCTGCTTCTGCCGTGTCATTCCCCTAGTCGTAAAGGCACACTCAAAGGAATATGCATCTTCCACAAGAGCTTGGGAATCCCAGGGTCATCAAGCGGACATTGTCCGTTCGCCGGCTACGTGAGGGCAAGAAACAAAATGGATGCCATATCTAAAATGGAACCCGAAGGTTCAGATGAAAAACCCGTAAATAAGACGAACCCTTCCAAGTAGTGTAGCGAAAACACGTATATCTACTATTCTCGTCATTTACGGTTCGTAGATACCAAACTCATCCATCTACGAACAAGCCCAAAACGTCGTTCCGATTCTTACCGAACCTCAGACGCTCCTTTTGCCCTCATGTAGGCAAGCACTAGTCGATATCAGAATCAATATCGATATTCATCAGATCGTTTAGATGTTGCTGGAACATTATTCTATCCATCAATGTCTCTCTGGAAACAGATGGCCTTCTTATACACGTTGTAGCACAAAGGCTACATAAGGTAGGACCACACTGTACACAAAGAGAACACGTGAACAGAAACGTCACAACAACCCCTACAATCATCAGAATCTTCCAACCCCAAGTCGGCATCAGACCCCAAAACCATCCTAGAAGCGTCCAATCACCTTCGTCCACGTGTATGGACTCGGAGATTTTATGCAACTTCGAGATGGCTTGATAAACAGTTGGAGCATTATCAGGCATGAAAATACAGCAGCTCGAATGGATCACCTTGCACACACCACCTCTATCTGCGAGTACAACATCTAGAACCATACGGTTCTGTAACGTCATCAGTCTATCCGCTTGAAGCTCTGCTGTCAGGTTACCAAGAGCACTTGCAGTTATATTAGCAGTTAATTCTACCATATGAGTCAGCTGTCTCAGGTTCCTACTATTGACCATAGGTCCCCAAAACGGTAGGAAACCCTTAAAGAAGTCTCCTGCTTCTTGACCGGAAGCTTCTTTGCTAATAACGCCTCTCACAACTCTTGTCTTGTGATAGTCTGAGGCAACTGTGAAAGTCGGTGGCAAGAGATTCGCGATATAACAGGTGCCTGAGAAATCATGGGGCAACCACGTATAAGCACGATCATAACACACAAAATAGGTACCCTGGGCAGTCAGAAATACAGGGGAAGAGAGCATCGGTAAAACGTATGTCTCAGTACAAGCACTCTTCCCAAGCTGAGCTCTCAGATTTCGACCAAGACCTTGTAGACAAAAATGACCTAGGTGGGGTACAATCCAGATTGGAGACGAGCTCTTAAGCTGTCTATCACCTACTGAAATACTGTACTCAGCCTCACTCAGATCCTTGTAAGCTCGCACCTCTTCCTCTGGAATAAGCGATGCATCAAAAATATCGCTATCCAGATCCGCAATCGCTATCGCCAAAGACTTGTGGTACGGGCCAGAACCAGGGTCTGTGGAACGTGGCTCTCGACGGGGGTAGGAATCTAGTGCACTACGGAACATGGTTTGAAACGCCCGAGCTGACCCCTGGGAGCTGTAGGGGAGAACTAAATACGGAATACCCTTATCCATGGTATGTGGCATTAACCCACACACCCAACAGTTGGTAGTGTTCATCACCAACTGATGCCGATGCAAAAGTTGGACAAAGGAATTGTTCAGGAATTCCGCACGTCTGACTTGTTCATGTTGGGGCAGAGGATGAAAAGAATGTGGAGAGACAGTGGGAACAAGAACAGAATTCAGATCATAAGAAGGAGGAGTAGATGAAGTGGAAGGCAACAGTGACTGAATCCCAAAATACACTCCACCCACCAATAACATAGACACAGTTAGGAACAACATGAAAATCTGAAACAGAAAACTCTTTGTTTGAAAAATCTTACGCAACTTAGATCTTTGCGCCGACATCATCTCTCTTTCTGACAGCTTAGAGAACTCCATCCTCTAAAGACCGTCCGTAGCGTTCTTGACGCACCTGATTCTGAGTATCAATTGTCAATTCCCAGGAGTTCCCAGATACCGACAAAAGTAACCGACCTAGTGTCAGATACCTGCCAAACAGAAGTAGGTACCCGTACGGCCCTACAGCCAACCCAGATGGTTGGCTAATCAATGAAGCATTCAATTTCATATAAGTCTCCTAGCTGCACAGAAAAGGAACACACGTGATATGTCAAACAAAATGAAAGAACTCAAAATCAGGAAAAATGCAAATTTTTACAATGTTCATAGCAACAAAAAGGGGGTAATGTAAGTTCAAAAATAAAAGGGAATTTTTTATTTGTCCTTAATCACGCGATCGAAGGAAATATCGACATTTTCCAGGTCGAGTTTGTTCTTCAAACAATGATTCAGGTGGCAAGACAGAGTTCGATTGTTCAGGTGACTGTTCAGAACTTGAATTCTCCAATGCTGAGGACAGAGGTACAGTTCCAGATGATTCAACAGACGTATCTGGCTGAGCTGGATCTATCTCTATAGGTTGAGCATCACTAAATGGCACATACTTTGGGATGACATCGGTTTCAGTCGGGGCAAACCCTTTCCTTATCCAATTATTTGCTGGCAATGGAAGCGGTACTCTCTTCGTGTGGGTGGCGTGCACCCAATGCTTCCTGCCGTCCAACCGAACTGCAGTCCTCGTTGCCAACAAGACTTGGTAGGGTCCCACGAACCTTGGCTCAAGATTTCGTTTTCTCCCAAAATTGCGGACTAGCACCCACTCTCCAGGTTGGAGCCGATGTCCAGGTCCTTCTGTTTGTGCCGGTAGAGCTTCAAAAACCTGTTGATGAATCAAACTCAATTTAGCAGTCAGATCGTAAAGATAGTCAATCAACATTGGATATTCAATTCTGATAAATTCCTTAGGCCTTGGAACTCCCCAAATGTTCGCAGGACGGCCGAGCACAATCTCATATGGGCTAAGCCCTACTCTCCTGGTCGACAGGAGAGCTAGAGGCAAAGCATCAGGCCATGATAACCCAGTCGTTGCCTGGATTTTGGCAAGTTTTAGTTTCAGAGTACCATTGTACCCTTCCACCAAACCCGCCGATTGAGGATGGTTAGCGCTATGAAATTTTTGGCGAATACCCAAACCCGCACACACACTCTTCATCACACTTCCCACAAACTCACTACCATTATCCGGCCATACGATCCGTGGCATTCCATATCTTGGGAAATATTCTTTGAGTAGAACTTTTGCTGTGGACAGGGCAGTATTATCCTTAAGAGGGTAGGCCTCAATCCATCTGGAGAACGCACAAACCACAACCAATACATATTTCAAATTATTGCATCTCTCCATATGGATGAAGTCCAATTGGATAACTTTAAAGGGGCATGTAGGAGGAGAAAAATGACCAGGTGGAGTGGGAGTGCCCTTGCCAGGATTATGCATCAAACATACCATACAGTTCTTGACCACTCTCTCAGCACACTTAGCAATCCCATCATTCTTCCATACAGGAGACAACAATTTACATATACCTTTCGCGCTAATATGTGACATGCCATGGGCCATAGTAACAACAGCAAGCACATACGCATCCGGTAACATCCATCTCTGATACTCTGACAAATCAACCCAACATCCATTCATGTCTAACTTCCCCGTGCTTTCTTTACACTTAGCCTTTTCAGTTTTGGTGGCCTCATTCTGAATCGCTTTCACACTCTCAACTGTGTCCTCACACATACCAGTTTCCGCCAGCCCTCTCACTGAACTCGTAACATACATTTGATTTGTCAGATTCTTGGCCGTTTCCTTAGCAATCTCATCTGCAAACGCGTTACCACGACCAACATCATTTAATGATTGCCACTTGCTTAGGCAATGTAAGTGCATCTAGAAGATCGTTCACGAGCTGTCCGTGTTGAATCTTCGTGCCATGAGACGTCATGAATCCTCTCTCTCTCCACAATCGACCAAAACTATGCGCTACGCCAAACGCATACTGACTGTCAGTAAACACATTCACTCGCTTTCCTTTAGACAAAACACACTCTCTCGTTAAAGCAATCAACTCTGCCGCTTGCGCCGAATTCTGACTCAATCTCGCAGTTTCCACAACCGTACTCAACGTCACTACAGCATACGCAGTCGTCACATCACCATTCGGCAACTTGAAGCATGAACCATCAACATACAAAGTACCATCGGGATCTACCAATGGAGTGTTTTTCAGGTCAATACGACCCTTCGTCTCTTCTTCAGTTCTTAAGTAACAGTCATGTGGTGCTACGTCACCTGATTCCATATGAATCGGCAACAATGTCGCTGGATTCAACACATTACAACGTTTTATCTGTATATGACTTGCCAAAAGTGTCAACTCATAGCCGGACAACCTTGCACTCGTCAAGTGTTGAGTCTTCGTTCGATTCAAGAGAGTGTCAACTGCATGCGGAACCATGCGGAACCATCACTGTAAGCATATTATCCATGACCAGACCTGCGGACTGTCGAATGGACACCGCAGCTGCCGCTGTCGCCCTTAGACAACTCGGCAATGCTCTAGCTACGGGGTCTAAAGTCGAAGAAAAATATGCACATGGACGCTGTTTGCCGCCAAATTGTTGCGTCAAAACACTTAACGCACAACCGTCTCTCTCGTGAACGTATAGTGTAAACGGCTTACTGTAATCAGGAGTACCTAACACAGGAGCCGAACACAACGCATCACGCAATTCAGAAAAACTTTTCTGACAATCTTCAGTCCATGGCAAAGGAGTCGGAACATCCTTGCACGTGAGAGCTAACAATGGCTTCGCTAACAATGAAAAGTTTGGAATCCATTGCCTGCAGTATGACGTGATACCTAGAAAGGCACGTACGTCTCTTTGAGTTGTTGGCACAGTCATTCGAGCGATCGCTGCAATTCTTTCTGGGGTCAACCTTCTTCCCTCCTTTGACAATAAGTGACCTAAATAGGTTACTTCTTGATAGCAATACTGTAGCTTAGAAGGTGACACCTTGTGATGTAAGTCACATAAATGCTTTAACAACGATACCGTAGCAGTTTTACAAATTTGCTCAGTGTCGGCAGCCACTAACAGATCATCGACATACTGAATCAAGGTCGCACCAGCAGGTAACACAAATGCATCAAGTTGACTCTTAAGGGCTTGACTGTAGATCAATGGACTCTCACAGTAGCCCTGTGGTGCGCGTTTAAACCTAAAACTGCGACCACCTAATGAGAAGCCGAATAGATCTCTGCTTTCCTCAGCAATCGGAATACTAAAGAAAGCATTCTTTAGATCTATCACCGAAAACCAGGAGGCAGAGGCTGGAATCAGGGTCAGCAAAGCCGTAATGTCAGGAACCACTGGAAACTGCGGAATCACGATTTTATTCACTTCTCTCAAATCAATCACAAAACGGTACACAGAAGGCTTGGATGGGTCAGTTCGTTTCAAAATAGGTAACACCGGACTATTACACACATTTCCCCGAGTTTCTTCAATAACATCCTTTTCGATCAAGTCATAAATGATCGCTAATAGCGCTCACTCGCCATCAAGAGAGATACGATACTGGGGGATACGCGGTAATCTCACATGTGATTTCAAGTGGACTACATAATGTGGTATGTCCAGTAGGCCCACATCATTGGGACCTGTTGCCCATAAAGACTCAGGAAGGGAACTCAATTCCGGTGGGAGCTTATCAGTTGACAAGTACATAGGAGAGATCATTCTCTGACCTAATGTAAGCTCTACTCCCGTAGGAGAGCAATACAGAGTTGCATATAACCGCTTTAACAAATCCAGACCCAAGAGATTCTCACCACAACCAGTAGTTAAAATCAAAGGAGCCTCTAGCTCACGTGTCCCGATCGTAAGGGACAAAGGGCTAGAAACTGGATTGCTAACCGGGGCGCCAGAGAATACAACAGAAACGTTCGTTAAGCCAGACAAAGGTGCGCCAGGGAGTTTCGAATGCATGATGGAACTTTTTGCTGCACCAGTGTCCAACAGAAAAGTCTCAACTACGCCCAATGTGGCAACTGCGACGTAAGGTCCTCTCTGATCAACCGGAACTGATACTACTCCCTCTCTTTGTCTATGGCTGTCCTAATAATCATTGTCTGCACCAATCTCATGCTCAACATAATAGTCATCCACATGATACTGTGCAGATCTACCAGACGATGTATTTCACTGATCAAAATAATTGTTCTTGTCCGATGGAGGAGAAGAACGCTCATTTTGATTTTGAGAGGTGCCACGACCTCTACCCCGAGAGGCTTGCTGATGACCACCACGACCTCCTCGAATCGAGACACCATTCGTTCGGTCACGTAAAACAGGGCAATGAAATTTATAATGGCCCTCACCCTTACAATATGCACACTGATTATTCCCAATCGTAGATCTGGATGCAGAGTATTCAGAGCGCGACTGCATCCTAGAAGACTGTGCCTGTGGTCGATACTGCACATGCTGCTGTTGCGAATCATTCTGATTCGAGCGCGGAGGATACGCTTGCTGCAACAAGACCTTAGTTTTTAGCTCCTTCGTTTTCTTTTCTGCACGATCATTCTCCTCTTTTTCCCTATTCTCATAATATTGAGCCGTTGCTAATATTTGAGCTGTTGTTGAAACAGCCCAAGCACTTTCAGAATTTTTCAATTTATTGCATAGTTCAGGCAACAAATTGAACACAAACTTATCGACAAACAATCGCTGACCTCCCTCAGTGCTCATGTCCTGACCACTATGATCGATAAATGCCTCCTCAAACCTAGTAAAGAAATCGGAGACACTCTCGTCTTTCTTTTGTTTGCAAGCAGACAATTTATCCCAGTTCACCCTCATCGCTGTGCTGAGTGTTTTCATGAGCGTAATGATTCTTTGGGGCAGATCCGTAATTACCTGTTCAGGCTTGACCCAACCAACTTGCTGTCCATCGGCCGCTACAATTGCAGCCCAATCACCACCTAACTCAGCTGCATGATTCTCGTGACGAATCTTCGCCCAGATTGGTTGCGGTACGACATTACCAAACAGCATGTCGATATCAGCAAGGTTCATAATAGAAGCATCTAGTAATTGAGATAACTCCTTGTAATAACCTGCCGGATTCTTCCGTGGGTCAGGCAAGGATTGTTTCACCTGCAAGACTTCTGATCGCTTCCATGGGAGGTGTATCCAAACTCTCTGGAAGTGTGGCAAAATTGGAGGATTGACAGTAGCATCACCTGGCATCCACACTGGGGGAACCTCTAGCATGGGATGCTGACCGGATTTCGTTTTTGATCATCGGAGTCGTCGTCAAACGACACTCGTGAAGGCACTGTAGACCTAAAAGCTAACAATCGCTCTAATGCACGCCGTACATCACCACCTACAATCATACCGTTCGAAAACTGACTCTGAAGTTCAGTCATATTGGGCGGTACGATATCTAGAACATCATTATCCCACTCTTCTCTCAATGATTTGCACATCTCTTCGAACACGAATCTCTGTGTGGGCTCATTAAACTGAGAGAACGTATCGAAAACTATGCGTGAGGTGTACTTAGCAGGGTGTCTAATCCACCTACGCGCCATAGTTACTAACGTCTCACTCTCCCTTACACCAGGCATTTGACTTCGTCTCTGAGAGATTTCAGAGACATCAGATTCAAATAACGATCCGAAAAGTGGAGAATAGAGAGTAGCAACAGAATTAGGTATATGTTTACAGAAGGAGAAGAAGAGAGAAGACCAGGAGCAACAATATTAGGACTAAACGTAGGAGCAGTGGGAGTAGCCAAGATAACAGGAGTAGTAGTAACAATAGACTGAGAAGTTACGGGCAGAGGAGAAGTAGGAAAAAGAGGTGGTAAAGGAGCAGGGCCCACTTGAGGAACAAGGGGATTTGGAGGAACAGGACCAACTACAGGCTGACCAGCAGCCGCCGGAACGACAGGCGGAAGAACAGGAGGAACTATAGGGGCTATAGCACCCTGTACATAAGGGGGTGGTGACTTTAGTAAATAAGATAACAAAGGATCCTCTTTCGATTCTTCTCCCTTCTTTTCAGAACTCGACGGTAAAACCGGATAACATTTATCCACCGCCATGCTATGCTGTCTGATAGAAACTTTCTTTTCCTTCTCTGCCTTGTCTCGCTGATGCTGTTCTGCACCTTGCATTATCGAAATGATACCCTCTCTCTTATTTTTCTTAGTCAGCTTGATTTCTTTCTGTCTGGCCTCTTTGCGCCATAACCGAAAGGAATCAAACATTGCTGGCCTGGCTTTCTTTTTAAACAATTTTGCTTCGAGATTATCTAGAATCTCAGTTTCAAAGCTACCATGGGGTGGCCAACTAAGGACACCATCTTTTCTCGTATAACGGATCCAAAATTCATTATATACAATGGGGCCCACTCCATGTCGACTATAGAGCTCATAAATCGGAGTTCCAACCGGAGGTATCAGACACGAGTCCTCCAACCGGGAATCCGTGCTGCAATATCTAAGAAAACCAAACAAAATACTACGGTCAGGCATCATGCACACTAACCGAGTTTCAAACTTCAAGGGTTATCGAATTACGATATGCTCGCAAAAATACGAGACCCTCGGTTTTTGGCAATTGCAATTGTCAAAGAAAAACCCAACAACTAAGAATAAAAAAAAAAATGCAATGGAACCATGCAATCAACCAAGTTTCAACAACAACAACCAAGTTTCAAAGTACGAAGAAAATGTCAAGCAAATGCAAAGTTTTCAAATTTGAAACAAATGTTCCTAAAAAGGAACCAAAGAGCTAACTGGGAGCGACCCACAAATACTTACCGGAAAGAACAATGGCGTCACCAGGAAGGCCCGCCTATCGTATTGCCGAACAAAGGACTACGCCAGGCGCCAAAACAGGTCGACAGTCAGGGCATTAGTCCGTCGCAGCCGTCTGGAAACGGAAATCTTCGCGGGAAAAATCTTCGGACCACTTATTTCGACAACAGGATCGATGAAGCGGGGTGCACCTTCCCTCAGAGATTTCACACGAAGTTCCTCACGATCGTCAGGCTTTGGACCGGTACCGCATGATGTCGCCCCACGTTGGGCGCCAACTGAAGGACTGGGCTAATTTAAGGCCCAGCGGTGCCAGGGGACAACACCTGAAACCTTCGTGGGGATACCTGTTCCGGCGTACAAATTACAGAGACACGGGACACTTCCTTCGGCGTCAAAGATCAGCGTTTATTTACTGCAGGGACACAGAAATGGCTTGAAGTACAACATAGTGTAGGTTCAGAGAGTCTGCTTCGAATTGCAAAAGTGGATGGCTCCTTTTATACACATTTTCGCCATTGCACAACATAACGAACAAAAGGTTACAACTCAGTTCCCACAGTAAACTTCAAAAGGATCGCATTCATGTTTTCAGAAACCCGGAACATAATTACAGTAACATGTCGGTTCCCAACTGTAAAAGTACGCTATCCCACCATTAGGCACATTCCATTCTAGTTGTAAACGACCTAAGAGAAGGGACAGAAACAGGTGCAGGAAAAACAAAGACAGACAACAGATTGAAAAAAGTGTGGGGGCAATATCGGAAGCGTGATCACAGGATCAAAGGATTCGAGCCTAACGTATGCAAGGCTGAAACAATAGACCGGCACGGCAAGATGAGCCTCGAGCGGAGCCATCTGCTTCTGCCGTGTCATTCCCCTAGTCGTAAAGGCACACTCAAAGGAATATGCATCTTCCACAAGAGCTTGGGAATCCCAGGGTCATCAAGCGGACATTGTCCGTTCGCCGGCTACGTGAGGGCAAGAAACAAAATGGATGCCATATCTAAAATGAAACCCGAAGGTTCAGATGAAAAACCCGTAAATAAGACGAACCCTTCCAAGTAGTGTAGCGAAAACACGTACATCTACTAATCTCGTCATTTACGGTTCGTAGATACCAAACTCATCCATCTACGAACAAGCCCAAAACGTCGTTCCGATTCTTACCGAACCTCAACGTCAATGTCAGAACAAAAAATGACCACCACATAGCCACAAGCGTGCATTATAGCGAAAAATAACCATACATGAGCATTACGTGACACATCACTTGCACAATACCATGCATCTCTACTTATTCATACATAAATCAGGGTTGAGTCACTTTGACTCACAAAACATGTCGCATCTTGGCGAATATTGACACAAAATTAAAAACTGTTCGCGTCTCCTGTACAGATGTTGTTACCGCATGAAGCTTAATGCAGCAAAGTTGAAAGTCTTGCAACACAGAGAAACGTCACACATGCAGATGTGAACTGTAAATGGCAATCGTGTCTAAATCACAACGCTTCGTCTGAAATATGACGCAAAACGTAAAAATGTGTCACACCCATACAGGAAATGATGCAATGACTCAGCCATGCTGAAAATCAGGAAGTACACTGTTACTTTCTCTTTCACTTACTAGTCCTAGGAGTGTGCTTGTTGGAGGAGGCTGCTGTGGATTCCTGTGCTAGGTTTTTGACCTTGAATTGTGTTTTGTCTGTTGTTTGCAAACTTGAAACATTTCTTTGCCTGTGAATTGTCAAATGAAATTCTCTGTGTTGTCTAAATTGTCTTTTTCTGGGGCGTGAGGGCTCATTTGGGATAGATAGGTGTAGGTCAGTTATAAGTGTGGGATTTTAGTTATTTTGTGTAAGTTTCATTTAACATATCCGGCAGGTCTACAAACCTGTCTCACAGACAGTTTGGGGGCCTAGTGTGGCTCATTTATCATTTCTTGCCCGAATGATCAGCACAGGGGGCAGAGTGAGCAAGGGTTACTCCCCAACTGAACGGCGGCAGAGGTAGTCAAAGGTCCAGCACCACATGGCCCGCATATACGATGTGGCTCAAACAGTTCACCAATTGAAAGACAGCTGGAAGGATGTCGTCAGCAGAGAGGGAGACATGCTGGACCATTTTGGACTGAAAATCGGTGACCCAATTAGTAAGTCAACAACACATATGTGACTTATTTAAAGGTCTACAGCAACGCCATACATTGCTCCCTACATAAGCACTGGCAGCGCAAAAGTCTCCTAGAAAATACTACATGATTTCCTCTGCTATTTTTGCATGTTGGGAGGTCATTGTTCCATATGTCTGACACACAACAGTAAATAAAATGTAAATGGTATAGTTGCTCATTCACAAGCAACCAGTGCCAAGGGTAGATCACTTCACGTGAAGCACTGAAAGAGCATCTAACGTCATCATATCACCAGTGATATGTGAAGATGACATGTGTTGCATTCACTGCCCAAGTAAATATGGCACATATGTGTCGGAAACTTTTCCATCACATGCCTGTTACCGTGGGTGTTGCTGTGTGTGCTCCCACTCAACACCTATGGACCATCAAACATTTCCTGAAGTTGTTGAAATGCAACATAATGGAAAAGCATCGCACTTCCACGCCTCCCCTTGGGAGACATATGTAGGCACAACTGGGAGAAATGTACTCATTTGTCATTTGTCAGAACAACTTATAATTCATGATGCATCTGGCTGCAAACATGTTCCTAGTCAAACAACTATGCTTACTCGTAGGAGTAGGAGAAGGATTTGGTGATTGCTGGGGACCACAGAGCCCAGGAGCCCCTGCAGCCTGCACACCTGTGCTGATACGCCCACGCCGCTGCTGCTATTTCACTCCTCTTGGCCCCCGCTTCGCGGGAGCCGCTCGTAGGAGTAGGAGAAGGATTAAGGACTTGGTGATTGCTGGGGACCACAAAGCCCAGGCGCCCCTGCAGCCTGCACAGCTGTGCTGATACGCCCACGCCGCTGCTGCTATTTCACTCCTCGCGGCCCCCGCTTAACAGGAACCTCTCGTAGGAATAGGAGAAGGATTAAGGACTTGGTGATTGCTGGGGACTACAGAGCCCTGGAGCCCCTGCAGCCTGCACACCTGTGCTGATATGCCCACGCCGCTGCTGCTATTTCACTCCTCGAGGCCCCCGCTTATCGGGAGCCGCTCGTAGGAGTAGAAGAAGGATTAAGGACGGTTTTTGGGTAAAGGGGTATTTTTAGGGTTCAGGGTCAGTTTTCAGTTTTTGGGTAAAGGGGTATTTTTAGGGTTCAGGGTCAGTTTTCAGTTTTTGGGTAAAGGGGTATTTTTTGGGTTCAGGGTCAGTTTTTAGTTTTTGGGTAAAGGGGTATTTTTAGGGTTCAGGGTCAGTTTTCAGTTTTTGGGTAAAGGGGTATTTTTAGGGTTCAGGGTCAGTTTTCAGTTTTTGGGTAAAGGGGTATTTTTAGGGTTCAGGGTCAGTTTTCAGTTTTTGGGTAAAGGGGTATTTTTTGGGTTCAGGGTCAGTTTTCAGTTCTTGGGTAAAGGGGTATTTTTTGGGTTCAGGGTCAGTTTTCAGTTTTTGGGTAAAGGGGTATTTTTAGGGTTCAGGGTCAGTTTTAGGTTTTTGGGTAAAGGGGTATTTTTAGGGTTTAGGGTCAGTTTTCCCTACTGTTGCACCCACTGGAGTGGGAATAGTAATTATTGTTAAGTAAGTATATATTATATATGATTTTTAAATATTATTTTTTTTCATTAAATATATATTATTATTTTTGTTTACCATTATTACATATATTTAAATATGTTTAAGTAATTAATAAGTATTATTTACAGTATTGTTTATGTTATTTTAAATTAAAAAAAATCGATATTTTTGACAACGATATTTTTAACATCGATATTATTTTTTCGATATTTTGGTACTTACCATGTTGTACATAGGGCGTCGATATTTTTGCTATCGATATAATTACGCCGATATTTGTGTAGGTCGAAATTCTGTCTGTCGAAATTCTGTCATAGATCCGATACGCACACGCTGCTGCTGCTATTTTTCACTCCTCGCAGCCCCCGTTTCGTGGGAGCCGCTCGTAGGTGTAGGAGAAGGATTAAGGACTTGGTGATTGCTGGGGACCACAGAGCCCAGGAGCCCCTGCAGCCTGCACACCTGTGCTGATACGTCCACGCCGCTGCTGCTATTTCACTCCTCACGGTCGCCGCTTCGCGGGAGCCGCTTCTAGGAGTAAGAGAAGGATTAAGGACTTGGTGATTGCTGGGGACCACAGATACCAGGAGCCCCTGCAGCATGCACACCTGTGCTGATACTCCCACGTCGCTGCTGCTATTTCACTCCTCGTAGCTCCCGCTTCGCGGGAGTCGCTCGTAGGAGTAGGAGAAGGATTAAGGACTTGGTGATTACTGGGGACCACAGAGCCCAGGAGCCACTGCAGCCTGCACACCTGTGCTGATATGCCCACACCGCTGCTGCTATTTCACTCCTCGCGGCCCCCGCTTTGCGGGAGCTGCTCTTAGGAGTAGGAGAAGGATTAAGGACTTGGTGATTGCTGGGGACCACAGAGCCCAGGAGCCCCTGCAGCCTGCACACCTGTGCTGATACGCCCACGCCGCTGCTGCTATTTCACTCCTCGCTGCCCCCGCTTCGCAGGAGCCGCTCGTAGGAGTAGGTGAAGGATTAAGGACTTGGTGATTGCTGGGGACCACAGAGTCCAGGAGCCCCTGCAGCCTTCACACCTTTGCTGATACGCCCACGCCGCTGCTGCTATTTCACTCCTCGCGGCCCCCGCTTCGCGGGAGCCGCTCTTAGGAGTAGGAGAAGGATTAAGTACTTGGTGATTGCTGGGGACCACAGAGCCCAGGAGCCTCTGCAGCCTGCACACCTGTGCTGATACGCCCACACTGCTGCTGCTATTTCACTCCTCATGGCCCCCGCTTCACAGGAGACGCTCGTAGGAGTAGGAGAAGGATTAAGGACTTGGTGATTGCTGGGGACCACAGAGCCCAGGAGCCCCTGCAGCCTGCACACCTGTGCTGATACGCCCACGCCGCTGCTGCTATTTCACTCCTTGCGGCCCCTGCTTCGCGGGAGCCACTCGTAGGAGTAAGAGAAGGGTTAAGGACTTGGTGATTGCTGGGGACCACAGAGCCCAGGAGCCCTGCAGCCTGCACACCTGTGCTGATACGCCCACGCCGCTACTGCTATTTCACTCCTCACGGCCCCCGCTTATCGGGAGCCGCTCGTAGGAGTAGAAGAAGGTTTAAGGACTTGGTGATTGCTCGGGACAGAGAGCCCAGGAGCCCCTGCAGCCTGCACACCTGTGCTGATACGCCCACGCCGCTGCTGCTATTCTACTCCTCGTGGACCCCGCTTCATGGGAGTTGCTCGTGGGTGTAGGAGAAGGATTAAGGACTTGGTGATTGCTGGGGACCACAGAGCCCAGGAACCCCTGCAGCCTGCACACCTGTGCTTATACGCACACGCTGCTGCTGCTATTTCACTCCTCGCATCTCCTGCTTCGTGGGAGCCGCTCGTAGGAGTAGGAGAATGATTAAGGACTTGGTGATTGCTGGGGATCACAGAGCCCAGGAGCCCCTGCAGCCTGCACACCTGTGCTGATACGTCCACGCCGCTGCTGCTATTTCACTCCTTGCGGCCCCCGCTTTGCAGAACGCGCGCTGGCACGCGCCGGTCCAAGCACGTTGTAGCCCGGAGGAGACCGGACCGGACCACCCCTCTAACATCGCCCACCCGGCCCGTTCTACCATCAACAGCTGTGAGTACCAGTAGCCTTTGCAATATTCCTGGGGAAATGGCTGGGCGGGAAGGACGGAGTAAGAAATTAGTAAGGGGGGTTACGTGCCCGGGGCTCTAGACAGATTCATTACAAGGGCCACAAATGTTTTGGAGCATGAAATAACCCTAACAGAGGGATGCCTCTCTCAGGATCTGGCTTTTGCTAAAAGATCTTCTTTGGGTGAATTGGCGAGCGCCCGAACTCCTGAGCGCATACCGCTCACACCCCAAATCATTGTCAGTGAGGGGAGCGTGATTGGAAGTCCTAAACAAATAGTCCAGTGAGCAGGGAAACTCGCAACAATAGGTGAGCTTCAATCACTGGAAGTCTTGAGTGAAGAGTCAGTGACTGTAGCTGAAAATAACAAAGCGGTTTCTTGGAACGAAGGGACAAGTCGCAGACAGCTACGTGGGCGTCTTGAAGGAACCATCCCTAAAAGAAAGCAAGATGGTGCTGCCTCGCGTGGGAGGAAGCATAAGTTTCCGAAGCTCAACAATGATATCGACCCTGCCACTCTGGCCCCAACTATGACAGAAAGTGGTCAGTCTGACCCACCGATTGTAGTCCTCCCCACAGTTGATACCAATTGTCCCGATCAACCATCAGAGGAGGATGTATTCCTGTCGAAACAGGGGGCACTCTTGAAGCAATTATTACATCCTCTAGAAGGGAGACTATCACTAATTGAGCAGAGGCTGTTTAAAATCGAAGCGAGCCTGGACACAATAAAGGGTACCACGGTAAACATTACCCAGGATAGATCAAAAATTGTTGGAGAAAGCTTACCGTCAAAATCTAAAATGTTGATGCCCACGAACTCTCTTGCTCCTGTGAGTAACCCAACATCCATACCTTCTGCCAACCTCACAGAGGACACTACGACGGCCGCAAGTAATAAGAACCCTATTGACTCACTCCTAATGGGATTTGATCGGAGGAGAGATCCTAGGAGAACGACAAAAGAAAACTTGACATCTGATGGTTTAAATTGTATTTTAATACGTATTGATTTACCTCCGGAAAGTGCACCATACATGGTTGTTTTAACCGGGGTTCCTAAACTGACCGCGAATGGGTTAGAATCATATAACGAGTTAAAAAATTAATCCATCCACTGGTTGAACACTAACCGACCCCTACCCAGTAATGTGCATTGTAAAATTTTATTTGTAAGAAGAGTGGGATGGGTGGGTAACAGAGCTAAAAATGTGGAGGGGGATTGTATCGTTATCAATTTCAAGGACAGAAGGGTGATCGATCATGTCTGCAAGGGCCCATCGGGCTCTGCCCAAATGAAGATATATCCCAGGGCTCTTGGCTATTTTTATCCCCCCTCCACTCAATCCCTAAACCTCCATCATTGTGGTCCCAGTGAGGGATGGGTCACTCAGTATAACTCCAGGACCCAAGGTGATGATATGGGTGGGAATCAGTCTCTGTGGGGTTTCCAAGTTAGCAATAGGTTTACCAACCTCGACCAGGTCGATTGACTCCCTTTTACTTCCCCATCCTCAAGCCACTCAGAATTAAGAGAGAGGGCAACAATGACAAAGAGGAGTTTAGAGGGAAGAAAACGAGATCCCCCAATAATCGAGCCAATGGTGTTTAAGGAAAGAAGAAGTATAACCATGGATGCTCCAGTGGCGGAGGTTGGGCTCCAGGTCTTGAGTGGCGAAAGTCCGAGTTCACCATTGATGGTATCAGCTTCTTTAGTACCAGCAGTTATGTCCTCTTTTCACCCCGGCATTATTGATTATGGGTTGGTGGATAATGATCCACTGGAGGGCCCTTGACTCGTTACTAGACCTGGAAGGGAGCCAGTGAGCTGTAGTTGAGGCCTTACCCTACTGTTGTGGAATATTGCGGGCCTCACGGCTAAAATGGACTTGCCAGACTGGGGAGAGTTTATAGATTCCTTTGGAATCTGTCTCTTTCAAGAAACTTGGGCCCTAAACTCGATTCATCGGGTGGGTTATGCGACCTACTCCGAACCTGCAGTTAAGGGACCCAGAGGCAGACCCTCAGGGGGGATGTGCATTTGGATCGGAACTCATATTGAATGCGTGGTTAAAAAAATCAATAACATGTCGCCAGACATAATCTGTATTCTTTTGTCCTTTAAAAACCAACAAAAACTGGCACTAATTAATATTTATTCCCGACCCGTTCACTATAGTGGTACCTCTCCATCTCTGGCCCTATTGGATATCCTATTGAAATCTCTACCGGGAGGTGCGACTCTCTTGATTGGGGGGGATTTTAATTGCCACTATGAACCCCTCAAGTGAGCGCTTAAATAGATTACTGTAGAAGAGGATGCGATTTGGTCTATTCCACCCCCTAACACCTATGAGGTAAAGACCTGTACACCACTAGTGCTCCAAATGAACACCCTTACACTATCCTCCTCATTAAGGGCCTGCAATGGGCGCTTCCCGAATGATAATCCTAGTCTCCCAACCTTTAAAAGACTAGATCAGGCATCTGTGATAGATTACTTCTTTATTAGCTTGGAACTCTGGCACAGAGTGGTAGATTTTAATGTTGTGGTGTGCATGGAAAGTGATCACAACCCATTGACCATCAAGCTAGATTTCCAGGTATGTGATACAGATCAAGGTTTTATTTTCCAGCCCCGAAGTGACCTTAATAATCTTAATGGAGGGAGGCATATTCGCTGGGCAAAAATTATTCAAACCCAAAATATTGTTGCAAAAATGTACAATGCGATCATTCCCCTCATTGAACAGGCAGCCACAGTCCAAGTGAACACCCTGGATAGTACCACTGGGAATGATCTGGGAAAAATACACCAGGAGATGGTGGCAACCCTTGGGGATTTCTTTTACAGTATACAGCCAAACAAAGGTAATCCCCGTAGTACAAACAACCAGTGGTTTACCAGGGGCTGTCGGGTTGCTAAGCGAACCCTCTTAGCATCCCTAAAGGCTGGAGATTCTATCACTATAAAGGCATCAAGGGCTGATTTTAAAAGAATTACCAGCATTGCAAAATCCAAATGGGAAGAAAATAGATGGTTAGATATTAAGTCCGCCCTAGACGAAAAAAACCCTAGGGCTTTTTGGAATTTGGTTCACACAGGGAGTAGTGAGGGAAAGTCCTGTGTTGAACCAAACATTCCAGAAGAGTCATGGCGTCTATTTTTTAAAGATCTTTATTCTTCACTACCAAAAGAGCAATGTGAGCTGCCAGCGATTTTGCTGATAGCAGACCCTACCTGGCATATACCACCTTGTACGGTGGTTGAGGTAAGGTCAGCTTTAAGTAAGCTCCAAATGAATAAAGCCCCAGGACTAGACCGGATCCCCGGTGACCTGTTTAAAAGTGAGCAGGTTGTGTGGGTCCCTTATTTAAATTTATTATTTAATGCAATTTTACAGGGACTCCAAATACCCAGCACTTGGTCCGGGGCTGAGATTATTCCCATTTTTTAAAAAAGCTCCCATTTTGAGTCCGGCTAATTACAGGCCGATTAGCCTCATTGATGTCTCACAAAAAGTGTACACTAGGGTACTCCTACAGCGTCTGCAGGAGCGGATTAGTGACCATGATATCCTTACTTCACTGCAAACAGGCTTTAGGGCCAAAACCTCCAATATAGACCAACTATTTAGGCTCCAATTAATATACTGGAAGCATGTTGTATTGGAGGATGGGAGTCTATACTTAACCTTTGTTGACCTTGGATCAGCATTTGATACGGTGGACCAAAGTCAACTCTGGACGATCTTGTTGACAATGGGGGTCCCACCATATCTATGCTACTAGCTTAAATTGCTACACGAAGGCACCTTTGCAAGAGTTAGGTACGGTAGGAATGGACAACTGACAGCCCCGTTCCCCGTCAAGAAGGGGGTGAGGCAGGGTTGCGTGTTGGCGCCGACCCTGTTCTCCCTCTTCCTAAACGGATTGGTAGATGTCCTACTCACCGCCAAAGACTTAGACTCCCCCAAATTGGCCCAGGCTAGGTTTCCTGCCTTAATGTTTGCGGATGATATCCTGTTGCTGTCTAAGTCAGCTCGGGGTATGCAGCGCGTCTTAAACCAGTTCACAGAGTTCTGCCAAAAAAGGAATCTTGTGATTAATATAAAAAAAACTAAATACATGGCTTTCAATCCTAAATCTGCTAAATGTCCACATCCGCAGTTAGAACATGGAGTACTTGAAAGGGTTCCTACCTTCGAATAAAAATAACAAAAGAAAACATTCTAAAGACCTAATCAACCTAGCAGATCAGCCAGCGAAAACGCAATACAATTATCAACCGAAAATTTACACAAAATTTGCCTTTCTAAAAAATCCAGGAAACGTGATCTACTCGTCAAATGACTCGGTTACAGGCCTTCAAACCCCCTTGCCACCAGTTGATACAAACAACCCCTCGCTTACAACCTCAAATCTCACTGTAGCTGAAATACACACGCCATCAAACCCAAAGGAGACAACGGCAAACATCAAAAGCATAGCAGGGGCAGGGGCAGGAGAACAATGGAGACAAGATTACATCCATCTCACGACGACACAAGAAAGCGCAGCCAGTCACACCTCAAAAATAGAGGAATATAATCAGGCTACAAGCCAATCCAGTCCGCTGGAGAAAGAAAAACTAAGCACTTCCGCCCTAGAGTTAGTAAAGTCACAGGGACACCCTAGTAACCACGAAGAAAGCAGTATGCCAACTTCAACACTCTCTCTTTCATTCATCTGGCCGCAAGGGGAAGAAGTAATACATGATCAAGAAACAGCATTGGTTCGAGGTAAAAAAAGCAGTCATCAAGCCGAACCAAAACCTCAAGATAAAATCATTGCCCATGGAACCCAGGGAGCAAAAATAGAACCCGCAAACTCCTCTCCAATAAGGGCCGACGAGACTTCACCCTCCCTAGACAGGGACATGACCTTCTTGGAACATCAAGAATGGATCGAACTTGAGGCAGCATACAACACAAAGGACCCCGCAAACAACATCAGCAAAGAGAGTCTAACTTATCCTAATGCGGGGGCAAGGGATACCACTGACACCTTTTGGGCAACCTTACTCAACACTATCCAACTGTCCTCAACAGCACTCCAGTATCAATCTGACAAATTAGATCTACAATTAATTTTGCTGCAAAGGCTGGCAGAGGCCACAATGGGGATCGATAGAAAACTCGCAGATCTCAATGGCCTTATAAAAAGAGGACAAGAGTCAGTAAAACTATCCCAGATCGTAAGAACAGACTGTGTCTGCTCACCTATTGTCGACAAATTATCATCATTACCCACTATGTTGGGTAATCTTCTGGAGGACATAAAATTAAACACCACAAAGTTCCTCACAACAAATGAAAGGTCTGCCACACCATTTCATAACAAAAGCCCACAAGGGATCGACAACAACCCAAACAAAGCCAGAACGCAATGGTGCCAACAACCAAAATCCAACACTTCAATAGAAGAGTTCCCCCATAATACCTCAACAAGAAAACACGTCTAGCAAGTGGGCAGCTCAATGAATGCGCGCACTCGTCGCAAACAAAAAAGAAAGGGCAGGAACAAGAAGCAAGTTGATGCTGCCTGTACAGAAGAGAATCGTCAGCTAATTACATTGGGAGGCCCTGATTCGCCAAAATCAAATCAGCACCACAGTACTGAAGTGAACCGCCAGCCAAGCACACTGGGGGGGTGTGCACCGCTAGAAGCAAACAAGCGCCACTCCAGCGCTTCACCTCAACTTAAAAAATCCACTGACGCACAGACACAAGCCGGAGAGGGCATGCGAACCCCCTCCTCCCCAAAAGAGAAAACTCACAAACAGACATAGGAACTCCCCTCTGGCCAAACAAAAAACTCAACAACTAACAACTCATCAGAACTGACACACAAAGGCCAAAGCGACCGCCAAACAGCAACAAAGCAATGGACCTGGGAGGTCGGAATACATGCCCATGATGAGCCTGTTAAAGCTACAACAAAAGGCACAACCACCGACCCCCTAACCACCACTACTCACAAAAACATTAAGACCATCAGCAGTGAGACAAAGGTGGACCTCGAGATATCAAACATCACTAAAACAGAAAGCGGCCAGCCTAAAGACCAACTCTGGTGGGTAAACTTCAATCAAAACTTTACAATACCCACTAGTCAACATTCAAAAGGGCCAAGCGAACTGGCGAGACAGTCACAGCACACACTACAGCCCATAGAGGAACCCGACATAATTCTCTTTATTCCTGAATTTAAATCCAGAGGAAGAGTGGACACTTTAAACAGGGGTAATATACTGAAGCTGATCAACTCAATCGACAACCTAAAAAATATACAGACCACAGACCTGCTTGAACTCGAATTTCTTCCAGCTTCTCACATATGTGGTAATGAAACAACAAAGACCAGATGGGCAACACAAGACGTTGCAAATTCAATTATGGAGGAAACACTTAGATTCTCTCAGTGGGAATTAAGTTAGAAGTGGAAATCAGGCCTGCCTACCCGACTCTGCTTCTTGAAGAAATCAAACAAGAACGCCCTAAAATGGCTAAATCAATTCTGAATGGTGCACGGAGCTACTCACCGGGGCTGGGTACAGATCAGACACCCCTCCAACACCCAAGCATCTCCCAGCTAGAACCACATAGAGCACAACTATTAACACGTACCATACTCGGTGTAGACACCAATTGACGAAAAACATCAGTCTTAACCGTCAACTCTACAGTCACTCCCAAAATAAAAATATGTAACTGGAACATCAATGGCCTCCTAGACAAACTGGAGGACCCCGAGATCTTAAATTACTTAAGATCCTTCGATCTGATCCTCCTTCAGGAAACATGGGAAACAAATGACATCTCACTACAAGGTTTCACAACTCTAACGCACCCGGCAATCAGAAGCTCTCAACATGGTCACAGTTCAGGAGGCTTAGCAATCTTTGCCTCGACATCAACAATTGGGGCAACGGAAACGATAAAAGTAAGCCTCACACCTCCAAACATGATACAGGCGCTATCAGTAACAATTACAAATAACCAGGCAACCGAACAGCTGTACATTATCAATGTATACATACACCCAAAGCAGGGACATTTGGGCACCAGAGAACTCACCAAAGAACTGACAAGAATCATGGCAGACAGGGATATGGAGAACACACTAGTGGCAGGAGATTTTAACCTTCACCTGTTTGAAATTAAACCAGTAGACGAAATGACCAAGGAAATGGATACCGTTTGGGCCATCCCAAGCCAAACAACCCCGTTTCCCAACAAACACATCAAAACCTCAATCGAACTACTGAAAGACCTTGAGCAGCTAAACCTTAGAGTCCTTAACGGACGATTCAAAGACGACATCCCACCAGCACCAACATACTTCTCCACGAGTACGACTTCTCACCTTGACTACATGCTGATGACACTCCCGCTGTATGGAAAAATCACTTCGTTTAAGATCGGGGAAAGTGCTTCAAGCGATCACCAGCCTTTAGAAGCCACATTAGGCGTGTCTAGCGAGAATAAAATCATGGTCAATTGTAATATTGGTACAGAACACACTGCCAATTACAAACGAATAAGGTGTAAGACCACAGAGATCGAGGAACTATCAAACAGTGCAAAAACAATCATGCAACGGGCATCTTGCTCAAACATAAACCCGCTAGACGCCTGGGAATGCTTTACAACTGAACTGGGAGCCAAAATTGCCACCGAGCTGAAAACCTACAAAGGAACCACCATTTGGTCTTCACATGGAAAAAGTACAACACCAGAGATAAAAAGCACAAAACGCGAAATAAAAAAGACATTGAAACAGCTCCGAAATGAGCCCAACAACGAAGGCACTCAAAAGGAGCTTCGAACTCTAAAAAGACAACTAAAAAAGATGATATGGGAATTAAAAAGACAACAAAGTGAAGATCAATGGATAAAAATCGTCCATAGCTCAAAACAGAAGAATAGCTCCAGCTTCTGGAAAATAATCCACTCCCTTCAACAGCCAGGCCACAAGGGCATTGACTCTAACATATCTGAATCCGAATGGGCCAATTATCTATTTGCACACTTTAACACAGCTGACTCAAAAACAAATAGTCCCAGAGGGGGAGACTGGTCAGATGACGCTGACCAGAACCTCAAACATCTCGGAACACCTGGAAAGGACGAGGCCTCAGCCTATTAAAGAAAATCTTCTCAGCCCCACAACTCAAACGCGTGCACAGACTCAAAATCAACCACTAACTTAACAGCAGACATAGAGATTAACCCACACCTAGAAATAGCAGATAGGATCAAGAAAAAAATCCTAAAAGGCAAACTCGAGGGGGCTCCTGGCCCAAATGGGATCCCTCTAATACTGTACAAAAATGACGCTGGCTACTGGAGCAGCACCTTGGCACCGGTCTTTCTCAAAATAAGGGAAATAACAACAACACCAACATCTTGGAGAGGCTCGATAATAAGTCCGATTTACAAAAAGGGCCCCAAGAACAACCCAAGCAGCTATCGCTTCATAGCTTTGATGGATACAGAGGCAAAGTACTACGCGGGCCTCACCCTAGAAGATCTGACAGCTTGGGCAACCGCAAAGAACATCATCCCAGCAACCCAAACTGGATTTCGCAGCGGTCAGGGCACTACAACGAACATCATGGCGCTAACCCCCTTGGCAGATGTGGCAAAATCCAGCAAGACTTCTCTGTGTCTGTGTTTCATCGATTATAGCGCTGCATTCGATCACGTAAACAGCAACAAACTCTGGCAGAAATTGAGCGTTTGGGGTATCCCTGGCCCACTCCTACAGCAGTTAATCTATACTACTATTATAAAGAGAGAACTTGCACCTTTTGGCCAGGTAAACTCGGGAACCACAGCACCAATCACAACACCCAATACAGCGTTGGAAAGGGCAGTTACAGCAGAAGGACATAGGCTATGAAGACACCCACCATATACATTTAAAATGTAAAAGAACCGTGCCAGCAAAGTAGTCCCTTGTGGGCGTGTCTGCATTGTGCTGTGGGTGTGTGCTGGGGGCGTGACAATCGCTGGGGGCATTCCGTCACGAGTGTTGTTTTTTCTTCCAGGTTCTATACATTCCTGCTCCCTTTAAATAGTAATTCAGTGGAGGTCCCATTCTCTTAGAACCACTCCAAGCACGGTTATGGGCAAAAATACAACTAAAAGGCCCTGCAAAGCATTATGGGATAAGCTTAGCATACTTTTTAGCATTTATGAAAGGGTTTCAATGTTTTTGAATTTTACTCATCAGGGACATCTTGGGACTTCGAGGTGAACTGCAGCTTGATGTATAATATTTTAAATGCTATTGCATTTGCCTCATCAGGGACATCTAGGGACGGCGAGGTGAACTGCAGCTTGATATATAATATTTTAAATGCTATTGCATTTGCATCATCAGGGACATCTAGGGACATGAGGTGAACTGCAGCTTGATGTGTAATATTTTAAATGCTATTGCATTTGCCTCATCAGGGACATCTAGGGACCATGAGGTGAACTGCAGCTTGATGTATAATATTTTAAATGCTATTGCATTTGCCTCTTGGGGACAACTGGGGAGAACGAGGGGAACTGCAGCTCTTTGTAGAATTATTTGGATACTATAATATTCACTTCCCACTGCTAATCTCGTCCCGTAATGGTTTGCAGGGGCTTGATATCAAAATCATCACCTCTCTCACTGCTTGCTGGAAGCTAATTTCACTTTTGTGAAATGACTATATGCATTTTAGCATGTAGAAATACTTGTTATTTTACCTTGAATATATGAGGTTTCTGTTTTAATAATTGGAAATCTGACGGAACAAAATATTGTGGATTTATTGTACCAAGTTTGCGCCAATTCCGCCCACCCCTACTTTAAATACCCCTGCACCCCATAATCATAACCCACCCTTACTCTATAAAATTCCCCCAACACCCTTAAACACTAACCCATCTTAACCCTATAAATCTACCCTGTACCCCAAAACTCAAAGCTATCCCTAAACCCTAAAAAACACCCCTGTGCACCAAAACCAAAACCTAGCCCTGAACCCTATAAATACCCCTGTACCTCAAAACCCAAACATACCCCTGAACCCTAAAAATACCCCTGTACCCCGAAACCCAAACCTACCCCTGAACCCTAAAATACCCCTGTACCCCAAAACCCAAACGTAGCCCATAACCCTTAAAATACCCCTGTACCCCAAAACCCAAACCTACCCCTGAACCCTAAACATACCCCTGTACCCCAAAACCCAAACCTAGCCCTGAACCCTAAAAATACCCCTGTACCCCATAACCCAAAACTATACCTGCACCATTAAAATACCCAAACACCCCAAAACCATATACCTCAGTTCCCCAAAACATATACCCCTATACCCATACTTGCCTTATACAAACATTTTTAAAAAACATGCTTTTACCATTCATGCATTTACAACGAATTTCGTTGTAAATGTATGTGTGGTAAAAGCATATAAAATGTAATGCCATGCGTTATAATGGCATTGCGGAGTCATGGTACTTTTGTAATGAAAGTATGCAGAGTAATGGTATGCTGAAAGAAATTTGCGGAATAATGGGTGTTTACCCTCCCCCGTAAGTACATTGGTGGCACGGCGGCCCACATCTCCAGCAACATACTCATTTTTTTTCACCACCAATTGGAAAAATGCACAGGTCTCTCTCATTGATGCCCAGCACCGACATACACTTTTAGACACACCTCCCACTACAAGTTCTAGAATTGCGAACTTTAGAGATGGGGAGCTACGTTAGAATCTCGGCATCAGCTCAACATCCTGTGATTCCAGGCAAATCGCTTTGTCTCCCCGTGCCTACCACAAATCAATGTGTTCTTCTGTAATGTAAATTGTGCTCATGCCATGTTGTCGAGTTCGCGCTATATAATATTGCAAGGAAAATAAAGTAGGGAAACTCGAGTTCACACACTACTGAACGCGCACTCTTAAGTGCATCAGCAGTGCACTGTGAATCGGAGCGTTTCACAGGCCTGTCACAGATAAGAAATGCTATCAAAATGAAATCCTACGAAACAATATACCACTGGCCGGCAGCAATACATACCCGGACAACGTCGGGACGGGCTGCTAGTACTGCTATATAGTAACACTTGGGTCAGGATAAAACTGGGACCTGGGACGCACCTTTCAAGAGAAATTGGGACCAGCAAAGGACTGAAACAAGGCTGCGTTCTAGCCTCAATGTTGTTCAACCTCTTCCTTGCAGATCTACCCGGAGAGCTAGATGCAGTTAAATCTTACGGTCCACGGCTGGACAACACCACATTGTCAAATCTTCTTTATGCAGACGATTTAGTTCTCATTAGCCGGTCCCCTATAGGCCTTCAACACTTGCTGGACAAAACTAATACGTTTTCTAAAAATAACTCACTAACAATTAACCTAAACAAAACAAAAATCATGATAATTAACCACCACAGAAAACTGAACTTTACATGGCATTTGAACCGACAGAAGTTAGAGCAGGTAACCTCCTATAAATACTTAGGCGTCATACTAGATAGCAATGGCTCATTTAAACAACAACTAGAGGCTATCCGGCGGAAGGGCACGACATTCCATCTGTCGATAAAGCTGTTGCAGAAGGCTCTTCCTGACCGGACACTGGGTACCCTCGTACAGGTAATTAGAGCTCGCCTACAGCCAATGCTCACCTACGGCAGCGAACCCATGCGTGGTAAAGACGCAACCATATTAGATAACACCATCAGTCGAGCCTACAGAGCAATATTCCATCTGCCCACTTACACCTGACCTGCCCAAATCCGCCTTGAATTTGGGCTGCAGAAACAAACGGTGGAGAGAAGAGGAGCACACATCAAAAGCTGGCAGAAAATCAGAGACGCGGAGTATGGATCCCTAAACACCCACCTGTGGACTGAACTATCCATTAGAGAAAACTCACCAGCAAGAAAATATCTAATGGAATCATTGGAGACCCTAGGACTAACAAACTTATGGGAGTCAGCAACTGATCCCAAGACTTTTAAAAAAATAGCATCGAAGGTCAGCAAGATGGTCTCTTCAATCGAGGACAAAGCAACTCTTGCTAAGAGAGCACATGGATGGGTGGTACTGGATGGCTACACAGCTCTCAAGCCATAGCAGTATTTAACAACGGGTCTTACACAGAAAACAAAAAATACGTTTCTCAATATGTGTCTTAGCACCCTGGAAAAGAGAAAATGCAGCAAACTGCTGCCGACTCTGCTCTACTGGAAAAGAGGATTTGACGCACATAATCTGCATCTGCACAAAACTTCTGGACATAAGACGCTACCTGCTTCGGCCCCTATGGATTCAGAGGGGAATAACTAGCTGCATGCAGGCTGTGATGCTTTGCTTTAACCCTGGTGAAACCCAGTTAAACTGTAGAATAACAAACATTTTTGACATTGTGGCTAACAGGCTAAAAGAACCAGCTGCCGGGCCAACTGGAATCACTGCTTAATACAAAAAACTGTTAGCATCCAGTCGCCACAATGGATAACAGCATACCAAAACGTGTTTTTAAATATCAAGGAGAACTCACCTGTTATTTTAATTACAAACACTTTAGTTAGAGATTGTTTTACAAATTTGCTTGTTTTAATAATTGTGAGTTTTTATTAACTGTGCAATAAATCTTTATACCTTTACCTTCGAATAACTGGGTCTTATACTGACTGAAAAAATGGGATGGGACCACCAGCTGGTTAAGGCCAACATAAAACTTACCCAGGCAGTTGGGGGGTTTCTAAAAGTCCATAGGAGTTGCGTTGTTAAAAATGTATGCCCTCCGTTGGAAATTTACAGGGTGCAAGCGAGGTTAGCATCTCTCTATGGGGCAGAACTGTGGGGGCATAAGCCACGGAATGCCCTGACAGTCACGGAAAATAACTTCCTAAGACACATTCTGACCTAACCCAAAAGTACCCCGCTTGTCCCGCTCAGGGTGGATTTAAATATTGTTCCTGTAGCGGACATTATTTCCATCCGACCACTATTGTATTGGCGGAAAGAATGTGGTCAGATCCCAAAGCATCTTGTCCAGCTATTTCCAAGAAATCGCTGGCAAAGGTACTGAAGGAGCATACATTAGCCCAACTGTTCCAGTCTGTGAATCTTTCTAGTCTGACCTACAGATTTTTTTATTTTAAGAGCCACTATGAATTCTGAATTCGAAAAGGCCACAATGAATTTCCGTGTGTCTGAGCCTTCCTTTGACTCAGCTATGCCCAAAACACGCAAATTATTCCGTCTAGACCGGTTTTCTAGGTCAGTGAGCTTCCAGTCCACATCCGTTTTAGACTTTTGAAGTATCTCTATAGCTGATTGCTGTTTCACCAGAGAATCCTCGGCTGAGGAGACCCGCTCTTCCACCTCGACCACACGAGTAGAGATCTCTGCACAGGTCCTAACCAAGCGCCGTACTGTGTTCTGAAGTTTTCTGACAGCCCCTTGAGTGCGAAATCCCTCCTCCTTAGCCTCTGCCCGATGGGCCATGATACTCTTATAGATTATACCTAAAGTTATAGTATTTTCCTCAGAATCATCATCATAATTTGGCTGAGTAAACGGCAAACTTTCCACATGTAGAGGTCCATCCCCTGCTTCAATCAGCTTTCTCACAGTTTCATGGGATAAAGATTGCTCTAGGTCATCCAGTTCCTCTTCGTCCGGAGCGTCCCCCCAGTCTCCTGCATTGCTAAGGCTGTCATTATCCTCATCATCATCGTTCTCTTTGCCGGAGGCCATTGATAAATCCGACATAGAATAAAACTTGCCTTCTGATCCGACATACTCCACGTCACTGCCCTTGTTGTTAGCCGCAATAGCAGGAGCTGAGCACAACCCTAACAGAGAACCGCTAGTGGCTATTCTCGTCTCTGCCGCAGGGTCAACTGAATCCCTAGTCCGTGGGGCATCTCCATTACATGGTAAACATACTAAAGCAGTTTCATCTGAAACTCCTCCAGAGTCTACTTCGTCATTGGCTGGCCCAGTTACAATTACAGGAGCAGTTGGATCAATAGTGGTCACAGATTTCGATTTTTGACAGTATTATCCTGTTTTCGTCGTGCCTCCAGTGTTCTAGGTGCATTTACAGGCTCCTGATGCACACTAGCTCCTCCTGAAAGGTTCGGGCCCCCACAGCAATATGAGGCATTGTGCTAGCATTAATTTCAAGATTGCTTTTTCTGCTCCCTATGTCCCCACTTCTGGGTGTCCACGGAACCCACGCACTTTCTGGCTCTCCAGCCTGTCCTGAGGCAATGCTTCCTCCCTCAGTCCCGGTACCTGCAGCTGCATTTGCCCCTGCCGCCATGCGGGCTCTCGCACTGCCTCTGCCCTTAGGTGCCATTTGTGTCAAGCAAGTAGTCAAGCAGTCAAGCGGCTGCTTTTGCCGTCCGAGTCTCTCTTTTTCGAAATGTGACTCTCCACAGCACTCCGCATCTGCTCCCGTCGTACCTCCGACTTTGACTCCTCACCTCCAGACTCCGCTCCACTCCGCTGTGCCTCTGGCTCCTCTCCACCACAGACCGCTCCACTCCGCACCACACCGCGGCTCCCTGAGAGCCTGTGAGCCGGAATCCCAGTTTGAGCGGCACCCGCTAAACCTGCCGCAGATGGGGAGACCGCCCCGGGTGCTTCGCTTACTCAGCCTCTCCTCATCTGATCCAAATGCCGGCGTCTCCCCCATCTCCACGACCTCCAGACCGGCGGGAAAGCAACACCTGACGCCGCTACCTCAAACTCAGGTACGAAACCGCTTCCTCGCTCAGGATTTCTTCATACACTGCACGGGCCAGGGAGAACCATGGGGACCATGCACACACCACTTCACACGGCCACTACTGCGGCCGCCATCTTGCCTCTCCCGTAAATTAATTGTGGAACTTTTCAAGGAGGCTTTCCCTGAGCTTAAAGATTGGAGCGGGAGACTGAGTTGATTAGGGCGCATAGGTTCCCATTTGCAGTGCGACCTCGAAGGAATGAACACCGAGCAGATCAAAATATATATCCAAGGGCAATTCTGATTTGTTTAAAGAATTATCTGTTACGTGAGGTGATTTATGATTTAGCACAGTGAGAAAAGAGACGGGGGTGTTACAAATGCTGGCGGCGTGTGGTACGTTCCTCCCTTCAGGCGGGACTGTTCCCATGAAGCACAGGGTCAAGGCTGATTTGCATATGGCCATGTCTGAACTGGGGTGGTGTGGAGTGCAAAAAAACGATGTATTTAGGCCCAGATCTCTGTACTGGGGTGAATGTATGACATTGTTCTGCATTCTGTACATCAACTGTTGTTTTTGCATTTGTCACCCCGAGTTGGATGGGTATGCTCAGACGTGAGTCCCATGCTCTCCACTCCACTGGAGTCAAGCTATTCTGGCTGAAGGCTGATAGCCAGAAATTGGTCCTAGGATGCTTGAGTCCAGTCCAGGAAAGACATGGTTTGGCAGTTTGGCTGATTTGCATATGGCCATGTCTGAGCGGGGTGGTGTGGAGTGGATTTAGGCCCAGATCTCTGTATTGGGGTGAATATATGATATTGTTCTGCATTCTGTACATCAACTGTTGTTTTTACATTCTGCCTGGGTGTGGGTGTTTCGTCCCAGGTTCTGTACATTCCAGCTCCGGGTGTCCACCCTGCTCCCTTTAAATACCCTTGCACCCCATAATCAAAACCCACCCTTACTCCTTAAAATACCCCAACACCCTTAAACACTAACCCATCTTAACCCTATAAGTATACCCTATACCTCAAAACCCAAACCTATACCTAAATCCTAAAAATACCCCTGTACCCCAAAACCCAAACCTACCCCTGAACCCTAAAAATACCCCTGCACCCCAAAACACAAACCTAGCCCTGAACTATAAAAATAACCCTGTACCCCAAAACCCAAACCTACCACTGAACCCTAAAATACCCCTGTACCCCAAAACCCAAACCTAGCCCTGAACCCTAAAAATACCCCTGTACCCCAAAAACCCCAAACTACACCTGAACCCTTAAAATACCCCTGTACCCCAAAACCCAAACCTACCCCTGAACCCTAAAAATACCCCTGCACCCCAAAACCCAAGCCTAGCCCTGAACCATAAAAATAACCCTGTACCCCAAAACCCAAACCTACCCCTGAACCCTAAAATACCCCTGTACCCCAAAACCCAAACCTAGCCCTGAACCCTAAAAATATGCCTGTACCCCAAAACCCATACCTATCCCTAAACGCTAAACCTACCCCTGTACCCCATAACTGAAAACTATATCTGAACCCTTAAAATGCCCAAACACCCCAAAACATATACCTCAGTACCCCAAAACATATACCCCTATACCCATACTTACCTTATCCAAACATTTAAAAAAACATGCTTTTACCATTCATGCATTTACAATGAATTTCGTTGAAAATGTATGCGTGGTAAAAGCATATAAAATGTAATGCCATGCGTTATAATGGCATTGCGGAGTCATGGTACTTTCATAATGAAAGTCTGCGGAGTGATGGTCTGCGGAAAGAAAGTTGCGGAATAATGGGTGTTTACCCTCCCCCGGTAAGTACATTGGTGACACGGCGGCCCACATCTCCAGCAACATACTCATATTTTTTCACCACCGATTTGAAAAATGCACAGGTCTCTCTCATTGATGGCCAGCACCGACATACACTTTTAGACACACCTCCCGCCACAAGTTCTAGAATTGCGAACTTTATGTTTAAAGTATTTTATTGAAGCAGGGTGGGGTAGGAAACAACAGGGTAAGAAAAAAAGATAAACCACAGGATCCGCACAATCGGTGCGTATGATACAGCAGATACAGCAAAGCAGTTACATCTTTTCAATAGGCTTCATTCGACTCAGGAACACAGCTTTCGCGCCTGTGGTCACATACAAATAACGAGGGGGGGGGAAGGAAGGACGGGGGAGGGGAAAGGAAAAGAAAAAGAGGGGGGGCAAAGAAAAAGAAAATAAGGGGGGGGAGAAAGGGGGGAAGGGTGGAGAAGCATCCCCGCTCCAAAAACCTACCTAACCATACAGAACCCCCCCAACTACCATACCCCAACCCACCCCCTGTACTGTGCCATTACCATCAGCTCTCTCTTCATATCGACCCTCCAGTAATCCCCGCTATACAATGCCAGCCCCGTCTGATCAGACAGGCGGGTCCGGTGGCGGCGTCAGCCGTAGCAACCTAAGATATCTGGGACAGGTAATCTCCCGAAACTCAGAGCACAACAGGCTATGAAAGGGCACCCACAGTTCCTCAAAAGTATCAGTGTCTCCCAGGGCTACTAAGGACATCTTCTCCATTCCAAGGACATGCCATAATCTATGCAGCCAGCCAACTACAGAGGGAAGTGTGGTAGAGCGCCAATGTATGAGAATATTTTGCACCGCTGACCCCAGAGCAATCGCAATCTGTCTACCCCTCCTGGACCTGAGGGGATACATCAACCCATTTGGCAATCCCAGTAGAACATAGGCAGGGAACCTCGGCAGCTCTATCCCAAAACATTTGTCCACCTCACCCAGGACCTCCTCCCAATAAGGAGCCAGAAGGGGGCATTCCCACAGTATGTGTGTAAGTGTACCAGTATTGCCACAGTTGCGCCAGCACGTCCCTGGTATTGCCCTGTCCATCTCGTGCAGTTTCTCCGGGGTGCGGTACCAATAGGTCGAGATTTTGGTGAAGGTCTCCGTAAGACCCGCGTGATAGGCCTAGTGGCGTGCACGGAAGGAGATGTGTTCCCATTCCTTGTGGCTCAACACTCGCCCGAGCTCCCGCTCCCATCGTTCCCGACCGGGGTTGTGAATATGAAAGGAGGGGGGCTGCAGCATTTTATACAGATCTGAGATCAGTTTAGCGTCCGACGTGCGAGTGATTAAACAGCGCTCATACACCGTGATCTCCCGGTTTGCCGTATCGCGCACCTGGGGTTGAAGTGCCCAGTGACGCGCCTGCATGTATCGCATGCGCTCCGTCTCTGGGAGGCCGTAATCCCGCCGCAAATCCCGGAAGGGGACAACTCCCTCAGGGCTGTACAAATGATACAAGGTGCAGCAGCGGGCCGCCCGCCAGCGCTCATAAGCACCGTGCTCCGTCCCGGGGCCGAAGTCCAGGTTGCCAATGAGCGGCGTAAAGGGAGAGGGGAAGGTAGTAAGCTCATGCCTAACGGCCACCGAGTCCCACGTCCGAAGCGGGACCCGCGTCACCAAAGACGCGTAGAGGTTAGGGGGTCGATGGGCCCGCTTCAAGAATGGTACTTCCTGTAGCGTCCTACCTGCCACCGCCTGGTCCTGGAACAGCCAGTGCTTATCAGACTCCCACCGGCTCCATTCCACCAGATAGCGGAGTTGGGCGGCCTGGAAATATTTCCGCAAGTCCGGTATCCCCAGCCCCCCAGAGTCGGGTGCCAGCGTAGCGATGCTCCTCTTAATCCGCGGCCTACGGCCCTGCCATACAAACCGTGCGATGGCCGACTGGGTCTCCGCGAGCCACCCCGCGGGGGGCTGAAGCGGCAACGCCCTGAAGAGGTAAAGCACCTGAGGCAGGAGGGTCATCTTCACCGCGGCCACCCTGCCTAGCAGCGACAACGTGCCCTTATCCCACCGGCCAAGTTCCTCTCTGATTTTCGTGCTCAACGCCGCATAATTGGCCGTGACCATCGCCGGGAGGGAAGGCGCCAATAGGATCCCTAAATATGGAATCCGGTCCTTGGACCAGCTCAGAGGGTAAAGCCTCTGTAGTTCCGCTCTGGTGGCGCTAGCAAGTGAAATGTCAAGGGCGGCTGACTTCCCTAAGTTCACCTTGAAGCCCGCCACTTCGGTGAATAGGTCCAATTCCGCAATGCAAGCCGGTAGCGACCTCCGCGGGTCGTCTAATGTCAGAATGACATCATCTGCGTACAGGCTAATCGCATGATGGAATCCACCCATCTTGACTCCGACAATGTCGGGGTTCTGCCTAACCCTTTGAGCAAATGGCTCCATGTATAGGGCAAAGAGCAAAGGGGACAGTGGGCACCCCTGTCTCGTACCCCGTTCAATGGGAAAGGGCCGAGAGCTGCCTCCGTTCACTCGGACCACTGCAGATGGGAACCGGTAACAATTGAAGATCAGATGACGGAACTTCTCACCTATCCCGAACTTCCCCAGGACCTTCTCTAGGTAGGGCCAGTGCACCCTGTCGAAAGCCTTCTCCGCGTCTATGGACAGGAGCATCCTCTCCCCTGGGATCCTGGAGGCCTTCTCAAGAATGTGGGTCACCCTCTTTGTGTTGTCTACTGTTTGCCTGCCAGGCACAAAGCCCGCTTGATCCGAATCAACCATGCCCGGGAGATGCAGTGCCAGACGTGCCGCTAATATGCTGGTGAACACTTTCAAATCCGTGTTCAGCAGCGAGATAGGGCGGTAGGACCCACAGGCTGTCCTTGCCCGGTTTCGGGATCACGGAGACCGTGGCCTGAAGAAATTCGAAGGGGATGGCACCCGGCTCCGCAAAGGTGTTGAAAAGGCGGGTCAGCAGAGGCGCCAACTCCTGACAGAAGGTCTTATAAAACAGAGGGATAAAGCCATCCGGTCCTGGGGCCTTGCCCGGTTTGAGCCGGGATATCGCCGTGATCACCTCCTCGACACGGATGTCACGTTCCAGATACTGAGCCTGATCTGGCGTTAACGACGGGAGCGGCACAGATTCTAGGTAGTCCGCCTCAGCCTGGGCAGAGGAGGCCTCCCCGGTGTAGAGGTCAGCGTAAAAGCTGCGAAAGACGTCTGCTATTTGCTCATCAGCCGTGACCAAACCTCCGGCCGAGTCAACCAGTTCCTTCACTCGGTGCTGTTGGTGCTGCACCCTGAGTTTGTTGGCCAAGAGCCGCCCGCACCGATCTCCCCCCGTGTAATACTTGTGTTTCAGGCGAAGCATCGCATACTCCGCCCGGTCCATGTCCAGGGCAGCCAAAAGTTTCCTGGCTGCCTTCAGCTGCCGCCAAACCCTGGGGGCCCCCGTCCTATGATGAACCTGTTCCAGCTCCCTCACCTGCCGGGTAAGCTCATCCCTCTTGAGCTGTCGATCCTTATTCTCAGCCGAGGAGATAGCTATAAATTTGCCCCGGAGCACAGCCTTCAGGGCTGCCCACTGTGTCGCGCGAGAGGTGTCATCGTTATCGTTCACACTCTGGAAATCCAAAATGGCCGCGCGGATCTGGTCCACTGTCGACTGCCTATGCAGTAGCGTGTCTCGGAGCCGCCAGACACCTCTCGGCCGAGCCACCGGCGGCAGAGTGAAAGCACCCTCCACCGGCGCGTGGTCGGAAAGAGAGAGGACCCCCATATCTGCGTTCGAAGCCAAAAGGAGCATTGGACCCGACACAAGTAGATGGTCCAGTCGCGCATAGGACCTGTGAGCATGTGAGAAGTAGGAGTATGCGCGGGTGGTGGGGTGAAGGTGGCGCCACATGTCATGCAAGTTCAGCTCCTCAAGTCGAGTGCGAATCGAGCCCGAAAGCTCACCCAACTGGTGGCGCCGCTGCACAGACCTGTCCATTGCCGCATCGAAAACTAGATTCAAATCACCCCCTAATACTATGTGCCTATCAGAGGTGGACGCCACGTCTTCTAGTGCCCTGTGCAAGAATTGGTCCTGGTGGTCATTGGGGCTGTAGATAGTGCCAACAGTCAGTACTAAACCCCCCACCCTGATCCTATATGCCAGAAGTCTCCCTTTCTGTTCCGCTACTTTGTGCAAGACCTCTCCCCTGAACCCCCTAGAGAGCAAGATCGCCACCCCTGCCGTTTTAGAAGCGCTAGAGGAGAACAGCTGCGTGGGGAACTTGGGGGTACGCATCCTAGAGCAGTCCTTAGCCAGCAAATGGGTCTCCTGCAGCAGGCAGACATCCGCCCGGGAGTTCTCTAACAAAGATAACACAGCCCGCCTTTTAACCGGGTTATTCAGCCCTTTCACATTTAGAGTGATCACTTTAAGAGCCATCAAGGAGGGGAATCACTGGAGCACACATCAAGAAGCAGAGCCCAGCGAGCAAACATGGAAGTCACCACACGAGGCCTCAGCACAGAGCAACTACGAACATCCCCATGGCACAGTACAGTCCCCGAACCCCAACACCCCGCAACTGGAAAAGCCTCCCCCTCCCCCCGGGACCCCACACAACCAAATCCACACCACTCCCAACAGCAAACCCCCCCGCTAGTCCCCAAATTCAAAACATCCCCCCGCCGGTCCCGTTCCCGTACCCCACTTCTCAAACTTTGCAAAAAAGACATTGTCCCAGTCCGGTCCTTATCGGACAAGGCCGTGGTAAATCAGTCTAGTGGACGTCCAGCCACCACCTCCAGCACTCGCCATTCCTCCCCGCCCTCCCCCTGAATCCCCGCACCTGCAAGAAGAAAAAGCTAGAGCAGACTCCCCCCGGAGTAAGTTCAGGTCGTCAGGGCCACTTCGCCATTCGCCGCCACTCTAGAGGCCTCCTGGATGGCGGCCACCATGTCCGCCCGGATCGTGGGCGAGCCCGGTCGCCCCGACGGTGGAGAGCTCCTCTCTCCCACCTGCTGCCATCCGTCACGAGTGCTTCGTCTACGACGCGGTGCCGGGGTGTCCGTATCAGATGCTGTGAGGCCCAACACCGCGCAAACATCCTGGAGGGACCGGAGCTGGTGCAAAGTACTGTTCCATCGAAAAATCAGGCGGAAAGGATGCCCCCAAGAGTACTGTGTCCCTTGCTCCCGGAGGAAGTCGGTAGCGATCTTGAACGATTTTCTCGTTTGCAGCGTGACCGTAGATAAATCCTGATACAGGGCCACAGGGTGGTCTCGGAAGCGGAAAGGCTGCTGCCCACGCGCTTCGCGGAGGATCCGCTCCTTCAGGGGGAAGTCCGGGAGAAAGGCCAGAATGTCCGGGGCGGGCGCCGTGGCTCTGCGGGGGCGACCCACCCGATGTGCCCGGTCTATACGGATCCGAAAGTCCTCCGACTCCCCCAGAATTGCATGAAAGAGGGCCACCAGGTATGCAGTCACGTCTTCACCCTCCTCGCCGGACGGCACGCCACGGACCCTGATGTTATTCCGCCTGGATCGATTTTCGAGGTCCTCGGCGTGGGCCTGCAATTCAATCTGTTGTTCCCGCAGCCGCAGGACCTCCTGTTGCAAATGGGTGATCTCCTCGTCTCTAGAGTGGCCAGCTTCCTCCACGGTGTTGACACGCTCCCCCAGGGAGTCCATCTCTCTCCGTACTTCACGGACCTCCCCGGCCACTTCACGCTTCAGCGTTTGAAAGTCCTCTCGCAGGGAACTGAAGAGCGACTCAAGAAATGATCTTGTCACCGGGGGTTCTCCGCCATCTGCACCCCTGGCCGGGGCCGGGGAGGTCGTGGTGGGCTGAGTTCCTCCACTACGTAGGGCGCCGCGCCCCAGCATGTCCGGCAAGGTCCGGTCACCCCTTCTCTGTCCTCTAGCGTTCGACATTTCAGCTGTGTAGGGGACGTCGAGGTTTGCCGTCCGGCAAAGAGGGCAGCCGTGCCGTCGCAGCTATACACCAGACGGGGGCAGCGCCACACAAAGAGCACTAGGAAGGCCGAGCCGCCAGGCCGGGGTTCACAAAATGGCCGCTCTGTAATATCAATAGGCCAACGCCCAAGATGGAAGGCCTATCCTCTGCTCGGGTCCGGTAGCGAGAAATCCAGCCGATAGGCAGACTCACGAGGCGATGGTCGCCGGGGTCAGCAATCCCGGGGAAAGATCTGCTCCAGGAGCACAATGCCACTACTCCACCACCAACGACCGGCCGGAGCGACCTCTCAGGACGAGCCCCTTCAAACCACGGACCAGCGTAGCAGTTCGATGCCGACTCCGCCTCCGCCTATCTCCTCCGCTCAACTCCGCTCCCTGCATCCGTCGCTGGCCGGCTCCGCTTCGCTCGCGAAGTCGCCGTCGACTCCCACTCCGACAGCACAGGCACTTCAGCGGGCCTCGCACAGGCGGCAGAGCGCTCCGTCAGGTTCCGAAGCCCGGAGGTCTCGCGGCTCCCGGCTCACACACAGGCCGCTCAGCGGGCTCCGACCCAGGCTATTCCGGACAGGATCTCACCCCCAACGGGGCAAACAAGGCTCAACAATCGATCCACACCTCTACCGGGGGCTCCAGGCTCAGTCACCGCGTGATCCGGGGGGGAATCAGCAGTTACGAGCGGCGCAGGATTTCAGGGGTCCGGGAGCTCTCGGCGAGTGCGACCTCTCAGCCCGCCATCTTGGCCACGCCCCGAATTGCGAACTTTAGAGCTGGGGAGCTACGTTCGAATTTCCGCATCAGGTCAACATCCTGTGATTCCAGGAAAATTGCTTTGTCTCCCTGTGCCTACCACAAATTAATGTGTTCTTCTGTAATGTAAATTGTGCTCATGCCATGTTGTCGAGTTCGCGCTATATAATATTGCAAGGAAAAATAAAGTAGGGAAACTCGAGTTCACACACTACTGAATGCGCACTCTTAAGTGCATCAGCAGTGCACTGTGAATCGGAGCGTTTCACAGGCCTGTCAAAGATAAGAAATGCTATCAAAACGAAATCCTACAAAACAATATACTACTGGCCGGCAGTAATTCATACCCGGACATTGTCGGGACGGGCTGCTAGTAATGTTATATTTCAGAAAGGACAAATCTGGGAGAGAGGGCTTGGGTGGCTGGGGAACCAAGTGGGGGGAATGCACACATTTCAGTCCATCGCAGAGGACATGGTCCTTAAGCCTCAGTTTGGGTGGTGGGGGTGTGGGGGTTGGGAGGGGTGGGGTTTGGAGAGGGGGGTGGGGCTGGGGGGGGCAGAGGGTTTCGGGGTTAAAAGAAAAATAAAAGCAATACATGAGCTCAACTTACTGCAGTATTGGCAGGTTTCTTCTATGTGGTACATGTGTCTTCTTCAGGGTGACAATTTTGGTTTTGATGTTGGTTAAGTCCACTAGATTTGGTACATTTAATGTCAGGGGCCTGAACGCTCTCAATAAAAGTCAGCGTGTTTTAAAAGAGCTTCAGATGCTTCAATGTGATGTAATCTCTCTTCAAGAGACCCACATACCGTTGTCCAAAAGGAAAATGTTAAATGAGTTGGGCTTCGAACTTGTGGTATGCTCTAAACAGACTTGCATTTCCACTGGAGTTGCTGTTTTAGCAAAAAAACATATTGGCAGCATGGGTCGGGTAGCAATGGATGGATTAGGGACGTGGGTAATTGCAGAGCTTAAGGTCGGGGCAATGATTTTGACACTATGCTCTATATATGGCTCCAATCTTGATGAGGCAGCAATTCTGGAGCATCTAAATATTGAACTAGCAGCATGGCCCACCCCGCTGATTATATGCAGCGATTTGAACATACATTTGAAACCAGATGCATTAAGGAATAATCTGAGGTATATGGCTAGGAAACCGAAAGTATTTAAAGCACTATATTCATTGATATTGCCACATGGGTTGGTGGACGTCTGGGCGCATTTAAGGGGTTTTGACCCGGGGTATTCGTTTTTGTCAAGTCCACATAAAAAACTAGTGAGACTCGACTATTTCTTTGCCCCACAATACCTGTTGAATAAAGCTTATATTCAGGTATGCCCTGGAGTTACTTCGGATCACGGCCCAGTGGTGATAACTATTCCAGGTGTTGAAGCCTTAAATAAACGTAGGGCGTTTTCCTTTGACCGGAAGCTTCTCCTGGACGAGCAGTTTATTGTACACATGAAGGTCTGGATAGTTGAATTCTTTCGTGTCAATTGGGGCAGTACCGACCCTGAGTATGTTTGGGACGCATTCAAGGCTGCTTTTAGAGGAGAAACCCTTAGCTATGGCTTGTACAATCAGAAGCAACAGGCGTTAAAGGTACAGGAGCTATATCAGGGTCTGGCAAGAACCGAAGAGGCTCTAATTTAGGGTATACATGTGGGTATAGACATTGGGGCAATAGTGTCAAAGATCAATGCGAAAATAAATCTCCAATGGAGCATAGAGGCTGCTAAAAAATATGTAGTTAGACAGCAGCTTAAATATGAATACAGAGAAGCCAGTGGTAGGTGCTTGGCGCAAAAACTAAGGATGAAGGAAGCAGCTGACAGAATTAATCACATTTTGGATAGTAATGGCCAGCGTGTTGAAAACGAGAATGGTATATTGGAAGTGTTCAGAAGTTTTTATGAAACACTATATGTGGACAATCAATATGATGTCCAGAAAGTTAAGGAATTCGTATCTCAACAGTGTGAGCAAGATATTGGAAATATAGAATCCCTGTCCAGCCTAAAGCTGAGATCCCAAGAGGCCTGTTTCAAAAGTGATTTTACCTGTACGGCAGACAGAGTGAAAAGAGTGCTCTCCTCCAATTGCAGAAGTACAACAGCTTTCCTGAAATTCTTTACAATAGAGGAGAACTCCTTTAAAGTGCCCAACAGTTTCGACTTCATTAGATGTCTCAAGGTACCCACATCTCCTCTGGCTAGGCAGGTTACCCAACGCACCTGCCCTGCCAGGCCCTGCACCCAACTACTACGGATGCCAAACTCAAGTCTCAGGGATGCCACTGTGCAGGCAGTGTTAGTAGAGGCTAAAAACCGTAAAATGTTCCCTTCTGCAACATGTAAGAAACCCCATTGCCCTATATCAACCATTTCAATATCATACAGAAGGGATGACTGGATTTTTGCCCTGAAAACCTCTAGCATCTGTGAAAAATGTCTTCTCCCAGTGGCAGAGTACAATGCACTCAAACTTTTACCCTGAGACAGGGCCTTCCGGGAGTTGTTATTGATGTGGACCTTGTCACTTAGGTTGTCAGATATTATTTTCCCCAGGAAGACATAAGATTTAACCACCTCCAATTTATGACCTCCTACGGACCAACCAGAGTTCTCACATTTTGTTTTTTTCCTCCGTGAAATAATCATAATTTGACTTTTGGCCGTATTTATCTTTAAGTAGTGAAGTTCTGCAAACTGGTGTAGGGCATGTAGACGATTATTTAACCCATTGGGCGTAAGGTCCAATATAAGAATATCGTCCGCATCTAACAGACAGGAAATTGGGGATCCCCTAATGACGGGGCGATACCTTCACAAGCAGATAAGGACATATGAGATCTGAAATATATATTGAAAAGAGCAGAGGCGCCAAGAGACAACCCTGCTTAACAGCCTGATTCATGAAAACCGGAATCTGCGATTCTCAAATAGCGATTAACTGCGAATCGCAATTGAGAAATCGCACAACGGTATTCATGATGTTTTGCGAGAAAAATACGCGATTCGCACGCGGCCGCAAAAACCGTTTGCGATTATCGAAAATCGCTGAAAAATCACATTTTTCGGCAACATCCGTGTCAGATTTGCGATATCTCAAATAGCGATATCGCTAATTGCGAGATCGCAAAAAGAGAGATCGCAAAATCGCGAGATCGGGAAAACGGGAAGTCGCATTTCGAGCACAGTGATGACATCACAACCAGGAAGCAGCCAGTTCTCACCCCCATTCACCACAGTGAGGCAGACCTCGAGGCAGCAACAGAGATAGCTCCTTCAAGGATACCTTGGACTACCACTTCCAACTCCACTGCAGCAATGGCTGAGGAGGCAGTACCTGGGCCCAGCAACACCACCGGGCGCAAGAGAAAACTTAAGTTCTCCAAGCAGGAGTTGGAGCACTTAATTGAAGGGGTGGCGGAGAACCACTCCAAACTGTTCGGAAGAGTCGAGGAGGGTGCCCGAGCAGGAGAAGCGCAGGATCTGGGTCGCGATAGCGGCCGCAGTGAACTCTGTGGGTGTGGCCGACAGGTCAATTGATGAACTGAAGAAAAGGTGGTACGACCTCCGAGGTCGTGCCAAGGAGAAGGTGGCGGAGAGGCTGGGAGAGTCACTGGCCACTGGAGGGGGAGGACCTACAGTCCCTCCAAACACCCCCATGGAGGATCACGTAGAAGACACGCTGGAGGCTGAGGCCTGCATTGGAGTCACCCAATTGGACTCATCCCGCCCCACCCAAGAGAGCCAAGGTAAGTGGCATGCGACTGCGACCCTGTCCCCTATGAATGGCCATGACCCTATAGCTTTGAGAAAATAACAGAGTCCCAATTCGGAGGACAAATGGGATTTGTCCTATTTTAGTGTTGGTACTACGAGTTTTATCCTTAAATGAGCATGCCGAGAAATCAACGGGAAAGGCAAAGGTACAATGAAGTGTGATTGATTATCGATATATATCAGTTCCACACTATAATATCAGGGACAAACATAGGCTATGGCAGGTTCTGTAAAATTATTTACAATACTTTCAAGAGGACTATGAATTTAATTAAAACTTATCACAATGTATGTCTGGTAACGTTGTTTTTAGATTTTATTACAAATTATCAATTTACAGTTCAATGTGTAATAAAATCTAAAAACAACGTTTGCCGCAGCACCAACCCCTGCAGCCCGGCCAACTACCACTGTGCCTCCAGCGTCTGCCGCAGCACCAACCCCTGCAGCCCGGCCCACTACAACTGTGCCTCCAGCGTCTGCCGCACCATCAATGCCTAGCTCGACTCCACCAGCAGCTGGCGCATCCACATCAGGTCCCGCGACAGCGGTGACCCAGCGGCCACCCACTGTGGCCAGCCAGCAGAGCAGGCGTGGCAGGGCTCGCCTGCAGAGCAATGCTCCCAGCACCAGGAGGGGGAATGAACAGCGGCTGCCGAGCATGAGTGTCGAACGTCGTATGCTAAGTATTCACCAGCTGCAGGCACGCCGGTAAGGGGCCATACAGTTGCAGCTGTATAACATTGGCCGCAATGTGGCAGGTGTGGGGGACCAGATGGACCGCATGACGGCAGCCATGGCAGGTGTGGGGGAGGGGATGGCCCGCATGACTGCAGCCATGGAGGCCAACACAGCTGCTATGATTTCACAGCGCAACACGGCCCGCTGGCGCCACCGTCAGCTACTGACGCGGCTGACCGCTTACACCCTGTCAAACTATGTCATTGGCAATGCCACGTCGCAGCTATCGCGCCGGTCCCCGGCGCAGCAGCAGCAACTCATTCAATGCTGCGAAGATGTGGCCAGGGTACTCGAGCACCTCACCACTGCCGTGATGGCACTTCATCCTGCTCTACCTGCCACTGTGGGGGGGGGAGGGCGATGCCAGTGAGGGCACATCAAGTGTGAGCAGCCACTCTGCCTCACACGTAGGGGCGTTGAGACGCAGCACCAGGCCCACTGCAGGGTCACGTGCGGTGACTGAGGAGGAGCCCGAGAGGCGCTTGGGTGCTTCGCGCCAGAGGCGCACCTGACTGAAAAGTACTTGTACAGGCACAGGCTGAACATAAGCCTGCCCTGTGTATTGGACACAGCAGTATGGGGCAATACTGTTTGCAATGGAAGGATGGCAACTGGAACCATTATTGTGATTCAAACAATAATATTTAATTTAGCATCACACATTGGCGTTGTGTCATTATTAACTTTTGCATGCAATTGTGATTTGTTGGGTGAGGGGAGAGGGTGCACTAGAAACTGTTCATTGTGATGTGGTCGCGGCATCTGTGGCCTTCAGCTGGGTTCTCCCCTCGTGCATGGCGCGCATGTGCAGGTGGCTGGTCGTCCCCTTCCGATTCACTGCCAGAGATGTCGACAGGTATCCGGCGCTTGGTAGCAATGTTGTGTAGTATGGCACACACAGCCACAATGCGGCAGCACACATCAGGACTGTAGTACATGGCCCCACCTGTCTTGTGAAGTATGCAGAATCTGCTCTTCAGTAGCCCAAAAGTTCTCTCAATGCAATTCCTTGTGCGTATGTGTGATACGTTGTAACGCCGTTGCTGTGGTGTAGCAGGGTTGAGGTATGGGGTGAGGAGGTATTCACGCAGGGCGTAGCCACTGTCACCTGAATGAGAGGAGCAGAGGGTGAGTGCCTGTGCAGCGCAGCTACTTCATCGCAGTGTGAAATTGTGGACAAAGTGTACTTACCAAGTAGGTGTCCTTCCCCAAAGTATCCCCTGGCCAGTCGTGTGTGGAGGCCGCTGTGCCGGAATATGAATGAGTCATGTGTACTCCCCGGGTACTGTGCCACTATGTCCGTGATGTATGTCTTTGCATTGCAGACCATCTGGATGTTGAGGGAGTGGTAGGACTTGCGATTGCGGTACATGTACTCCGTTGCAGCTGGTGGGCAGATGTGGATGTGGGTACAGTCAATGCATCCAATCACATGTGGGAAATGAGCAACATTGTAGAATTGAAGCTTGGTCTCATCCAATTCCTGTTGGCTTGTTGGAAATTTGATGTGGTGGTGTAGCTGGGTCAGCATTGCGTCAAGGAAACTCCCTAGGCAGCGGGACATGGTGGGCTGGGATATCCCCCCAGCAGCCGCAACTATCCCCTGGAAGCTCCCGGAGGCCAGGAGGTGCAGGCTACACAATACCTGGACATGTGTTGGCACGGCATTCGTCCGCCTTGTTGGGTGCTGCATCAGGGGGTCAAGGTCCTGAATTAGCTTGATGATCATTGACCCATTCAGGCGGTACTTAGCGTAAATTTGCTCTCTGGTTTGGCCCAGCAGGGTGACCAGCTGGCGGAAGATCCTGGCCTGGATTCTGCGTCTCCTCCGTGCTGCTCGCTGTAGCCTTCGCCGCCTGACCACCATGTACATTCCTGGCATTGTGACGCTCCTTATGCTGATGCTGCTTCTCCTTAAGTGTGTTTGGGCAGGCCAGCACCAGTTGCTGATAGGCCAACGGTTTTTCAAAAATGTTTTTCCTATGGGTTTGATAGTTACCACCTGCTTTGGGTTGTCCTTAAATTGTGCCTCGCAAAATGCGATTTTGGGGTTTTTCGCTAATTGCGATTTGTCATGAATCCCAATTGCGAGGAATTTGCGATTTCGCTATTTTTTTCGCAGAATCCGTGATTCCTCGCTATTTCCGATTCGCAAATGGTCTACTGCTGGGATTCTGCGAATCTTTTAGCGATTTCGCAATTCTGTGTTTGCGAAATCGCTATTTTCGTGGTGAATTCCGAATATGGGAATTGCGCCCGCGATAGCATTTTCGCAGCTATTGCGAGCGCAATTTAGCTTCATGAATCAGGCTGTTAATCCGTTAATAGCTGGAATAATTTGGGATAACCCCCTTTTCCCCCCCCTTGCAGGACTTGGCATCAAGTATCCGAATGCAAGACCTTAACCAAATCTAACAGGAGCGGAGGCATACCCAAAGTCGCTAGTTTTCTCCATAGCAACGGCTGATCCACTTTGTCGAACGCTGTGGAGAAATCTATAAACGCCGCACATACTCTTCCTCCTCGAACCCTGACATATTTATCGGAGATTATCTGCAGTGCGGTGAGGTTGTCCAATGTGCCATGGCTCTTGCGAAAGCCTGTCTGTTCTAAAGGTAAAATCTGATTCCTCTCCACCCAGTCATTTATAGTATATAGGAGACATTTGGAGAAAAATTTTCCAATTGCATCAAGAAGGGCGATTTGCCGATAATTCTTAGGTTCGTTCCTATCTCCCTTCTTGAACAATGGCACCACAATGCTCCCTTTCCAGGACAAAGGGACAGATTTATTCAGGAAGCAAAATCTAAATATGATAAACAAGATTTTACTCCAAGAAACAGGGTCTTGCTTCAGGACAGATATAGGGAGCTCATCAGGCCCCTTTGCACCTGAAAGACGAAGTTCTTTTATAGCCAATTTGATGGTTTTTTCGGATGGGAAATCTATTAAAGGATCTCTATCATTGCAAAGACTCACATTCTCTGCCGCGGGCCCATTACTGGCATTTAAATTTACATTATAATTAACCCATGTTTGCTCACATATGTGGATAGGGCGGGGACTAACTCTTGTTCCACAGCCCTCCCCGATTATAGTCCAGAACAATCTAGCGTGCCCATTCACTGCGGCCTCACGCAGATTGATCCAGAGAGAGTCCTCTTTTTCTTTTTTTATTTTAAGTTTGGCCCTTCGTCTCCTTCTTTTTAAGAGGGCTATTTTTCAGTATCTTTCGGGGGATCTGGACAAGTATTGTTCCCTCACCAATTTATTTATTTCTTTATTTAAGGAGATGACCGAACTAGGGAGTATGGGCTTTTTTATAATTGCGTTGGATTTCCTTGCAGCCAAAGTAACCTCCTTCATAAAAACCTCAAAAGACATCAGTTCGACCCCTAGCCAATTAGGAAGATCTCTAAGAGATTTATCTAGAACATGTTCCAGACCCTTCATGGCTTTTGAGTTCCAGAAATATCTTCCAAATTTAGCCCCAAAATTGAACAGGTCACCCTTAATAGTCCAAGGGTCCGCCGGGGGCGGAGTTATAGAAAGGGTTAAAAAAATTACCTTATGGTCACTAAAAGAAGTCTGTAAGACCACCAGATCTCTTAGAAGATAGAAAAAGCAATAATCAACAATTATGTAGTCCAATATTGACTCACTGTTATTGGATTTATGCATAAAAAGTGCCGGTGTATCCGAGGGAAGCCTTCCATTAGCTATAATACCCTCAGTTTTGGATAATTCTTTTAGGAGCAATTTCCCTCTCTTATTCGTTCTAATATTTACTGGAAAAAGAGCTTGTGGAATCTGAAAGTATTCCTCTTTAAGCCTGTTTCTAAATAGATCCACGCTTAAATTAGAAGCTTTACAGTTAAGATCACCTAGTAAAATTACATGAGGGGAGGGAACTGTTTCCTTAAATTGTTTAATAAAAACAAAAACTTGTTTTAGCACTCCATTAAAACAGTCATCGGGGGGGATATATGCATTTATTAATACCAGGGGGTGTTTCTTTTCCATATTATGAAAATTAAATAGTGTCACAGCCTGGAAAAGGTTACTAGGATCTAAGTGGTGTGAATATTTCCACTTTATCCGATTGGATAACAGGCATGCGATTTCCCCTTTAGCGTGTCCCCTCTTAGAGGCAACAGCCCCTCCTTCCAGGACGTTATAATCCCTACACACGATCAGTTTGTCCACACACCACGTCTCCTGGATACAAATCACATTAGCCTCCAAGGAATAGAGATACTGCATCTTTTCAGGGCTGTTCTTGATTCCTGCAGCATTCCAAGAGATAATTTTTAAGCTGCTGCTAAAGATGAGAAAATAATTTGGGATTGTCCGTAGATTTACCTGATAAAGCGCCAGGTAACCAGTTCCATTGCTGACCTTCATCTACTCTAATTCCATTTCGGGATAAAGAGGGAGGGATTACATGTGTTACTAGACGTTTAGATTTAGAAAAGCTGATCTTCAAATCCTCAAAAGGGAAAGAAGGACCGGCTTTTCTCACGCCAAAGGGCCTCTTATCAGAGGAAGCAACTCTACTGATGGAGAGAAAAGGGATTACATCTATCCCACGACTCTGAAGATTCTCAGCCTGCTTCAGAATGAGGTTCACAATAAGTTTTGAATAGAACCTTACCCTAGTACAGGAACCTGCCTCAGCATTCAAAATAGAGACCAGATCAATGTCACTAGTTTGGATTAACTTCAAACTCTCCATCTCCTTAAAACATCTAAGGAGCCAAAATCTATTTATTATTAATTCAGTGTCAAAGAGAGGGAGAAAATCCAACGTCAACGTATCTATACTATCCTCTGTTGGGATTCCAGAGGATTTATTGGAGCAGACTGCATCTTCTATCGGAACAAAAAAGGAGGGAGCAGTAGGATTGAGGGCAGATATCAATCCAGGAGCAGAATTTATCATCTTCACTATCGGAAAAGGGTTCGTTGACCTCCCTGATCCGATAGTGGGGCTTCCTAGATTGGGATTCGTACAACTGAAAATAATATCGTTGTTCTCAGCAGGGGGAACTGGAGCCTCATCTTTTTGCCTATTGGTGCCCTTCTTCTGGCTTATATCTTCTGCCCCAACAATAGCCGGCAAGGACATATTATCATCATTCTTGACATGCTGATCTTAAACATCATCAAAGATTATTTGTCTCTGCCTCTTTCTTTTGATTCTGCGGAGAGGTTTCCTCTTTTTTCCTCTACGCTTTTCTGCTTTTTCCATTTTTTCTATTTCTTTTTCCCCCTTCTTCTTAGACTCTTGGTCAAAAATAGGAAAAAACTCTTTACCAGAATTTAAATCAACTCCTTTACTAGGATCTTCTGCAATTTCAAGAGCCACGTCCGTGATACAATTGTATGCTTAAGATTTAGGGGCTGACAAAGACACATTTGATAAACGCTCGTTTCCGACGGAAACAGGCGGGATGTTTTGAGTTGAATTAGAAGGAGAGTCAACGTGCTCAGTTCGAGGCGGAACGTCACCACTGGTTTTAGGCCCATGCATACCACCTCAAGGATCAATACTAGGTAACTTTTCCCAATTTAAAAGGACCTTCAATATCTGGGTAACTGTTTCCAGAACACAATCATTACTACCCACAAATTTACCCAATAGCAGTAATATAGAGGACAACAGATGTTCCAAAACAATCAGGGACTCAGAGATCGGTTTATCAAGACTCTCTGGGCAAGGAGAGACAGTTGGGTGGATGCCTGATATATTCAGCTCAGGGCTATTTGAATTGTTAGATAGGGAGGTGATATCTTGGGATTTACTAGAAGGGGTGCTACTATAGAGTCGGAGACCTGATGGAATGGAGCCAAGCGGGGTTTTAGTGGCCTCGAATAGCTTCAATGATCCATCTACTAAGTAGCGCCCACAAAGATCCAGATCAATATCCAACATTTGAGAGTCCTCATTTCCCAATTCCCTTTGGTTGGAACTAACTACAAGTTCTTGAATCAGGTTAACCCCACACATTGTAAGAGTATTATTCTGCAACATACCCTCAGCTCTAGGGGCAAGTAATTCAGTAGAAAGGGAAGGAGTAGATTTTATGGAATTAATTTCCTCACAAGTCAGTGAGTTCATATCTGATTTTTTCCCCATATTTGGACCCTCCAATGACAGCTTGGGATACCCCACATGGGAACCTGCTTTATCCATATCCGTAGGCATATTCTTATCTTTAGGCTTCTCCCATAATTGGAATAATTGACACTGGCCCTTTAGTTGCAAGTTTTGGACCTCCTTGTTTCTAAGAGGGTTAGATTTGGTTTTAGCACAAGCCCTTCCTACCAGAAGTCTCCCTGAACGGAGCTTTTTTGCTGTCATGATTATAAAAAAGAGGATAACAGAGGCAATCCTTAATCCAAATGCAAAAATATCTAAAACGAATTAAACAAGATAAACTGTGTGAAGCTGAAATTAAACAACAAGAAACAATGTCTGATACATGAACGGATGTAGGGCAGTGACATAAAATATAAAATGAAAAAGAGTGGGCCCAGCCCAACCTACTTCGGCCTCTGAGGGCCTAAGTGGGCCCGCTCTTTGTCGGGGCTTTGTCCCGCGCACGTCCTGCTTCGCGGAGCGCCTAGACTGCTCTTATAGCCCTCACCAGGCAAGGGGGCGTGGCCGCTGCGGGAAGAGGCTGCAGCTGTTTCAATCGCCTCGCAGTTCCGCAGCCGTAGAGGAGCAAACAGCGGCACTCCGGTGAAGCCGGCACGGCGCTTGTGGCGGCTTAAGCAGCCTCAGCAGCTGTAGAAACTGGACTCCAAGTCCTTCGCAAGTCTGAGCAACAAGGTATCAACAAGTGAGTAGCACCTGCGAAGCGGGTGCTGCGAATGTTTATAGGTTCGACAGGCAAGGGGGCACGGCCGCTGCGGGAAGAGGCTGCAGCTGTTTCAATCGCCTCGCAGTCCCGCAGCGGTAAAGGAGCAAACAGCGGCACTCCGGTGAGGCCGGCACGGCGCTTGTGGCGTCCTAAGCAGCCCCAGCAGCTGTAGAAACTGGACTCCAAGTCCTTCGCAAGTCTGAGCAACAAGGTATCAGCAAGTGAGTAGTACAGTACTCAATATACAGGTCACCGTCACCCCACAATTGAACTTACTGTGATCACTGAGTTGTGTCTGCTGAGGGGGGGGCACCAGTCAAGTCAAGTCAAGTCAAAAGATTTGTATAGCGCGCTACATACCCGGAGGGTCTCAAGGCGCTTGAAGAAGGGTGGGGAATTACTTGTCAAAGATCCAAGTTTTAAGTTGCTTTCTGAATGCTAGGTGGTTCTGAGTGAGATGAAGGTGAGTGGGGAGTGAGTTCCAGGTTTTAGCAGCGAGGTAGGAGAAGGATCTACCTCCCATGGTGGCTTTATTGATGCGAGGTACGGTAGCAAGGGCATGGTTGGAAGATCGTAGCTGGCGAGAGGGGGTGTAGAAGGAAAGTCTTGTGTTGAGGCATTCGGGTCCAAGTTCGTAAAGTGCTTTGTGTGCATGGGTTAGGAGGCGGAAAGTAATCCTCTTATTGACGGGGAGCCAGTGGATGTTTTTCAGGTGACTAGAGATGTGGTCTTTACGCGGGATGTCTAGTATGAGTCTGGCTGATGCGTTCTGGATGCGTTGGAGTTTTTTCTGGAGTTTTGCGGTGATACCGGCGTATAGGGTGTTTCCGTAGTCCAGGCGGCTTGTAACCAGTGCATGGGTGACTGTTTTTCTGGTTTCGGTGGGGATCCAGTGAAATGTTTTTTTGAGCATGCGAAGAATGTTGAAGCATGATGATGAAACGGCGTTGACTTGTCTGTTCATAGAGAGTGAGGAGTCCAGGATGACGCCCAGGTTCCGTGCGTGGTCCGTTGGGATGGGTGATTTTCCAAGGGCCTCTGGCCACCAAGAGTCATCCCAAGCGGAGGGGGAGGTACCTAAGATAAGGACTTCTGTTTTGTCTGAGTTCAGTTTCAGACGGCTGTGCTTCATCCACTCAGCTACTTCTTTCATTCCTTCATGTAGGTTGGTTTTGGTGGTGTTAGGGTCTTTGGTGAGTGATAGGATCAGTTGAGTGTCATCCGCGTAGGAGATGATGTTGAGGTTGTGTTGGCGTGCGATGGTCGCGAGAGGGCTCATGTGTACGTTGAAGAGGGTGGGACTGAGTGAGGAGCAGGCAGCAGATGCAGATGCAGGCACCAGGCACCCGGCAGCACCAGGCAAAATGTAGTAAGCTCACAGGCTCACTGAGTCATTGGCTCCAACATCACAATAGCAGTGATTACTGATGTTTTACTGTTTTACTGTTCTACTGTTGTTTTTCTGTTTTCCCAGTAGGATTCAGTTAGTAGGAGGAATACTCCTCGCACTCCTTAACATGCCCCCATTAGGAGCTACTGAGTAGTTTCCTGTTTTCCTGTTTTGTGTGTTCATCCCCCTTTGTGGTGTCCTTTCCGTCGTCCTTTTTTTTTGTGGTCCTTTTGTCCTTTTGGGTCCTTCTGGGCGTGTGGTCACTCAGAACAGCACACAGGGCTTCAGGACACTGCTCCCGCGCCCAGCCCGACTTTTCTGGCGGACTGTGGCCTGTAGCCTGCACTATACTATACTGACGTCATCCGCCTGCCGTCCGTGCTCACCAACTCAGCCTGCTGGGAGTCGAGGAGTCCGTGCTCACCAACTCAGCCTGCTGGGAGCCGTGGAGCCGCGGAGCTGCAGAGCCGCAGAGCCACACCCGCCACACCCGCCAAATGCGCGAGGTGCGGCGCGGCACGGAACGGCACTGTGCGGCGGTGGAGATGCGGCAACTCAAGGCGAGCAGGTACAGCGGGCAGAGGCAGCGAAATCACCCGTTTAATCACAGCGGTAACAGACAGTCAGACAGCCAGCCTTTCGGCCTCCTGACCAGCTGACCAGTGCAGAATGGCGTCTTAGCGTTCTAGCTTCACGATGCTCACAAGCTCCCTCTAGCGACACAATCCAGTACGAAACAAGTCAGTTGATTGCTGAAATTCAAATGGCAATGGGGAGAGAATTCCAATAATACGGACCCAGGTAGGCAAAGTATTTTCCTCCAATGCGAACACGCTTGAATTTAGGGATCGTAAAACAGCCCTGAGTGGCCGATCTGAGGTTCCTGGACGGGATATATGTTTTTGCCAGAGTGCAGGGGTACTTAGGGGCTTTGTTGGCTTTTATTTTGTGCATATAGATGAGTGCTTTAAATTTCACTCGGTTTTCTACATTTTGCCAATGTAGCTTGCGTTGGAATGCAGAAACTGGTTCCCTTTTTGGTACTGCCGCATTGTGGGCCATCTGTAGGCGGTGGAGAATTGTTTTATTTGATCCCAGGTAAAGAACATTACCGTAGTCTAAACGGGACGTGATTAATGCATTGACTACTGTTTTTTTAGTTGACTCTGGGAGCATCCAGCAGATTGATGGAAAAGCAGGTGGCGGCAACTTTAATTGATTGTGCTTGCATGCTAAAAGTATCATCAAGGAGTATACCAAGATTACGTACTTGTGATACTGGGATCAGGAGATTACCCATTTTTTCTGGGCAGTGTTGTCGGCTCCATAGGTGCTTCTGTTTCCCAAAAATTACTACCTCAGTTTTTAGGAAATTTGTCTTCATCCACGTTGCGATGTTATTAAGTCCTGTTTTAAGCGTTGAGATGTCATTTGATTTTGAGTCGCAAAGGAGAAAATAATTTGTGAATCATCTGCATATGAATAGATCGTGAGTCCCGACTCCTCAGCCAACTCCGCCAAAGGCTTTACATAAAGGTTGAAGAGAAGCGGACTCAAGATCGCCATGACTAAAAGAGTGTGTTTCGGAGCAGGCGTTTTGGGAGAAAACTTGGAACGTTCTATTTGAAAGAAAGTCTTGAATCCACTTAAGAGCGTCTCCGCCAATTCCCATGTTGCTCAGTGTTTTTAGGAGCACTCTGTGTGAGATAGTATAAAAAGCAGCGCTCAAATCCAAAAGGATGAGCGCTACTGTTTCTTCTTGGTCCAATTTCTGGCAGATTGTTTCTATCACACCCAGGAGTGTGGTTTCCGTCGAGAAACCTGCCCTAAAGGCGGACTGTGATGGGTGAAGTAGCAGGTGGGTATTGACATAGTGTGTTAAATGTATATGGATGTGTTTTTCCAATATTTTAGACAGAATTGGGAGTAGAGAAATAGGTCGATAATTTTTTGCATCAGCTGTATCTGCATTTGGTTTTTTCAATAAAGGATGAATCATAGCATGTTTCCAAAGGGCTGGAACTTTGGCATCTTTAATTGATCCATTGAGTACATGTTTTATGTGTTATGTTTGACATCACAAAGTGATCAAGTTGTTTAAGAATGTTTGCTGGGATGGGGTCCCTCCGTGATCCTGATTTATTGAATTTAATAAGTCTCCCACGGTATTGGTTGTCAATAAGGGCCAGTCCTTTAACATATAGTCGGTATTTACTAGGTTGTGTTCATGTACCCAATCAGATGTAGAAACCTCAGGTCTAGAGGCCTCATCTTGTTGTGAGACGATTTCTTGATAGATACCATCCACTTTGTCTATGAAGAAAGTCGCTAGTTCTTCACATTTGAATTGGGACAGAAAAGGTGGTTTGGCTATTACATCTGATTCTGCCAGAATTTTCACTGTGTTAAATAGTGTTTTTGCACAGTTAGAAGCTTTGGAGATGGTTAAGTTCACATAGGCAGCGCGTGCCTGCCTGCATTCTTTGTGAGATTTACTCAGAGCTGCTTTATAGGCTAGTTTTCTATGAGATCATAGTTTTTCCTCTAATTTCTTTCTAAGACTTTGCAGCAAGATTTAGATTTTTTCAAAGAATCATTATACCAGGGTGCAGGGGGGTGATGTATAGTTTTTTTGTGTTTAGAAGTAGGGCATTTTTAATAATTTTAATAATCTTTCCCTATAGGATATTCCCACCCCTTCCCCCGTGTCCTGAAGAAGACCCGCCATGTAAGGGACATCATCCCTACGACTAGGTTCGAAACGTTGACCTTTGACTGGAACACATGACTAGAGTGTGATTTTGAACACAGGTTGTAATGTGATGTTACAATAATAATGCTAACAGAACTCTAGATGTACTCTTGTATGGCTCCTCTGAGAACCATTGTCTATTGTTAAAAGAAATTTACAATTGACTTGTCACTTTCCCTTATTTGCACCTATCCCGATCACTGCACTATCCCCCCCCTTTTCCCTGTACAGTGGGCACTGGATAAATGTTATATTTATATGTACCACAAGGTAAAAAGTAAAAAAAGAAAGAATACAATGAAATACTCATCAACACTATGTGAATAAACAATAGTGTTTTGTTAAATGTTTTTGTCATTAATTGTTCTTCTATTGAAAAAGTTTTTTAATAATTCCATTCTGGTCAGGGACCACTCTATCTATATTGTGTATTTGTTCAGCAGCAACAATACCGGGTCCTGGCTTACGCAGACGATGCTGCTGTGCTCTCTGCTAAACCTGCAGCAGCAATACAGGCGGTAGAACATCTCGCCGCAGAATATGGATTTCAGGTCTCAGGATATAAATTAAACACAGCCAAAACGCAAATTTTGTTTCATAATGTAAGGGGTTTTAATGACCCAAGGGTATCACAGGAAGTAACATATCTAGGAGTGCTAATACAGACTAATGCTAATATGGACTTCGGCATCAGCGTTGGTGGATGCTAATTGGGGGAAGCTTTTACAAGGGGTGCGTAGACAGCTTGATCGGTGTGAATGCTTGCACCTGTCATTAGGGGGCAGGTGCAATGTGTTGGAAATGATAATTCTGCCAAAAATTCTGTATTTTTTTAGATGTGTTCTACTAGAAGTTTCACACACTCATCTGGCACAATTACAGTCAATATGTATGAATTTTATATGGGAACGCGGGGACGGCCCGCAGAGCAGCACGACTTATGGTTTTACCTAGAGCGGTTGGGGGTGGTCAGTACCGGACTTCACATTGTACTACTATGCATGCATGCTCCAACATATGAATATACTCTTTACTGGAACAGGGCCCAGGGAGGCCGCTGAATCTCCCTCAATATATCAGATGTTGCTGGGGCCAGATGCCAAAAACAGTGGGCCCGATTTACAGAATGAACTTAAGACTCAATCCTTAACTTACTACTGTTTTGGCATTCACAGAATGAACTTACTACTTTGGTATTCACAGAAGTTAGGATTTTGTCTTAAATCTGTCTTAAGACAAACTTAAGACAAAATCCTAACTTCTGTGAATACCAAAAGTAGTAAGTTCATTCTGTGAATGCCAAAATAGTAGTACGTTTAGGATTGAGTCTTAAGTTCATTCTGTGATTCGGGCCCTGTTTGTTTATTCACCTAGACGGGAGCTACTATAAGCGCACAAGATTCAAGATTGTATTAGCAGCTTGGAAAGTTTGGAAAGCCATTAAGAAAATGTTTATGGTAGAGAAAGTCTCCTGGTACACCCTATTAACAGCTACTGCTTGCTTTTCGAGTGCTTTTTGGGATAGGACAGTGCAGAATTGGCGGAGTAAGGGTATAAAAATAGTTGGGGATCTGTACATGGAAGGGGGTCTGAAATCATTTAAATAGATCATGGAGCAATACTATATACCCCGGGCAGATTTTTTTAAATACTTACAAATTAGAGATTATCTGCTCACCGCCCAGTGGAATATTGAGACTAATCCTCTTATTGAAGCTAGCCGGAAGGCAGTAAGAATAGGGGGGGTTATATAGTTGTATGTTAGAAACGAAACCCAATGACTTGGAAGAACATAATCGCAAGTGGGTAAGTAGGTTAGGATGCTCTGATATTCATTTGGAGACCTCAAATGAAAGAGCCAGCCGATTATTTATGTCCGCTAACCTGTCTGCCCAACATTACAAAACTCTCTTTTATTTATATCTGACACCTCACAAATGGGGTGGTGGACAGGAGGGGGAATGCTTTTGTTGTGACAACCCTGACGCAGACGTGATGCATATTGTCTGTACGTGGCCACAATAAAAAGAAGTATTAGAGCATGTTGATACATTTTTAACTGCTATTCTGGGATCACCTATAAATTTGTCGCCTACGCAGCTTTTGTTGGGTGTAGAGATGGGGGCAAATGCTGATAGAGTACCCAGGAATGCTAGATACCTGTTTTTTTAGCAGCAGTAGTGTTAAGGCTATGCATAGCTTCAAGTTGGTTACAAAGGGACCCCCCATCTTTCGATGCATGGAGGACTAGGTTTTTGGCAAAATTTAATACAGAGTACAGTTTGTATGCATTAAAAGGTAGGCGTAAGCGAAAGCTGGGCTTACAAATATGGGGCCCAGTGCTATGTTATTTAGACATGGAATTGTAACTTTTATTTTTTTTGCAGTATTTAGACTTTATGTATTAACGTTGGGCTATACCAGAAGAAGTCGATGCATTTAGGAATTTTCTGATTTAGATTCACATGCTTAAATGTGGTATAAAGACTAACGTCCAGATTCATGAAGCTTAGTTGCGCTCGCAAAGGGCCAGATTCTGAGAATCTGGCCCTTTGCGAGCGCAATTTTTGCATTTGGGATTCATCATCCCAAATGCAAAAATCGGTAATAGCGAATTCTCTAAATTGCGAGGAATTACATTTAAGGAATCTCTATTTGAGATTCCTTAAATGCAATTCATAAACCATTTTTAAATTGCGGATTCGCAATTTCGGGCCGCTATTTACCGCGAGGTCAAACCTCGTGGTAAATAGCGAAAACTTAGAAAAATGCTTTTAAATGCATTTTTCTAAGTTGCATGTTGCACACACACATGTCCTTTGGACATGTGTGTGCGCAACACTAATGTAGATTACATTTCAGGGGTGCTACAGGGTGTCCTTTGAACACCCCTAGCACCCATGAAATCGCATCCTTATTTGCGATTAGCAATTTGCTAATCGCAAATAAGGAATGTGTAGGAATCGCAATTTATTTTGCGATTCCTACATGAATCCCGTTTTATGAGTCTGTAATAGCGATTCCTTATTATTCGCTATTACAGACTCGCAAAACATGCCGATGATGAATCGGCCTGTAAGACGCATGTATTCATTATATTTTATTTTGTTTGCACTCTTGTATGATGAATACTCATGTATTGCTAATAAAATAAATAAAATAAAAAAATAAAAATAATGAATTCGAAAAGGCTCTGGACATCATTCGTCCGACCCTAGCCAAGAAGCTGTTTTTACAGTTTAGATTTGGTACTCTCCCGCTATTTGCAATTACCAACTTGTGGGCGGGAGATTCCATTCATCTTTGCCCTGGGTGTCAGACTGAGGAAGAAACTTCAATCCATGTTACGCTTTTCTGTGATGCATACAAATATCCCAGGCGTAAATGGATTATTCAGTTATGTAGGAACTTGGGTGTCAGGAACTACCTTGACTTTTTTAGGATCCTAAAATTGAATACCGACCCGGTATGTGTCGTCTCTGTATCTAAGTTCCTGATTTCTATGTGGTTAATTCGTAGAAATATGTTAAAAATGGAACAGTAAAGCTATTAAATAGCGCCCCAAGCCCTTCTAAACTGATTACTTGGATATATAGTTGGAGTCCCTATACGGAGGGGCTGAGGAGGGATACCGGGCGGGAAGCTCTGGGACTTAAGTGAAATAGACAGCCATTATCCTGCCTTTTAAAGTTTTTACTGTTTTTAAATTCCTAATTAACTGAATTGTAATTTATATTTTTATAACTGTATTTTACAACCATGTAGTCCCATAATGACAATTTCATTGACTGCCATTTTTTATCATGCCCAAATGCCTTTGTATATCATGAATTGTTTATCTTAAACCCGATCTGTATCGATATTTGTTGAATATGATTGTGCTTTTATGGCTATACCTAGCCACAATAAAGTATTTGAACTGGAACTGGAACTATGCTGACTTATCATGTGCAAGAAGGTGTCCATTCGTGCACATACACAATCATATTTCTGACTCAGACATCCTTGCATCATTGGACAAGGTTGCCTGCGTCAGGGCGTGTCGGATGATTCTGGCCCAGCACAGGCAAGATCACAGGGATGTGAAACATCATTGTTTAACTCTCAGAAGACAGGGCTGTGGTAGTGTCACAGCATTAACACAGTCATAGGGCCAGTGGCGCCACGTTGCAGGACTTTATTGAAATTGAGTTACATGGTATGTGAATTACCTGCATGTGTAAAGATAATGTCTTATGCCCAATGCATACACTGTATATATGTCCTGCATTCACAGCACATTGTACATCTGTTTATTTTGCCTAGGTGGACCACAGCCATACAAGCAAGGGGAGGTGGACTCGTTCGAGGACCCCAATGCTACCAGTGAGTATATTTTCCCAATGATTGTGATGATGATGGCCAAGGCGGAAAAATTATATTTGTCTGTACCTTCCTAAAATATTGTTCCCCAGATCGTGCTGCTTTCGCCACTTGGTTTCCGCTACTCAATTTCAGCTAACATGAGGCACGGCATTGTGCATGGTATACTGTATGAAGACATGCCTGACCCCATGAAATACCATGATAGTGTCAGCCATGCAGTCCGCAATGCACAATGCAGTGCCTATTGTCCATTTGACTGACGTAGCGGAAGCCAATTGGAGACAGCAGCATTAGTAGGATAACGTTTTGTTAGGAAGGTAAGTCTACCAACAGGCCCCACAAGGCGGGAGGGGTGAGGGGATGTCCAGTTGTTTAATGGGAGGGTGGGTGGGGGTGGAATGGGGTGCAATGTCTGAGTCAGCTTGACCAGGTAAGTCCAGGTAATATAACGGAGTTTGCAGTAAGTACATGTAATTACCCGGAGTACTATGACGCCAAATCCGTCCAGGCCTAGTGTGCATCATGGACATCTATGTTAAAATAGTATAGCAACATAACATGTGAGTAACTTTACATTTTGAACCGTAAGATTTTGAACCATAAGATGTGGTACATCCATCAAATCTCTGATGTTTTGATAATGAAACATTGGATCAATCAAGCACTTTCAATGTCCGAAAACAGACTGGTACAATTAGTATGCACAAATGTATAAGGTTGTCAATCTGCCTTGTGGCATGTCCTGATGTGATCATTATGCAGTGTTAAGGACAATATTTGATTATGTGTTGAGGCCATCGAGCTCCTACTTAGACTCCAAAGGATGCAGAATGCAGCGGCAAGATTAATCTTAAATATCCCTAAACATGAACCAGTACCTAGTCGGTTGAGGGACCTCCACTGGCTGCCGGTGGGGAAGAGAATTATATTCAAGGCTCAGTGTCTTGCATTTAAGGCATTACAGGGGAAAGGACCTCTTTATCTGAGAACACATCTCAGGAAATAATCTCCTTCCAGAAACCTAAGATCAGCACAGGCACACTTATTGGTAGTCCCGAGGTACAAGCAGCTATGCTGGGGGGGGGGGGGGGGGGGGGGGGGGGGTTATCGTTGGCACGGCTAAGGTATGGAACTCCCCCCCTTTAGAGATTAAAAATAGCAACTCCTTGATGTTGTTCAGAAGTCGGCTGAAAAACTGGCTGTTCAAAAACTAATAAGTTCATACAAAATAACATTTGTTGGTATTTTAGCTCTAGGCTGTTTTTAGCGCCAAGACGCCCTTAGGCAAATGCTGCGCTCTATAAAATGTAAAATCAAATCAAATCGATGTAGATCTGTAGTCAGGAACTGCCTTCTGAGTCCTGACTGTGTGAGACTGAATTTGTTTATCCCAAATGTTTGCTTGGGGCATCAGCATGAGGCCTTATAAGCTGTCAACTAAAAGTGTTTTCACAGAGGATCGGTGTGTGTACATGATGCATTAGTCAAGATTGTTGCACAAATGTGATGTGTTGTTGAGTGTAAATGTAAATGTAAATGTATGTAAATGTACCCAATACCCAAGGATATTGTGTTTGAGGTAGGGGCATGCATCCCTACATCATCAATACATGGGTAATTTACCCTGCTAGTACTATATGGCATGCTGCATGGCAGTCAACATTTGGAGTGGCATTCAGGAGATGTGGAATCATTGTGGCACCACTGAGCACATTGCTGCTTCTTACAAAGCCCCTTGCGCTGCCAGTGCAGAAGTTTGTAAAGGTGGGAAATGAACGTACAAGTGCCGCAAGTGGCTTTCAAATTCCTACTTTGTCATCAACACACTGTGGCACTGTCTGATCACCGTACAAATTTCCGATCATGGATCACATGACTACGTTAATGTAAGATGGTGTGGCACAGTACGTACATTTTGTGGAAACTCTTCTGAGACCATGATGTTTAATAGTTTGCTATGGCTCTGAGTGTTGTTATCAATTGTCTTCCATAATATCTTATGATTTCCATGAAATTATGAGGTTCAGCTGATAGCACAGTATATGATGCACAACCATTAAGGTGTGTTGTTGCTGTGTGTTGCCCACCCAGTGATGAGATACATGGCACAAGTTTCTGTGTCAGCAGCTCTAATGTACTCATGCATTGTCTATCTTTGAATGTCAGTTATGTACAGATTGACACATGTGGACTTCTTGTCCAACAGATAACATGACTGCTGAGGAGGAACGGGCTTTCCCTAGGAGAAAAGCATGGTATTCTCACATCTGTTAGGTGGCAAAAGGGTTCCGTTGGATGTCACATCTATATGAAAAATAAAAACATGGGTCACAAATGTTCCAGCAAAGAAGAAACCAAATGGACATAGAAAGACTGCCTCCAAGGACATAGGCAATGGAGGTGGAGATGCTTTGCAGGCTGGACAGCCATCCACACCAACAACAGCCCCAGTCTCCAGACAGGCTGCGCACTCAAGTGATGGACAATCTTGCGGTCAGCAGATGTCCGCAGTCTGCACAAGAGGTGGATTTTTTAAAACTTAAAATACAGGGCCTGGAACTGTAAATGGCAACAATGTTACAAAAGATGGACCAACTGCAGCAGTCTGTGGACCCAATACTGGCACAATTATAGTGGCCATTTTGTTTATTTATTTTTATGTTTGCTTTCATACTTAGGAATAGTTATAGTATAGTGTAGATTAGATTAGATAGACTTTGGTATAGTAGTAAGATTTTTAACATGTCAATAGTTTTAGGTTTCTTTTTAAATTCTCATTCTTAGATACTGTGGGGTGGGTGGGGGAGGTTGGGTTTCACAACAACTTTCCTAAAAAAAAGAATTACAAAAAGAATCTATGTATGTGTTTCAATACTTGTTGGCTTAGTTTATGTGTAGAGTAAATATGTGTATGTCCATTGTGCATTAATGTGTTAAGGGTGGGTGGGGCTGATGTTTAAATACATATATAGCATAGGATAAGTTAAGTTAGGTAGATAAGTCTTAGTTAAGTTAGATAGATTTTTAGATAGAGATATAGGGCCCGATTCACAGAACTGACTTAAGACAAAATCCTAAACTTACTAGCATTTTGGCATTCACAAAAGGCACTTACTCATTTCGGTATTCACAAAAGTTAGGAGTACTAACTTTAGGACTCCTAAATGCCTTCTGTGAATACCGAAAGTCTTAAAGTTAGGATTTTTCTCAGTTTAGGAGTAGTAAAGCTAGGATTCCTAACTTTAGGACTAAATGCCTTCTGTGAATACCAAAAGTCTTAAAGTTAGGATTTTTTTCAGTTTAGGAGTAGTAAAGTTAGGACTCCTAACTTTAGGACTCCTAAATGCCTTTTGTGAATACCGAAAGTCTTAAAGTTAGGATTTTTCTCAGTTTAGGAGTCCTAAAGTTAGGAGTCCTAACTTTACTACTGCTAAACTGAAAAAAATCCTAACTTTAGGACTTTCGGTATTCACAGAAGGCATTTAGGAGTCCTAAAGTTAGGACTCCTAACTTCCGTGAATACCAAAATGAGTAAGTGCCTACTATGAATACCAAAATGAGCAAGTGCCTTTTGTGAATATCAAAATGGAAGTAAGTTTAGGATTTTGTCTTGAGTTTGTTCTGTGAATCGGGCCGGTAGGTTTTAAGATTAGTTAGTAGAAGGTTTTTAGATATATCCATACTAATATAATAAAGAGAGAGCCCAAACCTTTGAGGCGGGTAATCTCAGGAACCACAGCACCAATCACAACACCCAATACAGCATTGGAAAGGGCAGTTGCAGCAGAGGGACATAGGCTATGCAGACGCCCACCATATACATTTAAAAGGTAAAAGAACCGTGCCTGCAAAGTAGTCCCTTGTGGGCGTGTTTGCGTTGTGCTGTGGGCGTGTGCTGGGGGCGTGACAAACTCTAAACCTTCGGGTTGGACTGTACCCATGAGGCACAGGGTCAAGGCTGATTTGCATATGGCCATGTCTGAACGGGGGTGGTGTGCAGTGCAAAAAAACTATGGATAGGCCCAGATCTCTGTACTGGGGTGAATGTATGACATTGTTCTGCATTCTGTTCATCAACTGTTGCATTTGCATGTGTCACCCTGAGTGGGATGGATATGCTCAGACACGGCTGATAGCCAGAAACCAGTCCTAGGATGCTTGATTCCGGTCCAGAAAAGACATGGCATGGCAGTTCCGGCTGGACTGTTCCCATGAGGCACAGGGTCAAGGCTGATTTGCATATGGCCATGTCTGAACTGGGGTGGTGTGGAGTGCAAATAAATGATGGATTTAGGCCCATATCTCTGTACTGGGGTGAATGTATGACATTGTTCTGCATTCTGTCCATCAACTGTTGTTTTTACGTTCCGCCCTTCATGCCATGTCTCATATCGTGTGCTGTGGGCGTGTGCGGGGCGCGGGATTACGGGGAAAAAAAAGCGAGCGTTGGGCCAAATATTTCATTGTTTTTTCTTCCCAGGTTCTGTACATTCCAGCTCCGGGTGTCCACCCTGCTCCCTTTAAATACCCCTGTACCCCATAATCATAACCCACCGTACGCCTTAAAATACCCCAACACCCTTAAACACTAACCCATCTTAACCCTATAAATATACCCTGTACCCCAAAACTCAAACCTATCGCTAAGCCCTAAAATACCCCTGTACCCGAAAACCCAAACCTAGCCCTGAACCCTATAAATACCCCTGTACCTCAAAACCCAAACCTACCCCGAACCCTAAAAATACCCCTGTGAAGGAGTGTGGCTCAATGGTTAGAGCGGCAGACCTTGATGCAGAGCTCTGGCCTGGGACCAGGATTCAATTCCCGCCTCGGCGGGTCTTGGGCTCAATTTCCTCGGACCTGACAATTCTCGCCTCGGTGCCCATTCTAATCAGGGCCCCACGCTGCAACTCTGGGCAATAGCTTGTTTAACCTCCACACCGCCCCAACAGCGCTAGGATGCCTGGCTTCACCCTGGGGGTGCCCAGGAGTGGACACTTCACAGGGAAAGCCAGGATGGGTTCCTTAGCGGTATGAGTAATAGCGCCAGGAAACCGCTTGGTGACAGTGCGCTCTAGAAATACCTTGACATTTACATTTACATTTACCCCAAAACCCAAACCTAGCCCTGAACCCTAAAAATACCCCTGTACCCCAAAACCTAAACCTACCCCTGAACCCTAAAATACCCCTGTACCCCAAAACCCAAACCTAGCCCTGAACCCTTAAAATACCCCTGTACCCCAAAACCCAAACCTACCCCTGAACCCTAAATATACCCCTGTACCCCAAAATGCAAACCTAGCCCTGAACCATAAAAATAACCCTGTACCCCAAAGCCCAAACCTACCACTGAACCCTAAAATACCCCTGCACCCTAAAACCCAAACCTAGCCCTGAACCCAAAAAATACCCCTGTACCCTAAAACCCATATCTATCCCTAAACCCTACTACCCCTGTACCCCATAACCCAAAACTATATCTGAACCCTTAAAATAACCAAACACCTAAAAACATATACCTCAGTAACCCAAAACAGATACACCTACACCCATACTTACCTTATCCAAACATTAAAAAAAAACATGCTTTTACCATTCATGCATTTACAACGAATTTCGTTGTAAATGTATGCATGTTAAAAGCATATAAAATGTAATGCCATGCGTGATAATGGCATTGCAGAGTCATGGTACTTTCGTAATGAAAGTATGCGGAGTGATGGTATGCAGAAAGAAAGTTGCGGAATAATGGGTGTTTACCCTCCCCCGGTAAGTACATTGGTGGCACGGGCGCCCACGGGCCCATTTCACAGAACTAACTTAAGATAAAATCCTAAACTTACTACCATTAATGTATTCACAGAAGGCACTTACTCATTTTGGTATTCACAGAAGGTACTTACTCATTTTGGTATTCACAGAAGGCACCTACTCATTTCGGTATTCACAGAAGTTAGGAGTCCTAACTCTAGGACTCCTAAATGCGTTCTGTGAATACCGAAAGTCTTAAAGTTAGGATTTTTCTCAATTTAGTAGTAGTAAAGTTAGGAGTCCTAACTTTACTACTACTAAATTGAGAAAAATCCTAATTTTAAGACTTTTGGTATTCACAGAAGGCATTTAAGAGTCCTAAAGTTAGGACTACTAACTTCTGTGAATACCGAAATAAGTAAGTGCCTTCTATGAATACCAAAATGAGTAAGTGCCTTCTGTGATAACGAAAATGGTAGTAAGTTTAGGATTTTGTCTTAAGTTAGTTTTGTGAATCGGGCCCCACATCTCCAGCAACATACTCATATTTTTTCACCACCCATTTGAAAAATTCACAGGTCTCTCTCATTGATGGCCAGCACCGACATACACTTTTAGACACACCTCCCGCCACAAGTTCTAGAATTGCGAACTTTAGAGCTGGGGAGCTACGTTCGAATCTCGGCATCAGCTCAACATCCTGTGATTCCAGGCAAATCGCTTTGTCTCCCTGTGCTTACCACAAATGAATGTGTTCTTCTGTAATGTAAATTGTGCTCATGCCATGTTGTCGAGTTCGCGCTATATAATATTGCAAGGAAAAATAAAGTAGGGAAACTCTAGTTCACACACTACTGAATGCGCACTCTTAAGTGCATCAGCAGTGCACTGTGAATCGGAGCGTTTCACAGGCCTGTCACAGATAAGAAATGCTATCAAAACGAAATCCTACAAAACAATATACCGGCAGCAATTCATACCCGGACAACGTCGGGACGGGCTGCTAGTTCATTAATATTTTAGGTACTTGTTAATAATGGGATTTTTGGCAGGCTAGGGCACGTGCCAAAGCCAGACAGAAACCACCACTCCAGTCAGGATAAGGGAGTTACACTCCTAAACTAACCCCTTCTCACCCCCTTGGTAGCTTGGCACGAGCAGTCAGGCTTATCTTAGATACAGTGTGTAAAGCATTTGCACATAACCAACAGTAATACAGTGTAAGCACTACAAAAGGACACCACATCAGTTTAGAAAATATCCAATCCATCCATACTAACATAATAAAGAGAGAGCCCAAACCTTTGAGGCGGGTAATCTCAGGAACCACAGCACCAATCACAACACCCAATACAGCGTTGGAAAGGGCAGTTGCAGCAGAAGGACATAGGCTATGCAGACGGCCACCATATACATTTAAAAAGTAAAAGAACCATGCCAGAAAAGTAGTCCATTGTGGGCGTGTCTGCGTTGTGCTGTGGGCTTGTGCTGGGGGGCGTGACAAATGCTGGGGGCATGTGGTACGTTCCGCCCTTCGGGTTGGACTGTTCCCATGAGGCACAGGGTCAAGGCTGATTTGCATATGGCCATGTCTGAACTGGGGTGGTGTGGAGTACAAAAAAAAGATGTATTTAGGCCCAGATCTCTGTACTGGGGTGAATGTATGACATTGTTCTGCATTCTGTCCATCAACTGTTGTTTTTGCATTTGTCACCCCGAGTGGGATGGGTATGCTCAGACGTGAGTGCCATGCTCTCCACACCACTGGAGTCAAGCTATTCTGGCTGAAAACAGCTGATAGCCAGAAATCGGTCCTACTATGCTTGAGTCTGGTTCAGGAAAGACATGGCTTGGCAGTTTGGCCTGGAATGTTCCCATGAGGCACAGGATCAATGCTGAGGTGGTATGGAGTGCAAAATAAATTATGGATTTAGGCCCAGATCTCTGTATTGGGGTGAATGTATGACATTGTTCTGCATTCTGTCCATCAACTGTTGTTTTTACATTCCGCGTGTTGTGTCAATTATTTCATTGTTTTTCTTCCCTGGTTCTGTACATTCCAGCTCCGGGTGTCCACCCTGCTCCCTTTAAATACCCCTGCACCCCATAATCATAACCTACCCTTACTCCTTAAAATACCCCAACACCCTTAAACACTAACCCATCTTAACCCTATAAATATACCCTGTACCCCATAACCCAAACTTATCCCTAAACCCTAAAAATAACCCTGTACCCCAAAACCCAAACCTAGCCCTGAACCCTATAAATACCCCTGTACCTCAAAACCCAAACCTAGCCCTGAACCCTTAAAATACCCCTGTACCCCAAAACCCAAAACGACCCCTGAACCCTAAAAATACCCCTATACCCCAAAACCCAAAACTAGCCCTGAACCCTAAAACTACCCCTGTACCCAATAACCCAAAACTATATCTGAACCCTTAAAATACACAAACACTCCAAAACCCAAACCTATCCCTGAACCCTTAAAATAACCCTCTACCCCAAAACCCAAACCTACTCCTGAACCCTAAAAATACCCCTATACCCCAAAACCCAAACCTAGCCCTGAACCCTAAAAATACCCTTGTACCCCAAAACCCATACCTATCCCTAAACCCTAAAACTACCCCTATACCCCATAACCAAAACTATATCTGAACCCTTAAAATACCCAAACACTCCAAAACATATACCTTAGTACCCCAAAACATATACCCCTATACCCATACTTACCTTATCCAAACATTAAAAAAAATGCTTTTACCATTCATGCATTTACAACGAATTTCGTTGTGAATGTATGCATAGTAAAAGCATATAAAATGTAATGCCATGCGTTATAATGGCATTGCGGAGTCATGGTACTTTCGTAATGAAAGTATGCGGAGTGATGGTATGCGGAAAGAAAGTTGCCGAATAATGGGTGTTTATCCTCCCCCGGTAAGTACATTGGTGGCATGGCGGCCCACATCTCCAGCAACATACTCATATTTTTTCACCACCGATTTGAAAAATGCACAGGTCTCTCTCATTGATGGCCAGCACCGACATACACTTTTAGGCACACCTCCCGCCACAAATTCTAGAATTGCGAACTTCAGAGCTGGGGAGCTACGTTCGAATCTCGGCATCAGCCCAACATCCTGTGATTCCAGGCAAACCGCTTTGTCTCCTCGTGCCTACCACAAATGAATGTGTTCTTCTGTAATGTAAATTGTGCTCATGACATGTTGTCGAGTTCGCGCTATATAATATTTCAAGAAAAAATAAAGTAGGGCAACTCGAGTTCACACACTATTGAACGCACACTCTTAAGTGCATCAGCAGTGCACTGTGAATCGGAGCATTTCACAGGTCTGTCACAGATAAGAAATGCTATCAAAACGAAATCCTACAACACAATATACTACTGGCCGGCAGCAATTCATACCCGGACAACGTCGGGACGGGCTGCTAGTTTACTATGAAATTAAAGTCACTTCCAAATTGGTAATATACCTTATTTTTACATATAAGTCACCCCTAAGGTCTCCCCGAGAGGCATGGGGCCATATAACTATAAGCAGGGACATTATCCAAGATGTGTTATATGCCCTGTTGAGGGAAAACTGTCAATTTAGTTTTTTCCGATTGTAGATATTAACTCCATAGGCTAGTATGGGAATATTTTAAGAAAGTATAAATATTGAAAGGAACCAGCCGGAAATGAAATTTAAGGATCTAAGATGATAGTAATGATAAATTAGACAACTTGCCACTGTTAGATTTCTAATAACTATTACATAAAATATGTTATAGACCTTTCTTTTCTGTAAGCCAAAATCCAGCCGTCCAGCTTCCCTATCCTGATTGGCCAGCCAGCCTCAGCTAGGCTGAGACAAGGGGCCTCATTTATGAGAAGTGACGCATCGCTGCGTGAAAGCAGCGATGCGTCACTTCTCAGTGCGCACTCCTTGCGACATACCTGATGCGTCATATTTATTGTATGACGCATCATGTCGCAAGGAGTTACAGATACGTCAGTATTTCTGACGTATCTGTAAGCGCAAAAGTGACGCATTGCTGGAGTGTGTCACAAAAGTGACGCAACTCTAGCAATGCGTCCTTTCACATGGGACAAGCCCCATGTGAAAGGGCCTGCGTCAGTATTACGCCTGCTGTGAGGCAGGCGCAAAGTTTTGTTCGCAACAGCGTCCTAGAAGTGACGCAGTGAAATCTTATAGATTTTACTGGGTCACTTCTACGAGGCTTTTTGCGGAGGAACGCTCCCCCTGCATATATTATACCTGACAAAGGTATAATGTAGCGCAGGGGTTTACAAAGTGACGCATCTGCTTAGATGTGTCACTTTGTAAATAGTGCATAACAGTAGGCATATTTTACGCCGCTGATGCGTCACAAAAAGTGACGCATCGGAAGCGCAAAACTGACGCAAGGCCTCATAAATGAGGCCCAAGGTGTTTTAATGAGGCGTAAAGTGGCCTGATTCGAGACAAAGGATTTCCTGAGGAGAACTGAAACTGCAGACGCAGAGCGCAGGAAAAGAGTCGGGTCGCCGAACTAGTCTTCAAAGAGAGAATGACACTTTGGGACAGCACGGGTTCACCCCCCACACCCTGAGCCCCCAGCCACCTATGAGCCCATGTAACTAGATTAGTGAAGGTTCTGAAAGGGGAGGGATACAGAATCTTAGCCAAGCCATTGGGATGACTTTGCCACATATAACTCTTCAGGAGACACTTTCTCATTTTTGGATTTTTGGAAGAATAGTGTTTTCTGGGACAATAATATGCCACACTTTGGAGGAAGTGGCCATACACTTGGGTAGCACCCTACATCCCATTGGTCAGGGGTGCCTCCTGCCCAGGAACACAGCATAAATATGGAAGAGTTGCCAAGCAACTCAGATCTGCTGCCTGAAACTATAAAGAGAAGAAGGACTGCCCTGCTGAAAACTTGATCTGCACCCCAAAGGCCTGCACTCTTTAGGACTGCACCTGCTGCATATTCTGGGACTACACTTTAAGGACTTTGCCTTACTTCATTAAGGCAGAAGGATTATGGAGTGGACTCCCTGCAAACTACAGGTTAACTGAGCCCACCTGAATTATCTATATACTAAGAAGTCCCAGTCCTGGAGTGCGTCCAGTGGAATTTTAAGGATTTGTCCAAGTGCATTGTGGGAATTGTTGTCCCAACATCTCTAGGACCATAACAGGGATTCTAGACCCCTGGATTGATGTTGTGGAAACTTTGAACCCTCAAGGAGACCTCCTGGAAGAGGTTCCAGATGGTTGGAGAAGTTTGGAGCAACTTTTAAAAAAAGTTCCATAAGTTAAGCCTGCCTGCTCATTGCCAGCTACCAAGGGTTGAGCAAGGGTATAATTTATTGAGACCGTGATTGAACCTCTTATTGTGTTTGTGGCCTTATTACTAGAGGTAGGTCCCAATTTATCACTACTAATAAACCACTTTCCAACAATTGTTTTTGTTCTTTTTAATATCATGGCCTTAATTAGATAAAAATAACGTCTTTTTTGGTATATGTGGGGCTCACACTATCGTGCATTTGTCAAAAATTGCCCAATAATTCTATAGTTTAAAACTGGGCCCCTATTAGCTTAATTCAGGTGCATTTTATGTAGTCCAAGCCTTTACTGTGCTCAGTGTCATAGGGTAATTTTCTAACCAGGGAGAACAAATGCAACACATTCTGCAGAAGTGTATTCATTGACATACACACTCTCCATCTCACTCGCCCCTTGTCAAAGAACACATCTTTCAATTTATACTTGCTTATTGAAAGCTTATTGCAAAGTCGTTTTGCATAAAACTCCACAACTGTCAAGGGTGGTGTAAATAGGAGGCAGCACCAAAACTAAGACCACATAAAACCTGGTCTTACCCAGGGGCAACAAGGAGAAATGCTTTATTTCTCCTCGTTTTTGCTGTTTCCATGTGAGCTGCCTTGTGCAGCTCACAAAGAAACAGCAAAACGCCAGTGATTGTGTATGTGCAGGAAGGTATCCCTTCCTGCACATACACAATGAAAAGAAAAAAAAAAAAACGTTTTGCAACTTCTGTGTGTTGCATTAAGCTGCACACATAGAAGTTTCAAAACACCATGAATGATTGTTTATTTGCAGGATGGGAGACCTTCCTGCACATACACAATCATTTCCCCAACGCAGAGGTGTGCCCATTCTTGTGAATACGGTGCATCCCTGCGTTTTCAGAATGGAGAAGCATGGCATTAGCAATGCTTGCTTAACACCATGCTGCTCCATTCTGTTGTGAGTGAATATGCCCCTATGTATCCACTCATGGATCCAGTCAGTCAATTGTATACTTACTTCCTTACAAATGCACAAAGGCACTCATGCATGCAGTCACAGATTCCACTGAAAGACTTATACCCTGTGTTATAGAGATAATAAGGGAATTATAGATGCTATTATAGAGTAATTAAAATAGTAATGTGTTTAGTGTGTTGGTTATATCCATTTTGCAGTTATAAGTTTTGAATGTGGTGGTGGCTATTGAATGTCCGCTTTTATGTTGTCATTTTGCGACGTATACGAGGTGATCGCTAGTACCAAGTCTATGGTAATGCCGGGCGTCACCGCAAAAATGGAAATTGGTTTTAAAGATAAATTTTATACAAACTACCTAGAATAATATGATTTTAAATCATGCACGAATAAACCCCTAGTGTCTAAAATACTGTAAAATGTGTGCATATATGTGTTTTACATTTAATAAAAAAAGGTGCACTCATTTAGGTTACCAACGTCATCGCGATTCTCGGAGGACTTGCGAACATGAAAAATTGGTTTAAAAGATGTATTTTATACAAACTCCCTATAAAAACATGACTATACAGTGCAGTAATAAGGCCCTAGTGTCTAAAATACTGTAAAATGCGTGCATATATGTGTTTTAAAAAGGCACGGTCGTCGGTGTTACCGAAGTCATTGTGACTCGGAAAGAAGGGCTCAAACATAGTTTCTTAAAAACTTTCTAGAAAAATATGTGTACAAGCATGTTGGCGATGAAGTTAGTAATGTAATACTTAGAATGGCATTTTTTAGTTAACATATTTAATGTGGTTGTGGTCATTGAATGTCTGCTTTTGTTTTGCAATTTCGCAACATGATCCAGATCAACGCGATGTCGTCCAGAATTAAAAAAATTCTCCCCAAAAATATGCACAAATGTCTGGGCTCTTGGATCGCTCTGACTAAAGCCTTTGTGTTGGGAGTGTGTATAAGAGTGTGTGTAAGACAGCTACAGATAATCCAGATGTGGTGGTGGCTGAAATTCACTTAAAAAATCAAAGGTTACATGAACTTTATAGTTAGCTATTAACATTTAAAAGAAACTTGAAAATTCACTGAAAAACCCAAAGGTTGTAGGGACGTAATAGTTAGGAAATAAAATTTAAAAAAACCTTAGAAAGTCACTGAAAAAAAAAAGATTGTAGGGAATTAATAGTTAGGCTAACATTTCACTTGTACAAAACCAGAGAAATTCAGCAGTTATAGTTAGCTGAGCTATCTATAACTCGCGCCCCATGATACACTGCTTATGACCTCACATATTGCATCACGGATGACATCTTAAATCATATCAGTGATGACATCAGTGATGACATCATCCAGTGGCTGTTTTTTGTGGGTGCATGACTGTATAAGTGAGTGATCAGGTATCTCAATGAATGCATAGGTGAGTAACTGGTTGTGTAAATGAGTGTATATGTCAGTTGATGTCTAAGTGGGCGTATGAGTGTTTTAGTGGGTGATTGATTGGTTGTCTGACTATCTCTATGGTTGTCTGGGTGTCTTTGTGTGTGGGTGAAGAGGTGTGTGACTGCCTGTATGGATGAGTGAGTGGGTGAATCACTGGCTGTATGGGGTACTGTGTGCATGTCTGAGAAGCTGTATGGGTAAGTGAGTGTCTGTATGGCTGTGTTGGTGATTGGGTGCATGTGTCAGTATGGGTGAGTAACTGGCTATGTGAAAGGCAGTATAGATAAGTGGTGGTGTATATGAGTGACTGTATGCGTGAGTGAGTGAATATGAGAGTGGCTATATGGATTAGTGCGTGCTTCTGTCACTAACTGTATAAGTGAGTGAGAATGTGTTACTGTATGTATGAGTAAGTGAGTGTGTGTTTGTGTAACTGTTGGGTGAGTAAGTGGATGTGTGACTGACTGTTTTGGTAAGTATCTAGGTATGTGAATAGTTCTATGACTGACTCACTCAGTGTGTGGATGCCTGGATGGGTATATTAGTGGATATGTCAATGGCTGTATTAGTGAACGAGTAGGTATATAAGTAGCAGTACGGGAGAGCGAGTGGATGTGTATGTAGATCTATGAATCAGTTAGTGTGCAAATACTGTTAGGACTCTGTGAATTGGTTTGTGAATGTTGTGGGAGTGGAGTGGGTGAATAAAAGATTCTATAGGAGTGCAAGTGAGTGCGTCCGAGATGCTGTGGATGATGATTTGAAATGTCATCAGTGATGTCACTGACCATGTCATAAGTGATGTAATATGTGAGGTCATAAGCAGTGCATTGCGGGGGCACGAGTTATAGCTAAGTCGGGTAACGGCTGAATTTCTCTGGTTTTGTCTAAGTAAAATCGTGACCCTATCTATAACATCCCTGTAACCTTTGGTTCTTTTATTGAATTTCTAAGGTTTTTTAAATTGTATTTACTAACTATAATGTCTCTGTAACCTTTGTTTTTTTCAGTGAATGTATAAGTTTTTTTAATGCTAATTCCTAAATAAAACGTCCCTGTAACCTTTGTTTTTTAAGTGAATTTTCAAGGTTTTTGTAACTAGAAGTCACGTTTGCTGAGTAGTGGCGAAAGGGGGCTGGGCCTCCGACCAGCATTCAGGAATTCTGCTGTGTAGGATTTACGAGAGCTACCAGGAGGTCTTCTTATCCCCCAAGATCCTCCTGGAACTAAATGGACTTTATCATCCAACTAGTAGTGCGCCAGGAGGCATATTTGTAGAGTTGTGGAGAAAGGGTGGCCTCTGACAACTTCTCAGCAATCCTTCTGTGTGGGACATACTGGAGGTAAAGGGAGGGGTAGTTTGTCCCCAAGGACGTCCTTGGGGGCCAACTACTCATCCTGTTATCTCTAGCCAGTCCCACGCAGTGGGTTTGCTGAGAGGGTTTCTGTGGCCACGCCCTCTTTTCCCTCTACTCTGCAAATGCAGCTTCTGGCACACTACTATTTGGGGGATGAAGTCCCCTTGGCTCATGAGGGCCCTTGTGGGCCAACTAGCCCTCCTGTTACCTCCAGTAAGGCCCACACAGCTGGATGGCTAAGAAGTGGTCAGATGCCACACACCCTTTCTACACCACTCTGCAAACAGGCCTCCTGGCGCACTGCTGTTTGCAGAATGAAGTCGACTTTAGTCCTGAGGTCCTCTGGAGTAAAGTAGAATTTATTCTGGGACTTACTGGAAGTAACAAGAGGGCGTGTTGGTCTCCAAAGACCCTCAGCATTCAAGGGGATTTAATTCCCCATCTACAACTGTGCCAGGAGGCACGTTTGCAGAGTGGTGGTAAAGGGGGTGTGGCCTCTGGCGACTTGCTGGCATTTAAAATATATATATTTTTAGAGAAGGGGGACGGCATAGCCCCCCTTCTCACTGCAGATTGTGGCCCAGGGGAACCCATCCCCCGGGATCAGTCTTTTTTTTAAATGAGATGGGGGTCCACACGGCCTCCCTGCCTCCACCCGGGGTCCGAACTTTTCCTTTAAAAAAAAGTAAATAAATAAAGGAATTGGAGCTGTGCGGCCCCCTTTACCTGGGCCAATTTTGACCCAGGGACTCCATCCTCTGGGGCCTGTCCTTAATTTTATTGTTATTTTTTAAGGAGAGGGGGAATGCACAGCCCTCCTCCCCAGGCCTATTTCGGCCCTGGGGATCCCATCCCCCAGTGCAGGCTTTTATTTATTTATTTTTTAAAGTAGGGAGGCCAGCATGGCCCACCTCCCCGGCTGATATTGTCCCTGGGACCCCATCCCCCAGGCATGGTCTCTTATTGGACAATGCGTGGACCCCTCAAGGCCCCCGCGGTCCTTGACGGTTTGCCGCCTCTTACGGGAACCAGCATTGCTATTGGACAGAGGGAGCTGTAAACATGCAGTTCCATCTGTCCAAAAGCAATTCTGCTTCACTTCATGGAAGCAAGAGCAGTTTTACTGCTCTCGCTTCCATGAGTTTGCTGTGGCTTGGCGGGAGCAGTACTCCTGCCAAGCCATAGCAAAGCTTAGGAATACCGCCCTAGCCCTGCCTAAGTCCTTCCTAGAGGCCCGCATCCACCAAATCCACTGGGGCGGCCTCCAATCCGATGAGTTCCATCTCCCAAGTGGCGTCCCCCAGGGTTCGGCCCTTTCACCTACTCTTTTTAACCTTTATGTCACCCCCCTTGCTGCACTGATAAAATCCCACGGCTTACACTTAGTGTCATATGCTGATGACACCCAACAGGTTGTCTCACTGGCACAGACGGTGGAAGCCACCGCCACCAGTTTTAGAAACTGTCTGTCTGACGTAAAGAAGTGGATGAACATTCACTTCCTTAAGCTCAACACCGAAAAGACTGATGTCATTGAGTTTGGCCAAAAATCGTCCATCTGGAGTCACCTATGGTGGCCTCCAGAGGCTGGCAGCTGCCCAACCCCAGCTAATAAAATCAGAAATCTAGGCTTTATAATGGACAAGGACCTCACCTGCACAGCACAAATCAGCCAGGTCACATCGGCTTGCTTTTTCACACTGAAGATCTTCAGGAAAATTCTGCCCTACATACCATTCTCCCTGAGGAAAACTGTGGTGGGAGGGTTGATTATGTCCAGGGTGGACTATTGTAACGCCCAGTACATAGGAGCCGGTGAAAGAGAACTCGCCAGGCTCCAGTCAATCCAGAATGCAGCGGCCAGGGTCCTGCTCGACCTCTCCAAACGACATCCCACCTGTAAAGCTATTCGGGAACACCATTGGCTCCCGGTTAGGCGCAGAATCCAATTCAAGGCCATGTGCTTGGTGCATAAATCTCTTTACGTAAACACTTCCAAGCAGCTCTCCAACCTTCTCTCTCGATATGTGCCGGAGCGTACACTCAGATGTGGCTCTCATGATCTAATCCAAATCCCTAGAATAAAGAGAGCTCGATGGGGCGGCAGATCCTTTTCCCATCAAGCCCCCAAGCTATGGAACAGTTTGCCAACCCCACTCTGCTCAGAAAAGAGCATAGCCAAGTTCAGAAAGGCCTTGAAGACCTGGCTTTTTGTGATTCCCTAATCTATCTCTTCTTTCCTTCGCCCTACAGTGCCAAGACGCCTCGGCATAAGAGCGCTCTAAAAATAATTCAGTCAGTCATAGCAAACTGCAATGTCCTGGGGGGTTACCCTGGGAAATTGCTGGAGCTGGCCACCTTCCCATTATCGTTCGAGCCTGGGTGGTGATCCCTGGGGCTCCCCGACAGACCCCGTCTTACTTCATTTGTACCCCAGGGAGGTGGCGGTCCCTAGGGCTGCGTGGGGGGGCTGGAACCCCCATGTATTATTTTCACTATAGGCCTGGGGAGGTTGTGGTCCCTGGGGCTGGGGGGGGGGGGCTGTGTGGCCTGCCACATTTCAGTTTTCGAGCCCCGGGTAGGTGGCGATCCCTGGGGATGAGGGGGCACTGTGGCCCCCCACTTTTCAGTATTTGAGCCCGGGGAGGCGGTGGTGCCCGGAGCTGCGGAGCCCACGCGTGCCCCCACCTTATCATTTGCCCTGACCCACCCGGGGGTTTAATTAAACAAAGCACTTATGGCCATATTATCAACAACTAGCGATATTTATCGCTAAAGAAGCTTAACAACATTTTTTTTATCGCCAAGCATCGCCGGATTTTATCGCAGACATAACGTGCTATTAGCAACGCTTATCTCCAATGCGATAAAATATCCGGCGATAGCGGCGAAATGCGTGAATATCGCTGGAAAACCAGCGATATTCACGCATAATTGCCAATAGGGTCCTAACCTGAATATCCACCTCCCATTGGATATACAGGTTAAGAACTGTTCAGAGCAGGTGTTAGTTTTCAACCATATTCGCGCTTAGCGCAAATTTTGTTATCGCTACGCCTGCCTTACTAATAGGTGATAGCGACGTTAGCAACTGCTATCAGTTGCTAACTGGTTAGGTACGCCCACTTTGCATGTCATTAGTGATAAATATCGCTGACATGCAAAGCGGGACCCAAACCGCTCGCTATCACCTAAAAGCTGTCACTAACTGATGTTAGCGACAGCTTGCTAATAGGGCGATTAAATTTTCACCGCTTTACGGCTAAAAACGGCCACAAAAGCGGCAATAATTTCATTTCGCCTGCCTTGAAAATATACCCCTTAGTTTAAAAAAAAAATTCAGCTGGATTCGCAAAATTGTAATGCTTTTTTTGGGCCTGGGTGTCCCTGTGGGACCCACTAAACAGGCATAGGGGGTCAGGGTGCTTCTACCCTGACCCCTTTACTTTCTTTTTTAAAAAGTTTTTTGTAGTGACTTCGTTCAAGTGATTCACAAGATGTCTGGCAACACTTACTGGTTTGAAGTGTTGGCAGCCGATCAGATCTCAGGCACGAGATCGGGAGGGTTCACATATCCACCACAACCACAGTTGTATATCTGAGAAATCTTGAGCGGATTTACACCATTTAATAAAAAGAGTGCTTTCTGGACCGAAAGCTACCTTTTTGCCAATTTGGTGTAATTCTATTCAGCAGTTTCGGCTGTAGACGTGTCTAAAGTTTCCTACGGAAATTAACATAGAGAAAAAGCGTTTTGGGGCGGGATGTAGAGTTTATAGGGGATAAGGGTGGGTAGTGTTTTAAAAAAGTATAGTGTAATTATAGAATATTAAATTTCGAATTTAAAACAAAATTTCTAAATTTTGAAAATTATAATAAATTTTCCTAATTTGCGAAATTGTATAGAAATGTATTGATTAGTGTTTAATGTTTGGTATAGTATTTTTGGGTATTTAGTTAAAAGTATTGTAAATATAAATTTAGTATTAAATATTTAATAAAGAAATTAAGTTAAATTTTAGGAGCGGGCATGTAGAGTTTATAGGGGATAAGGGTGGGTAGTGTTTTAAAAAAAGTATAGTGTAATTATAGAATATTAAATTTCGAATTTTTTAAAAAATTTCAAAATTAGAAATTTATAATAAATATTTGAAAATTGCGAAATTGTATAGAATGTTTTTTATTATTGTTTCATGTTTGGTATAGTATTTTAGGGTATTTAGTAAAAAGTATTGTAAATATAAATTTAGTAATACATCTTTAATACATAAATTAAGTTAAATTTTAGGAGCGGGATGTAGAGTTTATAGGGGATAAGGGTGCGAAGTGTTTTAAAAAAGTAGTAGTGTAAAAATAAAATTTTAAATTTCGAATTTCATATAAATGTTAAAAAAGCGAAATTTTATAAATAATTTCGTTTTTCGCCTAGTTGTTTTGAAAATAATTTTTGTTTGTAGAATGTTTGGTACAGTATTATTTGTTATATACAAAAATGGATTAGATATATAATTTCTGTATTAATTTATAGTTATATTAATTATGTGAAAATTTTAGGATTGTCATGTGGAGTTAATAGGGGATAAGGGTAGGTAGTTTATTAAAAATTTAGAGTGTAAAAAATATTTTAAAAAATTTCGCAATTATAAAATTAGAAAATTTTAAATAAATTTCACATTGTGCGAAATTGGAAATAACAATAATAATTTATGTATAACATTTGATAGTGTGTCATTGGGTATATAGTGGGTATATTTATGAAAGTAATCTTGTGTTTATAAGGTAAAAAGGAAATATTTCTTGTTCAATTTAAAGAATTTAGAAATAGAAAATTTTATTATAAATTTTATAAAATAAAAATAAAAATTATTATAATAAATTTTTACATTGTGTAACTGGGTATATAGTGGATAACAACGGATATTGTTTGAAATAGTATGCTACTTCATACAACATATTACAAGTATATGAATTATGGAAAGTGTGTAGCACTTAACTGCATTAAGTGTTAATTGAATGTAATTACTCGAATTAAATGGTGATTGGAGTAGGAATAGTAAATTATTAATGTTTAATGTCCAGCACTTACTCTAATTAAATGGTGTTTGGAGTAGGAATAGTAAATTAAATAGGTTCTGTGTCCAGCACTTACCCTAATTAAATGGTGATTCGAGTTGGAATAGACAATTATTAAGGTTTAGTGTCCAGCACTTACCCTAATTAAATGTTGATTGGTGTTGGAATAGTAAATTATTAAGGTTTAATGTCCAGCACTTACTCTAATTACATGGTGATTGGAGTTGGAATAGTAAATAAAAAGGTTATGTGTCCAGCACTTACCCTAATTAAATGGTGATTGGAGTTGGAATAGTAAATGAAATACGTTCTGTGTCCAGCACTTACCCTAATTAAATGGTGATTGGAGTTGGAATAGTAAATTATTAAGGTTTAGTGTCCAGCACTTACTCTAATTAAATGGTGATTGGAGTTGGAAGAGTAAATTAAATTGGTTCTGTGTCCAGCACTTACCCAAATTAAATGGTGATTGGAGTTGGAATAGTAAATTAAATTGGTTCTGTGTCCAGCACTTACCCTAATTAAATGGTGATTGGAGTTGGAATAGTAAATTATTAAGGTTTAGTGTCCAGCACTTACTCTAATTAAATGTTGATTGGAGTAGGAATAGTAAATTTAATAGGTTCTGTGTCCAGCACTTACCCTAATTAAATGGTGATTGGAGTTGGAATAGTAAATGAAATACGTTCTGTGTCCAGCACTTACCCTAATTAAATGGTGATTGGAGTTGGAATAGTAAATTATTAAGGTTTAGTGTCCAGCACTTACTCTAATTAAATGGTGATTGGAGTTGGAATAGTAAATTAAATTGGTTCTGTGTCCAGCACTTACCCTAATTAAATGGTGATTGGAGTTGGAATAGGAAATTATTAAGGTTTAGTGTCAAGCACTTACTCTAATTAAATGGTGATTGGAGTAGGAATAGTAAATTTAATAGGTTCTGTGTCCAGCACTTACCCTAATTAAATGGTGATTGGAGTTGGAATAGTAAATGAAATACGTTCTGTGTCCCGCACTTACCCTAATTAAATGGTGATTGGAGTTGGAATAGTAAATTATTAAGGTTTAGTTTCCAGCACTTACTCTAATTAAATGGTGATTGGAGTTGGAATAGTAAAGTATTAAGGTTTAGTGTCCAGCACTTACCCAAATTAAATGGTGATTGGAGTTGGAATAGTAAATTATTAAGTTTTAGTGTCCAGCACTTACTCTAATTAAATGGTGATTGGAGTTGGAATAGTAAATTTAATAGGTTCTGTGTCCAGCACTTACTCTAATTAAATGGTTATTGGAGTTGGAATAGTAAATTAAATAGGTTCTGTGTCCAGCACTTACCCTAATTAAATGGTGATTGGAGTTGGAATAGTAAATTATTAAGGTTTAGTATCCAGCACTTACTCTAATTAAAAGGTGATTGGAGTAGGATTAGTAAATTTAATAGGTTCTGTGTCCAGCAGTTACTCTAATTAAATGGTGATTGGAGTTGGAATAGTAAATTAAATAGGTTCTGTGTCCAGCATTTACCCTAATTAAATGGTGATTGGAGTTGGAATAGACAATTATTAAGGTTTAGTGTCCAGCACTTACCCTAATTAAATGGTGATTGTTGTTGGAATAGTAAATTATTAATGTTTAATATCCAGCACTTACTCTAATTACATGGTGATTGGAGTTGGAATAGTAAATTAAATAGGTTCTGTGTCCAGCACTTACCCTAATTATATGGTGATTGGAGTTGGAATAGTAAATTAAATATGTTCTGTGTCCAGCACCTACCCTAATTAAATGGTGATTGGAGTTGGAATAGTAAATAAATAGGTTCTGTGTCCAGCAGTTACCCTAATTAAATGGTGATTGGAGTTGGAATAGTAAATCATTTAGGTTTAGTGTCCAGCACTTACCAAAATTAAATGGCGATTGGAGTTGGAATAGTAAATTAAATAGGTTCTGTGTCCAGCACTTACCCTAATTAAATGGTGATTGGAGTTGGAATAGTAAATTAAATAGGTTCTGTGTCCAGCACTTACCCTAATTAAATGGTGATTGGAGTTGGAATAGTAAATTATTAAGGTTTAGTGTCCAGCACTTACTCTAATTTAATGGTGATTGGAGTTGGAATAGTAAATTAAATAGGTTCTGTGTCCAGCACTTACCCTAATTAAATGGTGATTGGAGTTGGAATAGTAAATTAAATAGGTTCTGTGTCCAGCACTTACCCTAATTATATGGTGATTGGAGTTGGAATAGTAAATGAAATAGGTTCTGTGTCCAGCACTTACCCAAATTAAATGGTGATTGGAGTTGGAATAGTAAATTAAATAGGTTCTGTGTCCAGGTCTTACCCTAATTAAATGGTGATTGGAGTTGGAATAGTAAATTATTAAGGTTTAGTGTCCAGCACTTACTCTAATTAAATGGAGATTAGAGTAGGAATAGTAAATTTAATAGCTTCTGTGTCCAGCATTTACCCTAATTAAATGGTGATTGGAGTTGGAATAGTAAATTATTAAGGTTTAGTGACGAGCACTTACCAAAATTAAATGGTGATTGGAGTTGGAATAGTAAATTAAATAGGTTCTGTGTCCAGCACTTACCCTAATTAAATGGTGATTGGAGTTGGAATAGTAAATTAAATAGGTTCTGTGTCCAGAACTTACCCTAATTAAATGGTGATTGGAGTTGGAATAGTAAATTATTAAGGTTTAGTGTCCAGCACTAACTCTAATTAAATGGTGATTGGAGTTGGAATAGTAAATTAAATAGGTTCTGTGTCCAGCACTTACCCTAATTAAATGGTGATTGGAGTTGGAATAGTAAAGTATTAAGGTTTAGTGTCCAGCACTTACCCAAATTAAATGGTGATTGGAGTTGGAATAGTAAATTAAATAGGTTCTGTGTCCAGCACTTACCCTAATTAAATGGTGATTGGAGTTGGAATAGTAAATTATAAGGTTTAGTGTCCAGCACTTACCAAAATTAAATGGTGATTGGAGTTGGAATAGTAAATTAAATAGGTTCTGTGTCCAGCACTTACCCTAATTAAATGGTGATTGGAGTTGGAATAGTAAATTAAATAGGTTCTGTGTCCAGAACTTATCCTAATTAAATGGTGATTGGAGTTGGAATAGTAAATTATTAAGGTTTAGTGTCCAGCACTTACTCTAATTAATTGGTGATTGGAGTTGGAATAGTAAATTAAATAGGTTCTGTGCCCAGCACTTACCCTAATTAAATAGTGATTGGAGTTGGAATAGTAAATTATTAAGGTTTAGTGTCCAGCACTTACCCAAATTAAATGGTGATTGGAGTTGGAATAGTAAATTAAATAGGTTCTGTGTCCAGCACTTACCCTAATTAAATGGTGATTGGAGTTGGAATAGTAAATTATTAAGGTTTAGTGTCCAGCACTTACTCTAATTAAATGGTGATTGGAGTTGGAATAGTAAATTATTAAGGTTTAGTGTCCAGCACCTACTCAAATTAAATGGTGATTGGAGTTGGAATATTAAATTATTAAGTTTTAGTGTCCAGCACTTACTCTAATTAAATGGTGATTGGAGTTGGAATAGTAAATTTACTAGGTTCTGTGTTCAGCACTTACTCTAATTAAATGGTGATTGGAGTTGGAATAGTAAATTAAATAGGTTCTGTGTCCAGCACTTACCCTAATTAAATGGTGATTGGAGTTGGAATAGTAAAGTAAATAGGTTCTGTGTCCAGCACTTACCCTAATTAAATGGTGATTGGAGTTGGAATAGTAAATTAAATAAGTTCTGTGTCCAGCACTTACCCTAATTAAATGGTGATTGGAGTTGGAATAGTAAATTATTAAGGTTTAGTTTACAGCACTTACCCAAATTAAATGGTGATTGGAGTTGGAATAGTAAATTAAATAGGTTCTGTGTCCAGCACTTACACTAATTAAATGGTGATTGGAGTTGGAATAGTAAATTAAATATGTTCTGTGTCCAGCACTTACCCTAATTAAATGGTGATTGGAGTTGGAATAGTAAATTATTAAGGTTTAGTGTCCAGCACTTACTCTAATTAAATGGTGATTGGAGTTGGAATAGTAAATTATTAAAGTTTAGTGTCCAGCACTTACCCAAATTAAATGGTGATTGGAGTAGGAATAGTAAATTAAATAAGTTCTGTGTCTTTCACCTATTTACATTAAATGTAGATGGGTGTATGAATAATAACTTATATAGGTTCAGTGTTTAGTATGTACTCTAATTACATGTGGTATATTGAAATAGATAGAACATTACATTTATAAAGCATTTGAAAAAGAAATAGAAATGATTTTGCAATATCTATAAGAAAATAATTACACAATTTTTTTTTAAAACAAATTTATTTTTTAAACATTTGAAAATACCAACAAGATAGAATTTTTATAAAGCAATGTTTAGTATAATTAATACAAAATATAAGGAAAATGTAGGTAGAAAAATCACATTTTTGAGTAGTTGTTTCAAAAAGTACTTTTAATGTACAGAGAAAAAAAGGTTAGTTAATATTATGCAATGTATGATACTATACATACATATTAAAGTTATGATTACTTAATAAAACATTAAACATGTGTTATGAAAAAAATTATTCACATATTTAAATAAAATATACTGCTCTACAGATGATATAAACAAATGAACATATTTAAAGGTATAATAAAAAATTAAGAATCTTGATCATAACATTTAGATCATAATCAGGGAATATTTTAAGTATACAATATTTTTATGTATCATTATTATTATTAACAAATAAGTTTTAATAATAATAATTTACACATATTAGTCATATTATAAAAAAGTTAAACATCACAAACAAATACTATATTACACATTTTTCAATACACTTATTTAAATAAATATTACATTAAATATTAAAATATTTTAATATTTAATGTAATAAATATTAAAAGTATGTAAAATATACAATAATATTTTGAAAAATAACATATATATCTCAAAATGTAGCATACAATTTTTTGGACATTATACATAATTTATAAACATATAAAATAAATTAATGGACATTTATAGTAGTAATTTTCACAGTTAGATATAATTCGGGTCTTTTATTTTGTAACCGCTCTTAGTCTTTTTGCGTTATTTTGGGAAAGGGAAAGTCACGGTTGGAAGCAGGTTCACGTCTGAGTAGGTAAGATTCTAGTTTTATATTTTTAAAGTCTTTTAACTAAAAATTAAAGGTAGTCCTTTGTTATTTAGGGGTTGGTGATTAAAGTATGACTATTTAGATATTATGGAGTGCACTCAATACGTATTTCCGTTATCGAGGCTTTGTGGTATTTCAAGTAGTTGGAGTTAGTGAGTCTGTTGTATGATTTAATTTTAAATAAAAAAAGTTGGGATGTTATGTTTAAATTATATGCTATATTCGTTAGTGTTATGTCGGTGGGATTGTTTAATGATTTTTTTTTCGTATTTTGAAACAGCTATTTCCGTTTCCGATTACTGATTTTTTTAGCAAAGGAAGTGTGTTTCAGTTGTTAGAACTGAGATGTATACCATACTCCCTTTATTTTTTGAGTTCCCTGAAACCTTTCTCACATTTTTAAGATTATAGTCGTCATTTTCAATGGCATTTCAAGAGTCGTTTTATTTGGATGATGGATACATTTAGCACAGTTAATTGCAAAATATTTAATGCTTTGTTTAATTAGGTCTTTGAGATTTACACACTATATTGTTGGTAAAGGATTAATCGTTATGATGCTGTATTTAAAGGTAAGTTATTCATTTATATATATTTTTTTGGGATGGGAACAGTATTTGAATCAAATATATTTGATATAATGACATACTTATTTAGTCTATTTATAATTGAGATTAGAAATAAATTAGACTAAATAATTAATGAATTGTTATATTATAATATGTGTGGTATCATATTTAAGGATATTGCCGGATGTTGACCCATTTATTTACTTATTACAATTAGTTTAATGTTTTGGCTATCATTTTTAGATATTCGAGTCCTCTTGTTGTAGGATAGAGTTGGACTTGCTGTTGAAGATATAGATACATTTGAGCAGTTTGTCTAGAGAGTTTTGGTTTTAGTTGTATGACAGATTGCTCCATTCGTAGTTCCTGAAAGCTTTGCTCTTTTTGGATAGCTGTGAGTAGTTTGTGTAATGTGGGTGTTGTAAGTCCAGTAGAAGAGAGGAAGGCATTGTGCCAACCTTCAACAGCATTGTTTGTTTTAGCCTCTTGGTTCAGCGTCGGTAGATATACATTCCACCAGGGAATTAAAAATTTAGGCTGGCGTCTGTGGCCTGACCTATGTAGTCTCCCTACCCAGTTGTCCTCAAAGTAATCTAAAAGTGGGGCAAGTCTTTGCTCATTTTGGGTGTAGAAAGGACTTTCAATTAATAGATTGTAATGATCGGCCACGACAGGTATTGGTAAATATGTCAGAGCAATGAGATGTTTAATTTGGTATGCAAAGGTTATATTTGTTGCATACTCAACACTAAGGGAAGATTTTTGTAAATGTCTCCAGAGACATTGATTGAAATGAAAATAACATCCTTGAATGGATGTGTGTGGGTAAGTTTTCAAAATAGAATTAATCATAGCTTGTTCGAAGTCTATGATTATTTTCAAAGGGAAGTAGTCAGATGTTTGTTCTTTTATTTTTTGCAAAATTTCTGTATAAGTTGTGGCTTGTTTGTTCGGTAACAAACAGTATATGAATGGGATACAGGTATTATGATATTGCCCATGAATTGTGTACAATTGGTAGAAAGGTTTTGGGCATATTGAAAAAGTTCCATCCATCATCCAAGTAGCACTTTCTTTTAATTTTTTAATGTTGTTATTTGTCGCAAACATGATTATTCTTTTGTCTTTGCTATGATTTTCATAAAAGATAAATGGTTCGTCATTATGAGTGATTACAAGGTCAGGTGGAATAATGACTTCCTCAAAAGTTCTAGGAATTGGTATATTGGGTCTACTTGCTTTTTTTGTCCTAGCTATTGTTCTTTTAATTGAAGCAATTGATGGTAACTGACCTTTTGCTTCTCTGGGTACTTTAGGTAGTAATTCTTTCAGAATTACGCTGCTTGGTAGGTCAGATGTGCTACTTAATTCTTTGATATTCTCGAGAGTGGATCTAACTTCGATTTCCGAGATGTTTGGTGGATGGTTATGTTCAGTAGTATTAATTACACTTGTTTCCCTGGTTGTAGCACGCCCATAGCATTTATTCGAGTAATATTTAGTACATTTCCAGTTAACTTTAAGGTCTTTTTGTTTCTCCTGAGTATAAGTGTAGCCCATATAGCATAATAAAAATTTTCCTTTCTGAGATGTAATAAATCTTGCATCTTCAGTCATTCTTGAGTTCTGTTATCTAGAAAAGTTATTATAAAAATATTATGAAAATGTGCAATTTATAAAACATTTTAAATTAAGCATGTACTATTTCTAGTTTCTTACTTACCAACAGTAAAGTTGTATCTTTAGAAAGTAGGTGTAGTTTCAGTCAGATGTTGTTGTCGTATTGGTAGGTCTGTTGAAAAAAAGTGAAGTCTGTTATAGGATTTGTTTCAATGTATATTTTTGTTACACATTAGCTAGTCTCTAACGTGACAAATAAATAAGTTACTTTATCGGGATTTGAAAAGAGAAATTTGCAAGACAATACTAACTGAAGTATTAAAAAAGTCAACAATTATCATTGTATATTCTATAGAGCTTATAATGACTTGTTATGTTTCACTTTTGTACTTACCAAGAGATTTTGAGTAGTTGCAGAATGTCTGTTCTTGGATGCGAATTATCTGTTCTCAGTTCTTTTGAGGTCTGTTTTTGAGAAAGTTTTAGAAAATTACCAATGTGTTTATATGTTGGAAAAAGAATAGACACTTTTTATAAAGCATTGTTACTTATTTGGTGAAAAGAACCTGGGATCACACATGTATTATGAGTTAAAGCAGAAGAAACATATTAGAGAACATGAATAGACAGTTTTTTATAAAGCATTGTTACTTATTTGGATGAAAATAACCTAGGATCACACTATGTATTATGAGTTAAAGCAGAAGAAACACATTAGAGAACATGAGTTTAGTACACTACTTGTCTAATTAATTTAAGAAAAAAAATAAATTATGTAGATACCTTTTTTATAGTCAAAGTGTCGAATATCTTGAAGTCAAAGTAGAACTTTATTTTTTTGTAGAGTCTGTTTTAAGAAAAAGTACATAGAGAAACAACATTTTAGTGTAAAAATCTTGATATATAAGTAATAGTTAACAAAACATTAGAAATTATTAACAGAGCTATATGAATACTTACTTGTAGTATTTGGTAGTATTTTCTTGCACAGAAGAATATAGATGTTGCTCCCAAAACTGGCAGTATGTGGTCACGTAGAATCTTCCCTGCAGGTTGTATGGATGTTTGTGACTGGTTTATTAGGGTATGTGTAATTAGGTTTGCAATCTGATTGGTCACATATGTTAAGAAGAGTTACTATTGGTTAGTTTGAATTTTGTTTAGTTAAAAAATTAACTTATATGTGACTTAATTGTTTATATAGAGGAAGAGAAAAGATGTATGTATGTATTAAAAAACCATTGTAATAAATATAGTATTTTTATAATTAGTACAATCTATAAAAAAGATGTATGTTTACAATGAGTGTATAAAAAAATATAGTTAGTAAGAAACAAAATAAATGTAAGTAAATGAAAATTTATTTAATAATAGTAAGATAAATTAGTGAAGTATTTAAAAATGTGTGTATTACTAAGAGTGTAGATGTTTTGGGGTTATATATCAAAAAAAGAGTATTTTTGAGCTATCAATATTTTTAGATAGACAAAATTAGTGTTATCGATATTTTAGTTTTCGATATTTTTGTAGCGTGCTATATGTAGTATTGAGTGTCGATATTATGGTAGTCGAAAATTATGATAACGATATTTGTGTAGTCAATATTTTTGTGCATCGATATTGTGTGATCGATATTTTTGTAATTTGAATGTAAAGTATAGGGAGTCGATATTAGTGATATCGATGTTTGAGACTCGATGTTATTGTAGGTCGATTTTTGTGAAATCGAAATTCTGTCAGTGATTCTTTTAAAGTATTAAAAGAACTTCACCAGTAGACTGCAACACCTTCCAGACCTATTTTCTGTATAAGGTCACGGACATCCTAGCTTAGATTGAGAACACCCGACCCATGAGACCCCACATAAACAGCACCCCACGCCCCTTACGCCGACAAACACGCTCCCCTCTTTCCCCAATTTAGACTCAGCCTCTCTGTCAGGCTTGATGAGTCATATCAAATCAGGCTCACCAGCAGATCCCTGTCCTCCAAGAATCTTTCTCAAGCCACCCCTAGGTCTTGAAAGAAAGATCCTCGCCCTAATTAATCGCTCCCTGGAGACAGGCTACCTTCCCTCCAGCCTGAAGGAAGCCAGGGTCACCCCCCTGTTAAAAAAAACCCGGGCGGATATTGCCACTCTAAAAAACTACAGACCAATTTCCAAGCACCCCTTCTTGGCAAAAGTCTTAGAGCAGCATATCCTAAAAACACTTGCGGTCTTTCTGGAGGAACACCTCCTACTCCAGGGGTGGCAGGCGGGGTTCAGGCCCCACCACAGCCTGGAGCTGGTAATGCTATTAGTACTTGATGAGCTTAGAGTCATGGCGGACTAGAAGAAACCGTGCGCACTGGTGAGGTTAGAATTGTCGGCAGCTTTCGATACTGTCAATCATGTGTAGCTTCTAGCCCGCATTGCGAACTAGGCATCTGAGGGGTGGCCTACCAGTGGCTGGAATCCTTTCTCTCCGGGCGGTCCAGAGGGTCCAGCTTGGGGAGCAGGTGACCGAAAGGGGTGCCCTTACGTGTGGTGTCCCCCAGGGTTCTCCACTGTCCCCGCCCCTCTTCAACATTTACCTCCAGCCGCTAATAGCTGCCTTGGCGTGCATGGACTGCCAAGTCTTTAACTATGAGGACGACACGCAGCTCATCCTCCAGATTGACAACTCCCAGCAGGACCCTTCATTGGTTCAAAATATTCTTAGATAAACCGTGAACTAGATGCCGAAAAACTCTCTGAAGGTCAATCCAGACAAAACTGAGGTCCTAGTCATCCCCGGGAAGGAAACCCCCCGGGTGACCTTTTTTGGCCCCAAGAGCTGGGCAAAACCCCTACGCCGGTCACAATCGTAAAAAGCTTGGGCATCAAGAAAGTTGCAGACCTCTCTTTGTCCAACCAAGCTGCGTCCGTGACTGGTACATGCACGGCCTGCTGACACTGCAACACTTTCCAGATCTATTTTCTGTATAAGGTCACGGACATCCTAGCTTAGATTGAGAACACCCGACCCATAAGGCCCCACCTAAACAGCACCCCACGTCCCTTATGCCGACGCTGGAGACTCGACCCCTCCTCTTGATGGCAGCTCTACAAATGATAGTATCAGCCACCATCCTGTCCAGATTAGACTACGGGAAAGCCCTATACATCGGCCTACCGGAAAACTAACCAACAAATTACAGGTGACCATGAATGATGCAGCTAGGCTGATCTTCAGGCTCCCCAGAAGGGTACATGTGGCCCCTCTCTTGCGCAAGCTTCATTGACTCCCCATCAAGCAAAGGGCCAAATTCAAGGGCCTATGTATTGCCCACAAAGCACTCTACGGCCAGGCCCCGTCCTACATTAAAGAGCGTCTTCAAAACTATGTACCAGACTGTAAACTCCAATCTGCTGAGAGCTGCTTGCTGGCAGTCCCTCAGTCTGTTACAAAGTCACTCTCTGTTCTGCTTCTGCAACTCTGGAATAAACTACCTGATGACCTCCGAAAGGAATCCGCTCTCCTCCCTTTCAGGAAATACCTCAAAATGCTCCGGGTCAGGTAGGCATTAAACTCCATCTAATCATTTGTCATGCATGCTCTAGGGGACTGCAGTGGGTTTTGGGTATTAGCCCCCTCTCTCAAAGCGCTAAGAGACCTGATGGTGATTATGCGCTATAGAAGCAGCAGTTAACATTAACATTAACATTATCTCTGCTTCTGAATCCAGGGGCAAGCTGGCTGTTACATTCCTCCAAATTACACGGTCTGCTGGATGACTTACATCCTTGAGTGCAGGGTCTCTCTGCTGTGTGGGAGTTTTGTGGCAATAAAAGGCGCTGGTGGCTGCGCTCTCCATGCACCCCCTGTGATTTGGTGCAAGCTGGCAGAACTGTATTCCAGGTGAGAGAAGCTTTGTGCATGGGCCACAGTTCGCACTTAGTAAGGACTCAGGAGATGTCTAAATGTTTTTAGGTCATGAAGGGGAAGGTTGCCTATGTGAGGTACTGCAGTTAGGATGTTGCTCATTGTGAAACCAAGTACTTTCACAGACGGGTTTGGGTCTTCTGAAAGTGGGCAAATGAGAGTTCATTTAGTAGCTTCATGTCAAGTTTGCTTTTGTTCCTTGCCTGTATTGACTAATTCTCTAAGGCTTGTACACATTGATAGAAATATTTCTGCAACTGTGCACTTTTGTAGTCTCTGCTTTTCCAGCATGAATGTTGGTTTACCCCATTTGTTATATAATGTGCTATAAGATTTGCAGATTTTAACAAAAATAATGGGGCATATTACCAACAACTAGCGATAATGATCGCTGTGTTGGCTTAGCGTGATTATTTCTATCGCGACCCTTCACCTGTTTTTATCGCTGAGATACCTTGCTATTAGCAAGGTTTATCTCAGGAGCGATAAAAAACAGGCGAAATACGTGAATAACGCTGTCAATGCAGCGATATTCACGCATTACAATGACAATGCTCTTAGCCATGTTATCCACCTCTCATTGGATAACATGGCTAAGAACTGGTCAGGGACAGGTGTTAGCTTTTGGAGATATTCGCGCTTAGCGCGAATATTTCCAAAACAACGCCTGTGTTGATCATAGGCGATAGCGATTGCTGAAAACAGTCACTGACATTTTGGCACGCCCACTTTGCATGTCATCAGCGATAATTATCGCTGACATGCAAAGTGGGCCCCAAATGCCCGCAATCGCCTACAAACTGTCGCTAACTGGTGTTAGCGACAGCTTGGTAATAGGGCGATACATTTATTGCCGCATTAGCGGGAAAAAGTCCCGCTAATGCGGCGATAATGGCCCTTGGTAATATGCCCCAATATTTCTAACTCAAATGGCTCAACATTCATTAAAAAGAATGTATGACGTTACTTAGTATGCTATTACTTAGCATGCCTTTTCTACGCAGTTTTTACTTCGCAAATGCCCATACTTAGCAGTATTTTACTATGCATACCTTTAAAGCATTAAATTGGCATTACTTAGCAGTACATTACTTCGCAGGATTTTACTACGCATAACGATTTTTTAAAAATGTGTTTCTCTACACACCAACACTACCCTCCACGCCCCCTACACTTCCCAAAACCCTAAATCACTACCCTACACTACACATACACTACATCACTACCCTAAAGCCCAGAACACTTTCCCTACACTACACATACACTACAACACTACCCTAAACCCTAAAACATTTCCAGTACCCTACACATACACTACAACACTACCCTAAACCCTAAAACACTACCCCCTACACTACACTACACACTACAACTCTACCCTAAACCCTAAAACACTACTCCCTACACTACACATACACTACAACACTACCCTAAACCCTAAAATACTACCCCCTACACTACACTACACACTACAACTCTACCCTAAACCCTAAAACACTACTCCCTACACTACACATACACTACAACACTACCCTAAACCCAAAAACACTACCCCCTACGCTACACATACACTGCAACACTACCCTAAACCCTAAAACACTACCCCCTACACTACAACACTACCCTAAACCCTAAAACACTACCCTACACTACACATACACTATGGGCTCGATTCACAGAATGAACTTAAGACTCAATCCTAAACTTACTACTATTTTGGTATTCACAGAATGAACTTACTACTTTTGGTATTCACAGAAGTTAGGATTTTGTCTTAAGTTTGTCTTAAGACAGACTTAAGACAAAATCCTAACTTCTGTGAATACCAAAAGTAGTAAGTTCATTCTGTGAATGCCAAAAGTAGTAAGTTCATTCTGTGAATCGGGCCCTACAACTCTACCCTAAACCCTAAAATACTACCCCCTACACTACACATACACTACAACACTACCCTAAACCCTAAAACACTACCCTACACTACACATACACTACAACACTACCCTAAACCATAAGGGCTTGATTTACAGAATGCACTTACTACTTTTGGCATTCACAGAATGCACTTACTACTATTTTGGTATTCACAGAAAGAATTCACTACTTTTGGTATTCACAGAAGTTAGGATTTTGTCTTAAGTTTGTCTTAAGACAGACTTAAGACAAAATCCTAACTTCAGTGAATACCAAAAATAGTAAGTTAATTCTGTGAATGCCAAAAGTAGTAATTGCATTCTGTGAATACCAAAATACTAGTAAGTTTAGGATTGAGTCTTAAGCTCATTCTGTGAATCGGGCCCTAAAACACTACACCTTACACTACACATACACTACAACACTACCCTAAACCCTAAAACACTACCCAACACTACACATACACTACAAGGCTACCCTAAAACACTACCACCTACACTACACATACACTACAACACTACCCTAAACCCTAAAACACTACCCTACACTACACATACACTACACCACTACCCTAACTACACTGCCCCACTTACCTCTCTCTACCCGTGGTCCACTCTTCTCCTGCGAAGTAACGCCATATGCTAAGTAAAGGCATATGCGAAGTAAAGGCATGCTAAGTAAAATCGTGCGAAATAAAAGACAATGCTAAGTAAAAGATGCTAAGTAAAAGAAGTGCGAAGTAAAAGATGCAAAGTAATAGTTGGTCACCATTAAAAAGTTTCAGACAGGGTGTAACTCAATAATACAATCCTAAACACTTTGCCAAAGTTATCTTTTGGAGCATTCATTTGTGATTTGTAATATACATGTATAAGAGAGGTGACAATTTTAACCCAATAGAGTTTCTCACCAATAGTTTGAGGAAGGGCTTTCATCTTCAGTAGGCAACAAGGTAGAAATAATTGTTATTTCTTTGTCATTCTTCTGTTTTGATGGGCATTCATACAAATTTGTGTTTTCATCACAGGTATGGTTCTCAAAGTATTTGGGTGTAAAAGAATCTCAAACCTCCTAATAAGTAAGGTTTTTTTACGCAGTGAAGTCATAGAGTGACGCAGCGAAATGTTGTTTATTCCACTGCACTAGATCTACTAGGCTTTTTGCACAGGAACACCTACCCTGAATACAATATTGCTGGTGCAGTTATAATGTGACGCAGGGCTCCACAAACTGACACTTTCGACCCATTGCATCAGTATAAAGATAGGGTACAGTGGGGTGCACTGATTGCGCCGCTGCTGCATAAAAAAGCAATTACGCAGCTGTGTCGCAAGGGGCTTGTGATTGAGGCCCTAGGTCTTTAATTTGAACTGGTGGTTGTAGGCAGGGCCCTCAAGCTTCAATTTTGAGAGGGTAACAGCCTTTACAACGCGGGCATTACCATGCGCTACCATTACAACGCTGTTATTACAACGCAAGTCGTTACAACATATAAAAAATAATATATATACTTACTCCACAGAGTGCAACAGTACGGAAAATGTTGGATAGCGTAGAGGTAAAACTTACTATTCCCACTCCAGAGAGGGCAACAGTAGGGAAAGTGTTGGATAGCGTAGGGGTAAAAATTTCTATTCCCACTCAAGTGAGTGCAACAGTAGGGAAAGTGTTGCATAGCGTAGGGGTACAAATTACTATTCCTACTCCAGTGAGTGCAACAGTAGGGAAAGTGTTGGATAGCATAGGGGTAAAAATTGCTATTCCCACTCAAGTGAGTGCAACAGTAGGGAAAGTGTTGGATAGCATAGGGGTAAAAATTGCTATTCCCACTCAAGTGAGTGCAACAGTAGGGAAAGTGTTGGATAGCGAAGGGGTTAAAAATAGCATACTTATAAATGAAATAATTTTTATAATTAAATAATGATTTGTTAATGTATTAACAATCAATTAATTAAAAATACCAATAAATTATTCTTTTAGTAACATTAAATTACTTCCCACCCTATTCCCCAATAAACACACAACCCACTCCGCATAAAATGTCACACAATTAATATATTTATCAATTAATCTATTAATAAAAATTAATTATCAATTAATAATTATTTAACAATAAATTACTTATCAAAACCAATACATCGTAATTAATACAAATGAACTACCTATTAATTAACAATACATTAATTATCAATACCAATAAATAATAATTAATAATTACTTAATTACAATTAAATGACTTCCCACCCTATTCCCCTATAAACCCACAACCCACTCCAATAATAAATTAATACAATTAAGATCATTATCAACTTATAACAATTAATTACCAATTAATAATTAATTTACAAGAAATTAATTATCAATACCAATAAATAAAAATTGCTTATTACTAAATTACAATTAAATTACTTCCCACCCTTTTCCCCTATAAACCCACAACCCGATACAGAACTAAAGCGCAACATTTAATGAAAAAGAATTAATATTTCCTCATTTTTAAAAATGTAATTTACTTTAATGAAATTACATCCCACCCTATTACCCTAAAAACACACAACCCGCTACGGTTCTAAAACGCATAATTTACTTTAAAAAAAATTACTTACAGTACAATACTTAACGAAAAAATTTAAAATACATACTAAAATACATAACACTAATATAAATATCGATATTATTGACATCAATATTTTTGCTATCGATATACTAACTTCGATAATATCAAAAAAGATATTTTTTACCTTCAGGTTGATATTCTGGTCGTCGATATTCTTGATGTCGATATTCTGTCCCTACGATATTTAAACTTGATATTAATGTAGGTCGATTTAAAAAAATAATTATTATTTCTGTGCACCATTGTCAAGCCTACACAGGGTTGATGGTCTTTGGTACTTAGAACTCTATGGGGCACATGCATCAACCTATTTAGGAAGTGCAAACGGTGCGAATCGGTAAATTCGGCCGTTTGCGCTTCCTAAATACGTTTTTAGGATGCATGAAACATTTTTTCAAAATTCGTTTTTTTTGCATTTCCTAAAAATGCGAATGCATTTAAGGAATCGCATTTGTGCGATTCCTTAAATGCAATGCATAATTTTTTTTAAAAATGCGAATTTTGAAATAGGAAGTGCAAATTAACACGAGGTTGACCCTCGTGTTAATTTGCGAAATTGTTTCAAAAAGCACAAAAATGCATTTTGAAAAGTGTCATGTTACAGACACACAAGTCCTTAGGACATGTGTGTGTGAAACATGCACTTTAAAATACATTTCAGGGGTGCAGGGGGGGGTCCTTTGGACCCCCCTCTGCACCCTTGCAATGCATCAACAAATTGCGATTTCCTAAAAAAAGAAATGCAAAACGGCATTGATTCCTATGGGCCTCTAGGCCCATTGGAATCAATGTAATGCCATTCCTTAATTGCGATTCGCAATTAAGGAATCGCAAATTCCGAAATTTAAGAAATCCTAAAAAAAATTAGGATTTCTTGATGCATAGGATTTTGCAATTCCTAAATAGCGATTCCTTAATTTTCGCTATTTAGGAAATGCAAAATCCTAGATTGATGCATGTGCCCCTAAGTCTGTTGGTCAGAGGTTTGTGTCATAGGAAATATATGGCAGTTTCCCCACTCTAGGTGGAGTGGGGGAGCTGCAAGTTTGGCAGACAGGGTGCACAGCCATATTTGGGGCATAGGACTCTGTGTGCAAAACTCTATATAAGCCCTTATAATCTTCCAGAATGTGTCAGTTCTCACGCCGCTCGTAGTCAGATCTTCCTATGAACAGTTCAAAATCAAAATCAAATGCATAAGCATTGAAATATTTACATCAAGCTTTTGCATTTGACTCATGAGGGACATCTAGTAACAACTAGTGGAACTGCAGCTTTATGAAAGGGTTTCAATGCTTTTGCTTTTGACTCGTGAGGGACACCTAGTAATGACTAGTGGAATTGCAGCTTGGTGTAATAATAATTTCAATGCTTTTGCATTTGACTCGTGCTTGGATATTCATGGTGTTACAGAATGCTGTTTTTTTTTCCTACATTTGCATTGTAGGTGGACAAGCTTTTGTCAGAGTATAGTAGGGTATTGTTCTCTTAGCTAGTTGAGGAATAAAGAAGAGCTAGTGAGTTTGGTGGGAAACAATAAAGTGGAGAAGAATGTTTACACGGGAGAAGCAGAGGGAACCAAGGACGAATTGTTGCAAGGGGCGTGTATCGAGAAGACCGTAGAAAATTTCACAGTAGTGGAAAGTTTTGTAAATGAAGTCTATTGTAATTCAAGTGAACAGGAGCGAAAAGCATTATGGGATACCTTTTCGAAGTGTAATATTGGATATATGAGGTACTGAGGAGAGGGACAGCGGCCCCATACCGCTCTGTCTTCCAGACAGGGAGCACCTGCCTTCCAGCTTGCTATTCTTTGCTATAGCTTTATGGAGAATGACCCATCCAATGGTGGACAACCGTCTTAGGAAGACTCCAACACTGACACCTTTTCTATTTATAGATATTTTCCTAGCTGCTGAAGTAGGGATGTTACCTAAAGATTTAGGGCCATATTATAGAGAATGGGCAAAACATTATCGCCGCTTTTATCGGCAGGAAACTGCCGCTAAAGCGGCGACAATGGGCTTGATAATATGCCCTTGTGAATTCCCATAGAAGCCGAGGTTTTGGTGTTAACCTGGGCTTCTATGAGAATTCACAAGGGCATATTATCAAGCCCATTATCGCCGCTTTAGCTGCAGTTTCCTGCCGATAAAAGCGGCAATAATATATCACCCTTTCTTGATAATATGGCCATTAATGTAGGGATAGAACTCCTAATGCTTTTTCACCAGAAATTCCAATACAGGGTGACTTGCATGTATGTTTTCTGATCTCAGTTCTTTTGGTTATTGAACTGGTGGTTTTGTTTATGTTCCACCGAGGCAACCTTTTCCGCAGGTTTGGCGTTTTCATGTTTCCCTTAAATTTCTACACTCTTCTATTGAAATGAATTTATGATTTGTGGCTTTGAAATAAAACTTGACTGACCTTCAATTGGTTGTCAATCAGAGTTATTGTGTACCTCTAATGAGATACACTGTATTTGAATTGACAAACGAAATGTTTTCACACTTTCATGCTGATAAAAAGAACCATTGGAGAAGTGAGCTGGTAAATTTGATGGGCCCGGCCCTATCACTCCCAACCCCAAAACGCAGAGCAGCAACTTGCCTTGCTGCCCTCTGCTGTGTGAACTATTATACTTCTGTCAGCTAGTGTCTAGGCGTTCTAACCTCGCTATCCCAAGTACAGATGCGAGTACTTAGCATTTCTAGCATCTAGTCGCTGCCGCGTATCTTCGCCTTGGGTTCATCTGCTTTGCAGCAGTGGCGTCGGGTCTGTCTGAGGTTTTCATTGGTAGGACTTCTTCTGCCACCTGGTTATACCTAGGAGAACACTACGCCCTTCTTTACTCATACCACATCAGACCTTTGCAAACGAGAGAGTATCCAAAAACGTGTGATAAAGGCTTCAGGGGAGCCACTTTGGGTGCTTGGATAGAGGTGAAAGTCTTACTATGTACACCACTGCCAACAAGTCAGGACAGCAAGAGGGTGTTTAGTATTCAGTGCCTCACTTGCAAAGCCAAAGCCATTGCACAATCGGTGCCTCATTTATTTTGACACATTGGCGGTGCAGTGTACCTGCCTATAATATCTCAAGGCCACATAATTGTAATTTGTAATTGCATTTATATGATTAACTAATGTGCATTTACACATCTATCAGCTGGTTTCCTTTTCCGGATAGCAGAGAGCAGAATCAGCGACGAGCTCGGTCTGCACTGTGGGGATTCCGAGATACCTACCTAGTGCTTACAAGATGCTGACCTTCCTGAGGAGCCGGCCCCTGGTGCCGGGTGTCAGGTGTTGACCCCACCGGACACCACCAATGACCGAGGGGGTGTAGCGTCCGCCTAGGGAGCTGGTCCTGCCGGCGAGTTTTGGTGCAGTCTGCCCAGCTTGAGCGCTCTGGGGAGAGATTGAGCTCCTGCGGATCTTGTGGAGAAAGATGAGAGGGGCTTGCGGAGTGCGGGAGGGCCACACCAAAGCTCACTCCACCCCGCTCACCTTACTCGCCTCACCTGAGGCTGCGGAGTGACCACCGGTTCTAGGCACAGTGAGAGTGGTGTTGAGCAGCTTTCCATCGGCAACAGCTGCATCCACCGACCAGCAAACCTGGGAGCCAGGTGAGCCCATGTGAGACCCTGTAGGGGGGGGTGCAGGCGGGGGGCCTGGCGGGGTCTGGGTTCCTGTTCACCTGAACAATGATCTAGAGCCCTGTTTTATTCCGCCCCGTTTCGGCAACAAGAGGGATCGGGTGAGCCTTGGGCTGCAGAGAGCCACAGGTGAGCCGTAGAGCTGCAGAGGGTTGCACCGGCGGCGCCAAAGGAAAAGCAAGTGGAGCCCAGCAGTACAGTGAGGGCGGGTTAGAGATGTGGAGCATGGGGGGCAGAGGTAAAGTCAGTTCGGCCTTGTCGGGTCTCTTTGTGACATTACGCAGCGCCACGGACGCTGCGCATGAATTAAGGACCCAGGACACGCTCTTGCTCTCCGCGTGGTCCGGACTAGTCCCATGACCACGCCTTCCTTTATTTATGCCTTGCGCGGCCGTGACGTATCACGGTCGCGCTAGCGCACTGCTACGTGCGGAACAACTAGACCGCACGTATGCGGTCTTCAAACATTACACTCCTTTCAACCTTTATTAAATCAAAAGAAAAAGAAACCACAACAGAGTAGTCTGTATCAAAGTCACTTGGTTAACCTGGACATGTGAGAAATCAAAATGGCCGGCAGGCCTGTTACCAGTCTGATGAGCAGGTACCACAGTGTCAGCCCACAGCAAAGTCCGCCAGCTGCGAAGAGGGCGCAGGGTTTCTTCTCAACCCATAGCCTGCAGCTTCCCCTCGGAACAGGACCCTTCAAGGAGTGTCTTGTCGGGCAGGTATTGGTGACAGCCCGTCAGCGGAGAAGTGGAGGCTATCTGCATCTCGCCTCCCGGAATCCGGAGTGTTCGCTGCCGCTCTTTCCTCGGGGCTCCCTTGCACACTTGCCGGGGAATTGGTGTTGGACGTCGTGGGATTTGAGGTGGCTCTGTCCAGGTCTTGATCATGTTGTTCTCCAGATGGGGCGAGCGCTCGCTTGAAGAATGATACATTGCGGGTGACGCTCTCGCCGTCACGCTGGGCAGTTACCATTGTGCCCGACCGGCGAGTGACTGTCCATGGACTGGGCTCAAACGGGAGCCTGAACTTGCTCCCGGTGTATCGGTCTCTCACGTAGACCCAGGCTCTTTCCTCTATGGGTGATTCTCTGGCCCGGCGTCTGAAACTGGCATAATCATTTGAGCGTCTTCTGTTGCACAGGGTTTGCTGAGGATCTGCCTCCTTTGGAGTCCAGGTGCGATGATGAGGAATGGTGTCTCAGACGATTCTGCCCATTGCGGATGGTCCCAGGGCGGCTGTAGTTGTGCGATGGGGCATTAGCCTGTATTCCCTCAGGAATGTGTATAGGGCCCTCTCGACTGGTGTCCCTTCCGCCTGAGCGATCCTGATGACTTTGTTGAGGGTCCTCATGAACTGCTCGACCTCACCGTTGGCTTGAGACCATCTGGGGGTGATCTTCCTGTGCTGAATCCCCCATTCTTGCAGGTAGTCGGCAAACTCCTGGCTTTGAAACGGTGGTCCGTTGTCCGTCTTCATCTGTTCAAAAATGCCATGGGTGGTGATTATCTTTTCTAGTTTGGCAGTCACTTCCTTGGCGGTCAAAGATGTTACTATTTCTTCTTCGGGATACTTCGTCAAATCGTCGATGACGACGAGCATGTAGCGGCCGTCCGGAAGGTGTCCGAAGTCGGCACTTACTCGTTCCCAGGGCCTCGCCGGGTCATCCTCAGTGATTACCGGGGCCGGAGACTCGGGTGGACCTGCCGCTTGGCACCAGCGGCATCCTCTGACCAGCTGTTTGACCTTGGTGTCCATCTCCGGGAACCATACCTTTGCTCTGAGCTTGCTTTTTGTTTTCACGATCCCTTGGTGGCCGCGATGAGCCAGTTCGACCGCCTATCGTGTTAGACTAGCAGGCATTACAATTCGGGGTCCTCTGAGAAGGCATCCCTGAGTGTCCACGGATAGTTGATCTTTCACTCTGATGATCGCTTCTAGGGCACTCTTTGCCGCGGGAGTTCTCTGGCCCAGGGAATTCTGGAGTGGCTTCCAGCCGCTGTGTCGTAACGCGTCTATTGCAAGCTGGAGGACTTCGTCACCGCGGGTCGCTTCCACGATCAGGTCGATGCCAATGGGTAGAGGTCGTGAGCGCTCCAAGATGATCTTTACATACTCCTCCGTCTCTTCCGCATCTTCCTGTTCCTGCGTGGTTTCCGCTCGGGGATGCCGGGAGAGGTAGTCGGCCGGGTTGCTGGCACCGGGCTTGAATTCCAGTTTGTAATCATACTCTTGGAGCTGTAAGATCCACTTTTCGATTCTGGGGGGGGGTTTGGAGACTGATCCACGGAATAGAGGAAGTAGAGGCTTATGATCGGTGGATACAGTGAAGGGATGTCAATAGACATACACATGGAAGTGCCTGCAGGCCCAGTGGATTGCGATGACCTCCCTTTCAATTTGAGAGTAGCGCTGTTCTGTTTACGTTAGGGACCGGCTCGCATAGGCTATTGGCACCGAGTCATCGCCATTTTGGCTCTGTGTCAGTACAGCCCCTAGTCCGTATGGGCTGGCGTCTACAGCAATATTGGTTGCTTTGGTGGGGTCGAAGTACGACAGAGTTGTGTTGGCGGACAGGGCAGCTTTAGTGTTCTGAAAAGCCAGCTCCTGCTCTTTTCCCCAATGCCACGGGGTGGTAGATTTCGTAAGTTCCCTTAGCGGTCTCGTGAGGTTGGAGAGGTCTGGGATGAACCGCCCGCAGAAATTCACCATTCCGAGGAAGCTCCGCACTTCTGACGCGTTGGTCGGGGCTGGGGCTGCTTGCACGTCCCTCACTTTTTCCGGGTCTGGCGCTACTCCCTTGTCGGAGAAAGTGTATCCAAAGAAGCTGACTGTGTTCTGTAGGAATTGACACTTTTCTCTGTGAAGCGTAAGGCCTGAGTCTTTGATCCTTTGTAACACGCTCCTGAGCCTCCGGTGGTGTTCTTCCACGGTGTCGGCGTATATCAGCAGGTCGTCACTGACATTGAGGACTCCTGTTATTCCGCTCAGTACCTCTCGCATTGTATTTTGGAAGACTTCCGCTGCACTTGATATCCCAAAGTTGAGCCTCCGATAGCGCCGGAGTCCTACATGAGTGGAGAAAGTGGTGATATATCTGGAGTCCGGGTGCAGGGGCAGTTGGTGAAATCCTGACTTCAGGTCCATTTTGGAAAACCATTTCGCTCCATTTAACTCTCCCAGGATGTCGTCTATCGTGGGCGTCAGATGTCTTTCTCTTTTAACCGCGGCGTTGGGCAGGCGCATGTCGACACAGATGCGTACTTGCCGTGGCTGCTTGGGTTTTCGCGCCACCACGATTGGCGATACCCAGGGGGTGGGCCCACTGACCTTTTCGATTATTCCCTGGTTTTCGAGAGTCTCCAGTTCTTGTTCCACTTTCCTCCTCAGGTGAAATGCTATCCGTCGATGACGCATGGCCACAGGCTGAATGGACCGGTCGATGTATGAAGATACTTCCTTTCCACGGAGACATCCGATGCCTTTGAACACGTCTTCGAATTCTTCAATGATCGTTTCGAGTTCTTCCTCTAGCACTGCCATTGCGAAGGATACCAGATGAAGTTCTTCAGCTGTTTGGCCGCTGAGTAGCATTCCACTGCCTTCTTTGGTGACGTATATGGTAGATGGTGCTCTCTTGTCCTGGTGCTGTACTTCCATTTGGAAGCATCCAATTAGCGGTATTGGTGTTTTTTGTCCATAGGAAAAAACTCTGATCTTGGCTGGCTTCAGACTCGGCTTGTCTCGCAGTTGAGCTTAGACGTTTGCCGCCATAAGTTCGATGGATGCACCTGTGTCGATGGTTGCTCTCACCTCTTGGTTCTAAATCATTATCCTGCACTTCGGGAGTCGCCGTTTTTTCCTCAGCGGCTGTTCTATGGCAAACACGTAGTGCACAGGATAGCTGTGTGCGTTGTCGTCCATGTCCTCGCTCTCCGGGTCCTCCCGTATGGCGTGAGCGGCTTCGGGTTTGGGCTTGGACGACCTGCATACAAATGCGAAGGCGTTCATGCGCCCGCATGACCCACACTTTCTTCTTCGTGCTGGGCAGTCTTGCACTCTGTGCAGCGCGCCTCCGCAGTATCCACATTATTTTCGGCGTTCTAGCGGCCTCCCTCTCCCTGCCCGGCGTTGTTTAGGCCGCACCACATTGACGTGTTCTGCTACGTGTACCTGCTCCGTTTTCATCGGTCTGTGGAGTGCTGCTTCCATATGAGACGCCCTCGCCTGGGATAATTCTTTAGAGCGGCCCAGCTTTAGGATTTCCACTAATGGTTTGCCATCCTCTTGGAGAATTTTCACCCTCAGGTCGGAGGAGTAGCAGCTTTGGATAATTTGTCTGCGAATTTCTTCTTGCTCGTCGCGGAATCTGCATGTGCTCGCTAGCTCCTTCAGGCGGCCGTGGAAAGCGTCGAGGGATTCTTCCGCTTCCTGTCGCGCTTGCCGGAAAATGAACCGCTCGTAGTCCTTACTTTGCATCGGCTCAAAATGGGCATTGAGCGCGTTAAGGAGCGTGACATATGTGTGAGGAGTAGCTTCCATCAGGGTCTTGTAGATCCGATAAATGTCCTTCCCACCAAGATGTAGGAGAAGCGCCCTGCGTCTTTCTCTCGCCGTACCTGCACCTTCGAAGTAGAATTGTAGCCTTTCAACCCAGTCCTGCCATCTTGGGGCCAGGGCCGCCGGTGCGCCGTCCACGGAGAAAGGTTCAATGGGCGGAATTGACGCCATAGCGGAAGGAGGTGCTGCCCCTCACTGACTCGGGCACACAGGGCGATTGGCAGCAGGGCCGATGCTTCACACCGTCTGGGCTGCCAGGACACTCCTGCGGGGTGCGCGGTGATGGGCCGTTACCAGCAGGGCCTCTACATGACAAGACACGGGAGTGCACTTTTCTTGTCACCCTGCACCACTGGGAGCGCGGGGAGCACGCAGGACTGCCACCCGAGGGGCAGCGCCGGGATTCTCTACTCGGGGTCGGGCACCCCCGGGCTGTAGAGAGGGCAGAGCTCACCTCTGAATGTCTGGCAGCCGGGCTCTCAGGCGCGCGCCGCCATCCACGCAACATGGGGCACCACACACCACGTGGTCCTGCCAGCGGGGGCCCGTCCGGGCTAGGATTGCCGACAATTAGCTGTGGGGCGGGGCATGGAGTGCTGCGGGGCATGGAGTGCTGCGGGGCACATCGCGGGCTCTTTAGGCCCTCGTCGCCATTGTCGGGTCTCTTTGTGACATTACGCAGCGCCACGGACGCTGCGCATCAATTAAGGACCCAGGACACGCTCTTGCTCTTCGCGTGGTCCGGATTAGTCCCGTGACCATGCCTTCCTTTATTTATGCCTTGCGCGGCCGTGACGTATCACGGTCGCGCTAGCGCACTGCTACGCGCGCAACAACTAGACCGCACGTATGCGGTCTTCAAACATTACAGGCCCTAACTGGAAAGAGCTGCCCCATGGCCTCACAGCCCCACAGCGCCGGAAGAAAAGGGTAGAGACAAAGAGAGGTTGTGCATTGAGGCAGAGGTGGCACCTGAACCAAGCCAGAGTGTAGCAGCAGCACGGATGCCGAGCTAAGCTAGCAGAGAGGATAGCAAAGGAAAGCGAAGAACACAAACGCACATACAAGTAACTTGCACACTTGAGAGAGCATCTATAGTAAGGAGCAGACCGAGACTGTGACAGTGGCCGTTCAGGCTGGGAAGCAGCAAACACACGCATTACACTTTGCAAAGATGCTGCGGTGGTAGAAGAGTCTTGAGAGCCATGTGAGGAACAATCTAAGAGAACCCCACAAGATACGCACAGCCCTCAATCCTCAACCCATAACCTATAATTAAACTGTAATTAAACTGAAATCAGAATACGAGATTGACAGCTACAGAGGATGAGATCGGGCAAAGTCAGGCAAACGCAGAAACTGTCCCAAAAAACTCAAAAGACCCAGAAAATAATTGATACCAACCCAAGGGGAAAAATTCCACAAAACAAATCAGATAATGAAAGGAACAGTAACAAACTTATAATGTAATGTAAAATGCATTTCTATAGCACATTCCTCCACTCCAAGGAGCATCTTGGCGCTTAATACCAACCCAGAATGGAAAAGGTTAGTTAGCTGAGGCAATTTCCAGAGAACTTACTTCCTTTACACTAAGGCATTACAGGCAACATCAGTAAGCGTGAAATCCCAGGTCTTCAGGGCTTTCCTGAAAAGAGATTCTGATGAAATTTGCCGGAGCGGAGGTGGCAGTTTATTCCATGCTCTAGAGCCCAAAACAGCAAGGGATTTTCCACCTTTGGTGGCAAGTTTGAATTTTGGAATAACTAGTAAATTCTGGTTGGAAGATCTCAAACTCCGAATGGGTAGGTGGCGTTTAAAGCTTTTAGAAAGATACCTGGGTCCTTGTGAGTGGTAAGCTCTGAAGATAATAACTAAAATTTTAAATAAAATAAGTTTATTTATTGGGAGCCAATGAAGGGCGTTGAGTGCAGCTGAAGCAGATGATTTCCTGGACCAACCAAGAACCAGGCGAGCGGTGGCATGCTGGACCATCTGCAGCCTGTGGAGACCAGATTTGTTTGCTCCCGCATACAGGCTGTTGCAGTAGTCCAGTCTTGATGTTATGAGCGCCACCGCTACCGTTTTCCTTGTTAACAGTGGGAGGAGGTCAAAGAATTTCCTGAGCATTCTGATGATATGGAAGCATGTGACAGCCATACTAGTTGCTTGTTGCTTAAATGACAATAAGTCATCGAACTTGACACCTAAGTTGCGGGCAGAGGAGATGGTATTGGGGGAGGCTTCAGCATCTTCAGGCCACCGCTGCTTAGGGGAAAACTGGTTTTGGGAACCAAGCAGTAAGATTTCCGTTTTCCCTGAGTTACATTTGAGATGGTTGGTCTTCATCCACTCAAATGTAGCAGTCAGGCATTTTTTAAGGTTTTCTTCAGCTCCGGGCAGCTCCCTGTCAAGTACCAGGATAAGCTGCGTATCATCAGCGTAGGATATTGTGCTGATCTGGTATGATGAGCTCGATCAGGGGTACCATGTAAAGATTGAAAAGTACAGGGCTCAGGCTAGAGCCCTGAGGTACTCCTGTGCTGATGGATTTTTCTTCGGAGTTGAATTCTCCCAATACCGTGACTTGACGTCTTTGGCTAAGGAAGTTTTTGAGCCAGTCCAACACTACTCCTCCTATCCCTGAGCTGAGTAGACGGTCAATCAGGATTGTTTGTGAGACCGTATCGAAGGCCGCTGATAGATCGAGTAATATCAAGACGGCCTTCTTCCCCTGGTCCATAGCGGTTCACAGGGTCTCAGCTGAGAACAGGAGGGCAGATTCTGTAGAGTGTTTGGACCTAAAGCCTGATTGGTTGGTGTGCAAGATGTTATTGTATTCCAGGAATTTCGTGAGTTGTCTATTGACAAAAGATTCGGACAATTTAAACACCACTGGCAGCAGTTAGATAGGACGCAGGTTGGAGAGAATAGTGGGGTCAGATAAAGGTTTTTTCTGAAGAGGTTTGACGGCGGCTAATTTCCAGTTGCACGGAATCTCGGCCGTGGCAAGTGATGAGTTGATAATGCTATTAACAATAAGTCCACTAATTTCCCCGATCTTAAATCTGTTTAGCAATCAAGAATCTATAGGTATAATAGAAAGAAAACAAAAGCCTTCTTCCATAAAAATCCCGGGCTGCAATTTTATCAACACCTAGAGACCTGGCAAGCCTTCCTGCACTACTAACCCCTCAAAGGGTGGCCCCCAATACTCGAACAGAAGCCAACACAGTGGCTAGGACATCCTCAGGACCACTAGCTCTCATAACAGACCTAACAGCAAATATCTAAGCCAAGGCTTAAGCAAAAGCATGTGGCCGGAAAACAAGGAAAAGGAAGAGAGTAGATCAAATAAAAGAAACTTCCATGGCAGGGGAGGCCAGAGGGGAAACATTAACGCCAGATGAACACCCTCTTGGAACATTCACAGAGGCTTGGGGAAAAAATAGCACTACTGGGAGTAACCCCAAGACAACAGACAAGTTTAGGCCTGGCAAAGGAAGAGAGCCGAGTGAGGGAAGAAGGAAGGAGACGGCAAGTACCAGCCTCCCATATTTAAGCGTCAGCCCATACGCGGCATCATGTCCTACCTTAAAGTCTATAACCTCCATCACACCTCTAAGGCCACATGAGTCTAAACAGGCCCTCAGAACGGAAGCTCAGATTCACAGGACAAGCTTAGATGAAGCAAACGACCTGGAAGATCTAGAAAATTCATGGTTGAAGTAATGAGAAGTCATCACAAGACTCAACCAAATAGAGGGACCAGAGGACAATAACGCCCCAATGCAAAATGAAGGGGAATTACCTGACTCGGGTAAAAACCTAGAAAGAAAGAAAACAGCGATGATACCTATCCAGAATACCAGTCAAACAACAATCAGCAATCATGTGTCAAATGCAGAACAACACATGAGCTCAAAGCAAACATCCCAGCAAAAGAAAGCACCCAGCGACATAATAACCCACCGGAGCTTCTTATGTCCGTAATAGATATCCTTCAATCATCAGCAAAGGCACTTAATCTGCTATTGGATAAACTTGACATTTAAATAGAGCTAATGAACATCATAGCGCTACACATAGCAGGAATAGACACCAAACTGGATAAACTTAACAAGCTAATAATAGCAGCTCAATCAAAATACAAGCTAGGGCGAAGTCTGTGCACCTGTGGCCCAATCATCGACAAGCTTAGCCTCCTTCCAACCCTTCTAGAACAAAAATTTGCCCTCAGACAGCAAAATACGTCAAGCACAAAGCTTAAAGGAGCTGAAAGTAAAACACAATAATCCCCCTTTAAACAGGAGGAAAAGAAATAAGATGACAAAGCAAAAAAAAAATACCAGTCGAAATAAGAGACACTCCTGTTCTAAAACCGTGCATTTCAACTAAACCAACTAAACTAACAGGAACAAAAAAAACATGAAAGGAAAGCAAGAAACAAACAACTAGTAGACAACATGGAGCAAGGAACTAAAATGTTTCCAATATTCGGCGTAACTAGAGAAACAGACGATACGCTAAATGCCACAAGGTCTTCATATGACACAACGGACACTTCAATTGAGGCTAAAAAGGAGTGGTCCCCAGCAATGGCAGCAGGGAGGAACAAGAGCCTAATAAATGAAGAGATAACAATGCCAGTAGTATAGCAGAGCCCGGTCAAAGCGGAAAAAAGTACAAATATCGAGGTGTGCACTGAATCCGTAGTACGGAAAAAGCTAACAACAAGTCCACAGAGCAGCATTCAAACAGAGAGTGAACTAAGCTCAAGAAAAGGCAACATGGAAAATCAACAAAGAAGAGAACCTTACGAAGGGACAATGTAACAAAGGAAAAAGGAGGGGCAAGTGGGTAGATTGACATCACAACTATTCAAAAACAGCATTAAGCACCCGAAGCGGAAGGAAGGGACAAAAGGAACGACTAATGGGAATGAAGGCTCTAACTTGCAACAGAGTAAGGAAACCGGGGACACTGATAGGAGCCTGTTGCGAAGGTCGGGGAACAAAAAGACAAAAATGGAAATAAGCATGGGTCTAATAATTTTGCGGTAACAAAACAACCCCACGAGGAAAGGACTGCATGACCACCACTATCCAGCCTGCTAAAAGCTCATCTACCAGTCCCGCAATAAGGACTATCCTACAATATGGAAACTTTACATTTGGTGAAAGCAGCCCCCTTGGAAAGTATACATGGGAACTGGCCATGGGCAGCAACCTTTGAAACTGAATTGGGACCGCAAAGAAAGGACCTCGCTGCAAAAGGGAAAGAGAACAACCAGAGCACCAGTCCACCGCTAACCACCACAGTACAAGACGTCGAAAAGAGCAATAGGTTCAAAGTTGACAGTCGTAGAATAGAAATATCTACATCGCCGGGAATTGATCAAGAAGTCTGCAATAGCAGCACCACTGAGTGGTCAGAATATTATTATTGTTATTATTATTATTATTATTAAAGGGGTTTGTAAAGCGCCTGGTGACGCCTCCCGGCGTGTCCCCGCACTGTGGAGAGATAGTATTAGGAGGGGAGACAGAGATACAACCAACTATAGAGTGAATAGATGGGTTTTCAACAGTTTTCTAAAAGCTACCTCATTAATTTCTTGTCTGATGTTTGTAGGGAGGGTATTCCATTTCTTGGCCGCAAGAGTTCGGAAGGATCTACCTCCCATTCTGTCTCTTTTAGGGCGCCATGTTTTAAGCAGGCCCATTCCTTTGGATCTGAGGGATCTGTTGGGTTCATACAATAAGGCCAGATCGGACAAGTAGGAGGGGGCTTTTCGATGAATGATCCTGTGGCACCAGAGGAGTGCTTTAAATAGTATCCTTTTGCTAATAGGTAGCCAGTGGAGGGTAGCCGGGGAAGGTCTGGAAGGAGCTCTGTGGGGAAGTCTTAGCACTAAGCGTGCTGCTGAATTTTGCAAGACTTGTAATCTTCTGATGTTTTTTTCAGACGTGCCCAGCAGCAGCACGTTACCATAATCTATTCAGGAGGTGATAAGTGCCTGAGTCATGGTACGCCTGGAATTCAGCGGAAGCAAATCCAGGATAACACCAGAGTATGAGTCCCAGGGTTGACATGACATCCTAAACAGAGGCAACATACTTAAATTGCTTGGAAGTATCCCTGGGCTAAAATATTTACATTCAGCCCCTCTACTGTCTGTGGAATTTTGCCAGGAAGGATGGAAACCTTAATGAACAAACCTTTACAACCTGGCAAACGACGAAGATCACCCAGCTAATCATGATCTTTTAACTACCATTCGATATATTGGGCATAAGGCTTTGGAAATCTGTAAATCCATGTTACCCAGACCCACTAGGGGAAAAACCCACAGAGAAGGGGCACAGCCTGGTGGTAAAAGAACAGGCTTACTCGGTCCTCCAGGACGCAAGTGGAAGTAGCCTATTAACAACAAGAAAGGCGTGTAAGCAAAGGCCTCTGAATACCCATAAGCCTCAGTGGAATAACTAAATACCCATATTCCTTTGCAGATATTTGCATACGAACGTCTGTTTTTATAATCAGAAGCACTATTTTATCATTCATTGAGAATGTACAGCAAAACGTTAAGCCCTTGATTATTTGTTTTTATACATTTTTAAGGAATATAACATTTAAAAGTACCTGTCCTAATACTCAAATAGACTTAGATCAGTTGGACTGGTGTCCTGCAACATTATTCTTTATCGTCTGCCAACAAGTCACTACGATATCTGAAATCACTTGCACTTTGTGTAGCAGTGAGGACAGATCCGTGAATTTTTGGAGGATCTTCATTAGTAGGGAAAATCCATAAATAAGTGCTGAAAAGGAGATGGAATAAGTTATATTACTGTTCGGTATTAAATTTAAGCGAGAGTTCTTAGTTACATGCGATGGGAAGTAGTAAGCAAAATCTTGTATTGGATCTCTGAAACAGTGATGAAAATGAGTCTTTACTCGTTCAGTTTAATTTAATAATTTGATATAATCGGAGAACCTTTGTTAATTAGAGGTCAAAAAACCATAGTTATAAAAAAAACTAATTGATAAATGATACTATTTTCTAAATTTAAAAAAACCCTTTTTGGGCATCAAGTGCTGTCTGGGGAAATGGGTGTCGGAGATCAAAGACTTCTCAAACTGTTGTCAACTAAGTGTCAGCTGTGGCATCATAAGAAAACACAAATCAAGACTCATGGCATGGACCATACACATAGAGAGGCAATTTTACAAGCCACATCTCAAACCCCTATCACCTAATCTATCCATACTAATATAATAAAGAGAGAGCCCAAACCTTTGAGGCAGGTAATCTCAGGAACCACAGCACTAATCACAACACCCAATACAGCGTTGGAAAGGGCAGTTGCAGCAGAACGACATAGGCTATGCAGACGCCAAGAACCATGCCAGAAAAGTAGTCCCTTGTGGGTGTGTCTGCGTTGTGCTGTGGGCTTGTGCTGGGGGCGTGACAAATGCTGGGGGCGTGTGGTATGTTCCATCCTTCGGGCTGGACTGTTCCCATGAGGCACAGGGTCAAGGCTGATTTGCATATGGCCATGTCTGAACTGGGGTGGTGTGGAGTGCAAAAAAACGATGGATTTAGGCCCAGATCTCTGTACTGGGGTGAATGTATGACATTGTTCTGCATTCTGTCCATCAACTGTTGTTTTTGCATTTGTCACCCCGAGTGTGATGGGTATGCTCAGACGTGAGTCCCATGTTCTCCAGACCAAAGGAGTCAGGCTATCCTGGTTGAAGATGGTTGATAGCCAAAAATCTTCCTAGGATGCTTGAGATCAGTATCCTGGTTGAAGATGGTTGATAGCCAAAAATCTTCCTAGGATGCTTGAGATCAGTCCCGGAAAGACTTGGATAGACAGTTAGGCCTGGAATATATCCATGAGGCACAGGTTCAAGGCTGAGGTGGTGTGGAGTGCAAATAAAGTGATGGACTTAAAATCAGATCTCTGTATTGGGGTGAAAGTATGACATTGTTCTGTATTCTATTCATCAATTGTTGTTCTTACATTCCGCCCTTCATGCCATGTTTCACATCGACCCCAACACCCTTAAACACTAACCCACCTTTACCCTATAAATATACCCTGTGCCCCAAAACCTAAACCTATACCTAAATCCTAAAAATACCCCTGTACCCCAAAAACCAAACCTACCCCTGAACCCTAAAATACCCCTGTATCCCAAAACTTAAACCTTGCCCTGAACTCTTAAAATACACCTGTACCCCAAAACCCAAACCTAACCCTGAACCCTAAAAATACCCCTGCACCCCAAAACCCAAACCTAGCACTGAACCATAAAAATAACCCTGTACCCCAAAACCTAAACCTACCCCTGAACCCCAAAATACCCCTGTACCCCAAAACCCAAACGTAGCCCTGAACCCTAAAAATACCCCTGTACCCCAAAACCCAAACCTAGCCCTGAACCCTTAAAATACCCCTGTACCCCAAAACCCAAAACTACCCCTGAACCCTAAAAATACCCCTATACCCCAAAACCCAAACCTAGCCCTGAACCCTAAAAATACACCTGTACCCCAAAACCCATACCTATCCCTAAACGCTAAAACTACCCCTGTACCCCATAACCCAAAACTATATCTGAACCCTTAAAATACCCAAACACCCCAAAACTTATACCTCAGTACCCCAAAACATATACCCCTATACTCATACTTACCTTATCCAAACATTAAAAAAAACATGCTTTCACCATTCATGCATTTACAACGAATTTCATTGTAAATGTGTGCGTGATAAAAGCATATAAAATGTAATGCCATGCGTTATAATGGCATTGCGGAGTCATGGTACTTTCATAATGAATGTATGCGGAGTGATGGTCTGCGGAAAGAAAGTTGCGGAATAATGGGTGTTTACCCTCCCCCGGTAAGTACATTGGTGGCACGGCAGCCCACATCTCCAGCAACATACTCATATTTTTTCACCACCCATTTGAAAAATGCAGAGGTCTCTCTCATTGATGGCCTGCACCGACATACATTTTTAGACACACCTCCCGCCAAAAGTTCTAGAATTGCGAACTTTAGAGCTGGGGAGCTACGTTCGAATCTCGGCATCAGGTCAACATCCTGTGATTCCAGGCAAATTACTTTGTCTCCCCGTGCCTACCACAAATTAATGTGTTCTTCTGTAATGTAAATTGTGCTCATGCCATGTTGTCGAGTTCGCGCTATATAATATTGCAAGGAAAAATAAAGTAGGGAAACTGGAGTTCACACACTACTGAACGCGCACTCTTAAGTGCATCAGCAGTGCACTGTGAATCGGAGCGTTTCACAGGCCTGTCACAGATAAGAAATGCTATCAACACGAAATCCTACAAAACAATATACCACTGGCCGGCAGCAATTCATACCCGGACAACGTCGGGACGGCTGCTACTTGTAAATACCTCAGGCAATATGGTTCTTGGCTCAATCAAAAAGTACTGTCAAGCCACTTCACGGTCCCAATGGGAGGCCTGGTCAGCCACGATCTTCTTCTCTGCATCACCCACATCAGACCGAATTAACACTCACCCCATTCTTTCCTTAACAGCCTCCCAATCCCCATCATCCAGTCTCTGCACCAGTGTGCCAGCATACAATAAGGGCAAGGAAAGTGAGTGAGGCGTGTACGCTATAGCCTTTTGTGTTATGGCCTGCGTCTTCCCTCTCCGGGCCTACTTCTCTTGTCTTATCCATCTTTGCTTAGCTTCCTTTTGACATACCTGAAAATAGTCAAACATCGACTGCTTGCTTCTTTTTGCAAATTATTTATCCTGCAAGAAGTTCAATATCTGTTCATCAAAGGTACTTGTCAAAGGCCACTACAACTCGGCGTTGTCCCTTGTATATGTTTGCCATAATGTACTAAACATAATAGGGCCATGGTCATACTTCACATACATGTCAAAGTTTGGGGTGCCTTTTGGAGGCGCAGGCTGCCTATCTTCCGACCGAGCATCATCAGAGCAACAACGAGACCTCAAACAGCAGAACTTGCTAAAACAGGGCATTTTCAAGAATAAAGAGAAACAAATTTGCTGTTTGTACCTGACCAATTCCATCTCACAGATCCTTTCTCGGACCATACTGAATGCTCAAAGGCCAAAAACCGGTCCGCAGACCGCACCAATTCTTCAAATCATACTGCGCATCACAAGTCCCAAACACTAGTCAAACCCCAGGCGTTTTCAAGAAAAACGCGACTTCAAGTCTCCTGGCAGAGGGTGCACAGCCACCCTGTATCTCCAAAGCGGTCTGCAGGCCTATCAAGTTCACAAACAAACCAAGAAATGGTCTCCAGACCATATCCAAAACCATTCAAGACAGCGACATATTTAACCTGCCGATGATCAGACAGGCGGGGCAGCTGTTTAGGGTCACTCACGACCACCTCTCCACCTTCCCAGTAAATGAAGAGTCAGTCAGAAAGTAGAGCATCAAATTCAGTTATTACTTACCCTGGGTAATGTAGCAGTTAAATCAACATCATCCTCAGATGCTTTGTTATAGCAGTTTTACATGTTCCAAAGCATATAACCAATGCACAAAAGTGAACTTTTTCAATAAAAACATTAGGCGATGAAAGAGGTGATGATGTTGGGGTCCCCCCTAACCAAGGGGGAGTTCCAAGCAGATGCCATGAAAACAAAAAGCACATCTGCTTTGAGAAAAATCCTAATTTTAAGACTTTCGGTATTCATACAAGGCATTTAGGAGTCCTAAAGTTACGACTCCTAACTTTACTACTACTAAATTGAGAAAAATCCTAATTTTAAGACTTTGGGTATTCACAGAAGGCATTTAGGAGTCCTAAAGTTAGGAGTCCTAACTTCTGTGAATACCGAAACGAGTAAGTGTCTTCTGTGAATACCAAAATGAGTAGGTGCATTCTGTGGATACCAAAATAGTAGTAAGTTTAGGATTGAGTCTTAAGTTATTTCTGTGAATCGGGCCCAGTGATCTGCACATATAGTCACAAATAAAGGTAATGCTGCAAAATTAGACAATGGTCAATGGTGGAATTTTGGTTGATTGGCCAGAACCAACTCTGTTAATGATCCAGTGATTAATAATGGTCAGAGTTCTTCTACTGTCAGAAGGTGTTCAAGATCTAGAAGGACTCCTAGTAGGTAAATACTGTAAGAATTCTTTTCTTGCTCATGTTAGTGGTTAATTTTTATTTTTTGTTAAAAGGAGGGAGATGTGTGGTGTCTACGCTGCATATGTCAGTGCACTTTTATTATATACTAATGTTAGAATGTTGCTTTGTGCTTTTCTTGTATTCCATGCATTACTTATAATAGAATGTTTGGGCCAGAGATTAGAACTGCTCCGTAGTCAGTTGGAGTGACCATCCTGAGCCCTCTGCACATTTATTCCTGTGTATCCCGTTTACTTCATTAAACTTGCGGAAAGACTGAAGATTACTGGTCATCTATTATTGATTGATTGACTTCACAAACGTGAGCATACTTCAGGCCCTCAGAACGGAAGCTCAGATTAGCAGGACTAGCTTAGATGTAGTAAACGACCTGGAAGATCTAGAAAATTCATGGTTGAAGTAACGAGGAGTTATCACAAGACTCAACCAAAATAGAGGGACCCGAGGACAATAACGCCCCAATGCAAAATGAAGGGGAATTACCTTAATTGGGAAAAAACCTAGAAAGAAATAAAACAGCGATGATACCTATCCAGAATACCAGTCAAACAACAATCAGCAATCCTGTGTCAAATACAGAACAACACATGGGCTCAAAGCAAACATCCCAGCAAGACATAATAACCCACCCGGAGCTCCTTATGTCTGTGATAGATACCCTTCAATCATCCATCAAAGGCACTTAATTTGCAATCGTGTGAGCTTGATATCCAAATAGAGCTAATGAACATCATAGCGCTACCCATAGCAGGGATTGACACCAAACTGGATAAACTTAATAAGCTAATAATAGCAGCACAATCAAAATACAAGCTAGAGCGAAGTATGTGCACCTGCGGCCCAATCATCGACAAGCTTAGCCTCCTTCCAACCCTCCTAGAACAAATAATAGCCCTCAGACAGAAACATACGTCAAGCACAAAGCTTAAAGAAGCTGAAAGTAAAACACAATCAGACCCCTTTAAACAGGAGGAAAAGAAAGAAGATGACAAAGCAAAATAAAAACCAGCTGAAATAAGAGTGCTCCTGATCTAAAACCGTGCATTTCAACTAAACCAAATAAACTAACAAGAAGACAAAAAAAATGTGAAAGGAAAGCAAGAGACAAACAACTAGTAGACAACATGGAGCAAGGTACTAAAATGTTTCCAATATTCGGCGTAACTAGAGAAATAGACGATATGCTAAATGCCACAAGGGCTTCAGATGACACAACGGACACTTCAATTGAGGCTAAAAAGGAGTGGTCCCCAGCAATGGCAGCAGGGAGGAACAAGAGCCTAATAAATGAAGAGATAACAATGCCAGTAGTATAGCAGAGCCCGGTCAAAGCGGAAAAAAGTAGCAAATATCGAGGAGTGTACTCAATCCGTAGTACAGAAAAAGCTAACAACAAGCCCACAGAGCAGCATTCAAACAGAGAGTGAACTAAGCTCAAGAAAAGGCAACACTGAAAATCAACAAAGAAGAGAACCTTACGAAGGGACAATGTAACAAAGGAAAAAGGAGGGGCAAGTGGGTAGATTGACATCACAACTATTCAAAAACAGCATTAAGCACCCGAAGCGGAAGGAAGGGACAAAAGGAACGACTAATGGGAATGAAGGCTCTAACTTGCAACAGAGTAAGAAACCAGGGAACACTGATAGGAGCCTGTTGGGAAGGTCAGGGAACAAAAAGGCAAAAATGGAAATGAGCAAGGGTCTAATAATTTTGCGGTAACAAAACAACCCCACGAGGAAAGGACTGCATGACCACCACTATCCAGCCTGCTAAAAGCTCATCTCCCAGTCCCGCAATAAGCACTATCCTACAATATGGAAACTTTACATTTGGTGAAAGCAGCCCCCTTGGAAAGTATACATGGGAACTGGCCATGGGCAGCAACCTTTGAAACTGAATTGAGACCCCAAAGAAAGGACCTCGCTGCAAAAGGGAAAGAGAACAACCAGAGCACCAGTCCACCGCTAACCACCACAGTACAAGACGTTGAAAAGAGCAATACGTTCAAAGTTGACAGTCGGAGAATAGAAATATCTACATCGCCGGGAATTGATCATGAAGTCTGCAATAGCAGCACTACTGAGTGGTCAGAAGAACAACCACAACAAATACTACTAACACCAGAGTATGAGTCCCAGGGATGACATGACATCCTAAACAGAGGCAACTTACTTAAATTGCTTGGAAGTCTCCCTGGGCTAAAATATTTACATTCAGCCCATCTACTGTCTGTGGAATTTTGCCGGAAGGATGGTGACCTTAATGAACAAACCATTGCAAACTGGCAAACGGCGGCTGTCACCCAGCTAATCATGACCTTAAAAGTACAATCAGGAAGGGGCGGTGGGCATAAGGCTTTAAAAACCTGTAAAACTATGTTACCCAGACCCACTAAAGGGAAAAACCCAAAGAGAAGGGGCACGGCCTGGTGGTAAAAGAACAGGCTTACTCAGTCCTCCAGGAAGCAAGTAGAAATAGCCTATTTACAACAAGAAAGGCGTGTAAGCAAAGGCCTCTGAATACCAATAAGCCTCAGTGGAATACCTAAGTACCCATATTCCTTTGCAGATATTTGCATACGAACGTCTGTTTTTAAAATCAGAAGCACGATTGTATTATTCATTGAGAATGTACAGCAAAACGTTAAGCTCGCGATTATTTTTTTTTAATACATTTTTAAGGAATACAACATTTAAAAGTACCTGTCCTAACACTCAAATAGACTTAGATTAGTTGGACTGGTGTCCAGCAACGTCATTCATTGTCTTCTGCCCTTAACCGTTCTGTAATCTGAAATCACTTGCGCTTTATGTAGCAGTGAGGACAGATCCTATGAATGAAGTTTTGGAGGATCTTCATTGGTAGTGAAGATCCAATGTTAATCGCTGTAAAGGAGATTTAATGAGTTATTGTGTTGTCTGTGTTGAAATAAAGCAAGAGTTCACAGTTACTTGCGATGGGTTACAAGAAAATTCCGTACGACGTCCGAGAAAAAATTAAGCTAAATCTTGCATCTGGTTTCTGAAACACAGATGAACATGATTTACCAATCGTTTAGTTAAATTTAATAATTGATATAATCGGAGACCTTTTGTTAAATAGAGGTCAAAAACCTTAGTTATAAAAAGAAACCAATTGAAAAATAATACTCTTTTCTAAATAAAAAAAAACCTTTTTGGGCATCAAATGCTGTCTGGGGAAGTGGGTGCCGGAGATCAAAGACTTCACAAACTGTTGTCAACCAAGTGTCAGCTGTGGCATCATACGAAAAAACACAAATCAAAACTCATGGCATGGACCATACACATAGAGAGGCAATCTTACAAGCCAAATCTCAAACCCCTAGCACCTAATTGTAAATAACTCGGGCAATAAAGGTCCTTGGCACAAACACAAAGTACTGTGAAGCCACTTCACGGTGCTCCACTCAGTGCTGTAGATATGTCACCCATTCACGCCTCACTCTTTGGGAAAGTTGCAGGCAACGGGTGTCCATGTGAGTTTACAATTGCTACACCTACTGAGTGTTGACGCTGACACATGCATAAAAAGCTTGCTGCAAAAGCATGCCAAACCCCAAAAAACAATATTATTGATAACATGGTCTGACATTTTCACAATGTTGGGAATCGTGCAATTGTGCCAAATCCTTTTTTCATGCTGTTGCCATGTGTGGTACGTTGTGCAGCTCACACATAAATATACAAATGCCATTAATTGTGTATGTGCAAGAAGGTGTCCCTCCCTGCACATAAACAATATTTCCCTCAAACAGACAGCCGTGCCTGACTGTCAGGATATATGCAGGCAACTCTTCAAAAACTATGCTTAAATAATATGAGGCAGATTTACGTTGCCTGACGCATCTCTGCAAATCGGCAGAGATGCGCCAGGAAAGATACGGCACGCAAGTTCATCCTTGCGCCACCCATGATGCGGCGCATTTACAATGCGGTGCACCATGGCGCAGGAATGAACAGATGCGTGTCGCATCTTGGGCGTAAAGTTGGCGCAGTGCTGAAGCTGTGTTGCGTGCAACATGCAACTCCAGCACTTTTCCAACTTGCCCTATCTTTAACGTGGTGCGTCAAGCCTTACGCCTGCTTCAAGCAGGCTCAGGGTTTTGATGCATCAGCGTTTGTTAAGTGACTCTGAGTCACTTTTCAGATACATAAAGACCCATATATAGACCAGTAACATTTCCATGTGCTCATAGAGTGCTGCTGGTCGTGTGTCTAGAAAGTGTTGTACGGCCTTGATACCTTGGTCCATAGGTATGCATGTGTAAAGTGAACACACATCTAATGCGGCTAGTTGGTGTCTCTCTACCCATTCAAAATCTACAATTTTACTCAATAAATCACGAGTATCTTTTAGGTATGATGGTAAGTTGCTTACAAGTCACTGATCAATGTACTCAGATTGTCTCTCGGTACGGGATTCTATCCCTATCCCCAAGATGATGGGTCTAACAGGGGGAAACCTGGGGGCATATTAACAAGGGCAATAGTCCCGCTTTAGCGACACTTTTTGCTGCTAAAGCGGCGATATTTTTATCGCCCTATCAGCAAGCTGTCGCTAACAGCAGTTAGCAACAGCTTTGAGGCGATAGCGACCTGTTTGGGGCCCGCTTTGCATGTCAGCGATATTTATCGCTAATGACATGCAAAGTGGGAGTACCCAAACTGTTAGCGACTGAAAGCAGTCGCTAACACAGCTATCGCCTATTAGCAATAGGGCGTAGCGATTAAAAAAATTGCGCTAAGCGCGACTATCGCTATGATCTAACGCCTGCTAAAAACATGACTTACCTTTTTATCCAATGAGAGGTGGATTGTCAGGTTAAGTCCCCATTGGCATTAATGCGTGAATATCGCTGGATTTCCAGCGATATTCACGCATTTCGCCGCTATTGCTGGATATTTTAACACAATGGAGAAAAACGTTGCTAATAGCATGTTTTCTTCGCTAACATATCCAGCGATATGCAGTGATAAAAAACAATGTGCTAAGCATGTTTTGCGATAAATATCTTTATTCCTTGCTAATATGCCCCCTGGTCCTTTATGGACTTTAAGCAAGACATAAATAAAGGGGCATGTTTTTATTGAGTAAAACTGTAGATTTTACTCAATATTTGTTGATGGTTCCTTACAGTATCTGGATTCCATAATCATTACTCATCACTCCGCTCATTTTGGAGAATGTCGTTCCCCACAACAAGACACATATTCGCAACTATTTGGCCATTATGTGGATCAAATAAATCGGTAGAGTCTTAGGACAAAATTGG